>NC_044245.1:1225462-1550462 GCF_003957555.1 Calypte anna
CTTCTGTCATGAGCAAAGGTTCTGACAAGGTTGAGGTTGCTCAGCTTGAAGAAGGCAAAGTTCTGGGGAGACCTTAGAGCAGCTTCCAGGTCCTGAAGGGGCTCCAGGAAAGCTGGGGAGGGACTTGGGACAAGGGCCTGGAGGGATGGGAGCCTGCGAGGGGGAAGGGTTTGGAGCTGGGAGAGGGGAGATGGAGAGGAGATCTTGGGCAGGGAGGGAGGGAGGGAGGGAGAAATTGTTTGGGGTGAGGGTGCTGAGGCCCTGGGTGCCCAGGTTGCCCAAGGAAGCTGTGGCTGCCCCATCCCTGGCAGTGTTGAAGGTTGGATGGGGCTTGGAGCCCCCTGGGCTGGGGGAGGGGTCTCCATGGAACCAGATGATCTCTCAGGTCCCTTCCAAGCCAAACCAGTCTGGGATTCTATGATATAATCCTATGATTTGGTCTCTAAGGGACTCTCAGTTAAGTCTGAACCTCCTGCAGCTCAACTTGAGGATCTTAAAGATCTTTCTCACCCAAAAGCACCTGATGATCCTCACCAACTGCAGATTTGCAAGGGTTTAGTGCCCCACTTTGAGATGTTTCTCAACATCTTGGGGGCTTGGAGCACCCTGGGCTGGGGGTGACCATGGAAACCTTGTACAAAGACCACCAGAGGAGCAGGAGAGGGAAGATGAAGCAGTTGGGCAGTTTCAGACAGACTTCCAAGCTGATTAAGGTTTGGGGTCATGGGGTCAAGCTCCACCAGGGGAGGTTCAGGTTGGATATTAAGAAATATTGGATATTATTTCTTCATAGAAATAGTGCTTAACCATTGGAAGAGGCTGCTCAAGGAGGTGGTGGAGTCACCATCCCTGGGGATGTTTAAAAGATGGGGAGATGAGGGGCTACAGTGGATGGTTTAGTGGTTAGGGGGTTGTAGGGTGGATGGTTGGTTGATGATCTTAGAGGCCTTTTCCAAACTTGATGATTTTATGGTTCTGTTCTCAGGATCCAACCCAACCCAGAGCAGGGAGAGAGATTATCTAACCATGGAAAATGTTCTTGTTTCCAGAAAATAAAATCAGATGAAATGGTGACATTCAGAACGTTATTTAAAACTGTTCTTTCAGTGCTGGACCAGAGGCTTCTCCAGGTCCAGGTTGTGCTCACACCTTGCTTACACTTCACGTGCAACTTCAGACAAGCAGCCAAGTTTCCTACATCAATCAAGAGCTCATTTGCATAGCTAATTTCCATGGGCTGCCTTGTTCCATCTCGGAGCTATTTTTATGAGGTGCAAGCTCATGAAAGTGAGATCAGAACTTGAAAAGCAAGATCAGAAATTGAAATGTCCTCTGCTGCTTGATGCTGATCACCAGCTTTCCTGACATGGGTTTTCCTCTTAATCTATTTCATATGGCTATGAAGAAAATACCAAGAAAGCATCTATGGGGTCATCTCACAAACTGAGCAGGCTTGGTTATTTTCATTCTTTCTGAAGGCCCAGGGAGTCCTCTTGGCTCTTTCTCCAGTGCTTTTTCCATGGTTTCCATCCAAATTGCTGACACTCTGCTGGTATCAAGGCATCCAGATGTCTTTTTTTTCCTCTCATGGATCTGCCTGGTGAGACTCAGTGCTCTGCTCCAAAAATTCCCCTGAATTTCATGGCTTGTGTGGTACTGCAGGGTTGGATCTGATCCATCAGGTGTCACCTCCTCTGAAATTTCTCCTTTCCATGGTGCTTCACAGCTCAGGGGACAAAGAATGACAGCTCAGCAGGACCTTATCCCAGAGCTTGACCCATCCCTGGCAGTTCTGGAGGTCAGGCTGGGGGACACCTTGCTAAGGTCAGGTTAGAAACGTGCTGGTCCATGGTGATAGGATGAGGGGTGATGGTTTTAAGCTAAAATGAGGTGGATTTAGACTGGATCTGAGGGTGCTGAGCCCCTGGTTGCCCAGGTTGCCCAAGGAAGCTGTGGCTGCCCCATCCCTGGCAGTGTTGAAGGTTGGATGGGGCTTGGAGCCCCCTGGGCTGGGGGAGGGGTCCCTGACCATGGCAGGGGGGGCACTGGGTCACTTTAAGGTCCCTTCCAACCCAACCCAGTCTGGGATTTTACAGTTCTCTGGTGAGAAGGGACCTGCAGATGGTTCAGCAGCATGAGCTCCTGAGCTGCCATGTGGCCCCTGCTCAGCTGTGCTCATGGTGTTGTCACTGTCACCTCTCAGAACTTCTTCCCCATCAGAGAGCTGCAGTCAGTGCCACTGATGAAGATTCAATCAGCTCCCTCCCTCCCTCCCTGCCCAAGATCTCCTCTCCATCTCCCCTCTCCCAGCTCCAAACCCTTCCCCCTCGCAGGCTCCCATCCCTCCAGGCCCTTGTCCCAAGTCCATCTCCAGCTTTCCTGGAGCCCCTTCAGGCACTGGAAGGTGCTCTGAGGTCTCCCCAGAACTTTGCCTTCTTCAAGCTGAGCAACTTCAACCTTGTCAGAACCTTTGCTCATGATAGAAACCATCAGACACCCCAGCACCTGGTGGAACCAGATCTGCAAAGTTGTTCTTACCACTGTGATGGGTTTCAGGAACATTTTAGAAACTGGGACCAACACCAAAACTCTTCTCCTACAAGTGCTGTAACTGCAGGTTTATGTTCACACTCTTATGTTCTCATGAAGTGCTCTGGTGTTGAAACTGGAAGTGTTAATTTTTACCTGGAATCCTGGCTCCAGTTTGGGGCTCCCCAGTTTCAGAGAGCCAGAGATCTACTGGAGAGAGGCCAAGGGAGAGCTGGGAGGGTGCTGAAGGGACTTGAGCATCTCTGGGGTGGAGAAAGAGTGAGAGGCCTGGGGCTGTTGAGGCTGGAGAAGAGAAGGCTGAGAGGGGATCTGCTGAATGTCCATCAGTAGCTGAGGGGTGGGGGGCAAGAGGAAGGGGCCAATCTCTGTTCAGTGGTGCCCAGGAATAGGAGAGGGAATCCTGGGCTGAAGGGAGAAGAAGGGAAGTTCCAGCTGAAGCTGAGGAGAAACTTGTTGGCTGTGAGGGTGAGGGAGCCCTGGCCCAGGCTGCCCAGAGAGGTTCTGGAGTCTCCTTCTCTGGAGCCTTTCCAACCCCCCCTGGATGTGTTCTGTGTGCCCTGCCCTGGGGGATCCTGCTGGGACAGGGCTGGCACTGGAGCAGCTCTGGAGGTCCCTTCCAACCCCTGACATCCTAGGATTCTATTATTCTGTTATTTTTCCTCTACATTTTTTAAATTTCTTTCTTTTTTTCTTGCAAGGAATGTGCTCCCCTTGAGCTCCTGTTCCCCATCAGTGGAAGGAGTGACAGAGCTTTAGCAAAGGCAGCACCAGGAATTCACAACCTTCCCAAAATTCCGTGGTTGGAAAGGGACTGAAAGGAAAACACTCTGCAAAGGTTACTGGGCCAAAGCCCTGGGGCAACTGAAAGCTGAATTAGAAGGGGAAAAAAAAAAAATCCAAACAACCCCTGGATATCCCATAATAAACTAAAAAACCCCAAAACCTAATGAAAACACTAAAAGCAATGATTAATATGACAACTGGGCAGCTTTCCCTGAAGACATGAATTCCCATCAGGCTAATCAAATTTGTCTTAAAAATGATAAATAGTGCTACCACTAACCCAAAAGTGTACCTTGATCCCACCAGGCTCAAGCTCTCCAAACACTAGCTGCTTCATTTGGGGGGGAAAAAAAAATAAAAGAGGTATTTCAATAAACAAATAATATAAAACAAAACCCACAGTCCCAACACAGATTTTTTCAAAGTTACCTCAGTCTTTTTTGGCTGTTCAGTTCACTCCCTGGTGTCCAGGTGTAAACAATTCCCAAAAAGAGACGTCTGTATCCCTGAATTCCAGAAAAGGTACCTTTTTGTCTTTCTTCCCCAAAAAGGCTGTCTTTGTGCTGAGCTTCTCCACCAGCCCGGGGATGTTTAGGCCTTTTAAAAATTATTTTCCCCCTCCATTTTATATATATATATATTTTAAACATTCCTCTCTACTTCCAATGGTGACCCTTTATTTCTTCATGATATTGTAGAGAAACAAGATAAACCAGGTGCCTCGAGTTGCCAAAGAGGGGGTGTGAGTCCACCTGTGCCTGGTTAGGCCAGACCCCTATTACCAGGGGGCCAATAAAGGTGGGACACACACCCACAGAGAGAGTTCACTCTTGCAAGAGGCAATGGAGAGGCCAGCAGCTCGTTGAGCCTCAGGAGCAAGAAAGGCTCCTCCTGTTATGTTTGGTGGAGAATGTGGGCTACAGATGTCTAAAGAAGCAGCAGTGTGAGGAGCTGGCAACAGGAACATTCTCCCTGATTTGAAAAAGTGCCTGGGCTAACACTCTCCCTGAAAGGTATGACCAGCAAGCTCTTTGGATTGGAAACCCCTGAGCAGAGGGAAACCAAGAGAAGAGCAGATACAGGATGGAGAATTACAACTCAAGTCAGAAAGGCAGAGACTTTGTGAGAAGTGCCTGGGCTGACATTGAACGGTTTGCCCAAACAATTTCTCCCTCCCTCCCTCCCTCCCTGCCCAAGATCTCCTCTCCATCTCCCCTCTCCCAGCTCCAAACCCTTCCCCCTCGCAGGCTCCCATCCCTCCAGGCCCTTGTCCCAAGTCCCTCCCCAGCTTTCCTGGAGCCCCTTCAGGCACTGGAAGGTGCTCTAAGGTCTCCCCATTGCAGCCTTCTCTTCTCCAGCCTCAACACCCCCAACTCTCTCAGCCTGGCTCCAGAGCAGAGCTGCTCCACAGCTGCAGCCACAGCTTCCTTGGGCAATCTTTTCCAGTATCTCACTACCCTCATGGTGAAGATTTTTTTCCTAGTATCTAACCCAAATCTCCCCTCGTTCAGTTTAAAACCATCACCCCTTGTCCTGTCACGACCCTCTCTGGTGAAAAGCCCCATTCCAGCTTTCCTGTAGGTCCCCATCATGGATGCTGGAAGGTGCCCTAAGGTCTCTCTGGAGCTTTCTCTTCTCCAGGCTAAGTAACCTCAACTCTCTCATTGAAGAGGTTCTCCAACCTTTAGATCACCTCTGTGGTCCTTCTCTGGACCCTCTCCAGCAAGTCCATATCTTTCCTGTGCTGGGGACTCTAGAACTGGACACAGTACTCCAGGTGGGGTCTAAGAGCAGAGTAGAGGAGCAGAATCCCCCCCTTGCCCTGCTGGCCATGCTCCTTTTGATGCAGTCCAGGATGCAGTTGGTCTTCATGTCAAGATTCTCATCTACTACTGCCCCCAGGTTCTTTTCCTCAAGGCTGCTCTCCATCCGTTCCTCCATCCATTCCTCCATCCATCCCTCCATCCATCCCTCCATCCAGTTGTCCTTCCATCCCTCCATCCATCCATTCCTCCATCCCTCCCTCCATCCATCCCTCCATCCATCTATCCATCCCTCCATGTCTCCCTCCATCCCTCCATCTCTCCCTTTATCCACCCATCCATCCCTCCATCCACACATCCTGATCCTGGATATTCCCACCCCATTTAGAGGACAACCTGAGCTCCAGGTGGCCTCAGAGCCCTGCCTGGGAGCACAGCAGCCTCATTAATCAGAGGAGTAATTATGAAGGGTGTCATGGTGTGTCTCCTGGGTTGGTGACAACCTTCCCTGGACCTTCATTTGGTGGCAAGTCTGGAGGAGATTTCCATTACACACCTCTGTTTATTTTCCTAGGTGGTTTTATGGAGCTCATTTAAAAACAGAGTGGGTTTTAAAATACATTTTTCTAGGAAATGCTATTTCTTGGGTTTCCCATATATATATTTATGTATATATATAGTTTTGCTTTCGTTTGGCATAAAAAAATATCCAACCTCTAGAGGTGAGGAAAAGAGAAAAAGAGAAGCAGGGCAAAGGAAAAAGAAGGATGCAATTAAAAAAAGAAATAATAAAGTCACTGCTCTTTCATTCCTTCACCTCATAAAGCCTTGAACTGCAAAGGGAAATGTAAACAGAGCAAAACTAAAGGAAAAAAGTAAAAGCCCAGAGAGCAAAGGACTGGCAGATGTTTTAAATGGCCCAGATATTGTTGCCAAGGAGTTCCATATGCAGAGGGAAGGATTGGAATGGGGAAAACCCAAATCTACCCCCTCCAAAACGAAGTGGAGTCACATTTATCTGCTCCTTCGTTGAGATCTAACACTTGCTGTGAGTCCTAGCAACAAGGAAGTTATTACAGGCTGAATTCTGATTTTTTTTCCTTTTTTTTTTTTGGAAAAAAATTCCAATTACAAAAATGCTGGGAGTCAGAACTGAGGCTGTTCTGCAAATACTTTTGTAGACTTGGGGAAAACAGGGCTGGGAGGGACCTTCAGGATTGTGGGAGCCAACTTCTGACCTCAAGAGAGGGTGAGATCTCTGTGAATCACTCCCAAAAGATATTTTAACTTCTTCTTGGGGACCTCCAGCAACGATGTCATTAACTCTTTAGCCCATCAGTAATTTCAGCTCCATGTTTATTAAATATAGAAACTTGGTAAGGTAGAACCTGACACTGTGATTATTTGTATCCTTTGAAATCTTCAGGGTATGTTTATTTTTAACAGGATATTTAAAAAAAAAAAAAATAGGATTTAGCAGGATTTTTATTTTTTGCCTCACCAGCCAGGTCAAACCAAAGAATCATAGAATGGGCTGGGTTGGAAGGGACATCAGAGCTCATCAAGTCCAACCCTTGATCCACTCCCCCCGTGGTTCCCAGCCCATGGCACTCAGTGCCACATCCAGGCTCTTTGGAAAGATCTCCAGACACGGAGAATCCACTACTTCCCTGGGCAGCCCATTCCAATGCCTGATCACCCTCTCCAGAAAGAAATTCTTTCTCATCTCCAACCTAAACCTCCCCTGGCACAACTTGAGACCCTTTGTGCCCTCTTGTCTTGCTGAGAGTTGCCTGGGAAAAGAGCCCAACCCCCCCCTGGCTCCAACCTCCTTTCAGGGAGTTGCAGAGAGTGATGAGGTCTCCCCTGAGCCTCCTCTTCTCCAGCCTCAACACCCCCAGCTCCCTCAGCCCTTCCTCACAGCAATTCTGCTGGATCCCTTCACAGCCTCCTTGCTCTTCTCTGGACCTGCTCCAGCACCTCAATCTCCTTCCTGAACTTCCTGAGGGGCCCAGAACTGGACACAGGACTCAAGCTGTGGCCTCACCAGAGCTGAGCACAGGGGCAGAATCCCTTCCCTGGACCTGCTGGCCACACTGTTCCTGATCCAGCCCAAGATGCCATTGGCCTTCTTGGCCACCTGGGCACACTGCTGGCTCCTGTTCAGCTTCCTGGCAATCCAGACTCCCAGGTCCCTTTCTGCCACTCTGTGCCCAGCCTGGAGCTCCCCATGGGGTTGTTGTGGCCAAAGTGCAGGACCCGGCACTTGGAATGTTGAACCTCATCCTGTTGGGATCATCCCAACTCTCCAGTCTGTCCAGGTCCCTCTGCAGAGCCCTCCTGCCTTCCAGCTGATCCACACTCCCCCCCAGCTTAGTTCTGTTCAGACAGACTTCACCTTTGCAATCGATGCCTCAGCTGAAATCAAGCATAAAAAGAAATAAATCCCTGACATACAAATGAAGGAGGAAGGGATTAGGGGGTGGCTTAGTGAGGCACAGAAAGACTTCATGCATGGGTTGAAAAACCCCCCCCAAAACCCAAAAGTCATGCCCTGTTTTGGCAGAGAGGTGGAATTAGGTGATTTTTAAGGTCCTTTCCAACCCAGCCTGTGCTGCCATCTTTGTTTCTCTATGTATCAGGGTGCTTGGGTTTCATCTACACAAAGAACTCTGTGCAAAACCCATAGAAACACAGAGAGTTTGTCCCAGGTTTTGGTTAGTAAATAAATAACCCCTGTCTGGTCCAGCTTGCTGCAGGATGCAAGGTGGAATTAGCAGCCTGGGAGTCTGGCACCAGGTTGGGTAACAGGAGGACTCATTTTTAATTTTTTTTTTCCCCAAGAGGAAGATTTTAAAAAAGAGGACTCCAGGAAAACAAAAAAATGACATTTCTAGGGATAACCCGTCCCATTTCCAAGGGATTGTTTGCCATCACTACAAAAAAGGTGCTCTGAGGACCTACTTTGGACATTTCTAAATTCACCCTCTACGTTTTTTTTGCTTTTTTCTCTTCCAGGTGGTTCCTGCTGCAGATTCATGGGGGCTGTGATTGAATTGCTTCCCCAGCAATGTGCCCATGAAGTGTTTGCCCTAAAGGGGCTCTCATTTTCACCCTGGTCTGTTCCTCCATGGTGTTTTCATCTTTTGTCTCAGCTTCCATCATGCCAGGCACGATTTCTTGCTCAATTCCTACAGAGCTTTATTTGTCACCTCTCTTTAAGCCCCACGATGTTCAGATCAATGAAGTCATCTGCTGGGTGTTCAACAATGGTGAAAAATAAGTGAAAGGGCTGGCAGAGGGTTATTTTGAGCTCAGACACACTTGTGCTTTTTTGACTTGTGTCCAGGAAGCCATAAATGTAAAATGGGACAGTGTAATCTTCCCCTGAGCATTGCACTCTGGTGTTAACACTCAAAACAACCCAGCAGAAATAGAAAAGGTCTAGACTTGAGGCTAAAGAAGTGTTACAGCTTGTCTGGAGCCAGGGAACTACAGAAATGATCCTCATCAGCCCCCAGCAGCTCCCCACAGCTGAGTTTCTATTGAGCATCCCTGGAATCAAATTATGGCAACAAGAGAGGACAACAAGGCCCAGCAATTGGATGTGAAACTGGTGTCTGAACACACAGCCCCAGCCCAGTGCAACCAGGGCTTGGGTTTGCTTTGGGTGAAGCCTTCTTGCACAACTGCAACCTTGGCTGCTTGATTAAATAATAATAAGAAAGGCAAGTGGCTCATGTCCCAAGCACTTTGGCCACAACAACCCCATGGGGAGCTCCAGGCTGGGCACAGAGTGGCAGAAAGGGATCTGGGAGTCTGGATTGCCAGGAAGCTGAAGAGGAGCCAGCAGTGTGCCCAGGTGGCCAAGAAGGCCAATGGCATCCTGGGCTGGCTCAGGAACAGCGTGGCCAGCAGGTCCAGGGAAGGGATTCTGCCCCTGTGCTCAGCTCTGGGGAGGCCACAGCTTGAGTCCTGTGTCCAGTTCTGGGCCCCTCAGCCCCTCAGGAAGGAGATTGAGGTGCTGGAGCAGGTCCAGAGAAGAGCAAGGAGGCTGTGAAGGGATCCAGCAGAATTGCTGTGAGGAAGGGCTGAGGGAGCTGGGGGTGTTGAGGCTGGAGAAGAGGAGGCTCAGGGGAGACCTCATCACTCTCTCCAACTCCCTGAAAGGAGGTTGGAGCCAGGGGGGGGTTGGGCTCTTTTCCCAGGCAACTCTCAGCAAGACAAGAGGGCACAAAGGGTCTCAAGTTGTGCCAGGGGAGGTTTAGGTTGGAGATGAGAAAGAATTTCTTTCTGGAGAGGGTGATCAGGCATTGGAATGGGCTGCCCAGGGAAGTAGTGGATTCTCCGTGTCTGGAGATCTTTCCAAAGAGCCTGGATGTGGCACTGAGTGCCATGGGCTGGGAACCACGGGGGGAGTGGATCAAGGGTTGGACTTGATGATCTCTGAGGTCCCTTCCAACCCAGCCCATTCCATGATTCTATGATTCTGTGATTCTATGATTCACTTGTACTGAGTGGGATGGTCCTGCTTCTCCATCTTCCTCCCATGGGTCCAGCTCATCATGGAATCATGGAACAGTTTGGATGGAAAGGGACCTCTAAAAGTCATCTGGTCCCCCCTGCAGTGAGGAGGGACCATCACATCTTCAACTTGATGAGGTTCCTCAGAGCCGAGTTCAACATAACCTGGAATGTTTCCAGGGATCCCCAGCTTTTTGTCAACTTCTTCTCTCTCCTCTCCTCTCCTCTCCTCTCCTCTCCTCTCCTCTCCTCTCCTCTCCTCTCCTCTCCTCTCCTCTCCTCTCCTCTCCTCCTCTCCTTCCTCTCCTCTCCTCTCCTCTCCTCTCCTCTCCTCTCCTCTCCTCTCCTCTCCTCTCCTCTCCTCTCCTCTCCTCTCCTCTCCTCTCCTCTCCTCTCCTCTCCTCTCCTCTCCTCTCCTCTCCTCTCCTTCCTCTCCTCTCCTCTCCTCTCCTCTCCTCTCCTCTCCTCTCCTCCTCTCCTCTCCTCTCCTCTCCTCTCCTCCTCCTCTCCTCTCCTCTCCTCTCCTCTCCTCTCCTCTCCTCTTCTCCTCTCCTCTCCTCTCCTCTCCTCTCCTCTCATTAGGTGCAAGAAGATGAAGAAGTTCATCACAAGCTCCTCTTCATGCTGTCAGCTGGGACCAGTTTCTGCTTTTGAGCTGTTCATTTCCAAAGAGAGCCCTTAACAGCCAGGGAGCTTGTTAGCAATTAAATAATCTGAATGGCTGTGGAGCAAAAGTCTTTTGCAGACTGGAGAATGATGTTTTTAAACCTAACTAGGAGGGGGATGGACTTGCTTCCTATCAAGGGAGAGGTTTCTGGAGAAGGGAGCAGCAATGAGCTGACTGCAGAAGTTATTGGAATTGGCTTTTAAGCATCACACCAGGAGCCTCAGGGATTGAAGCCTCAGAAGGTTCTGCTCAATTGGACCAAAGCAAATCCAGTGCAGTCCTGGTGTGGATTTACATCTCATTTGTCACAGCTTCAGCCAGTAATTAGGTGACAGATGCTCTGTTTTAACCCCACTACCCTCCCAAAGGAAGATGAAAAAGGGATTAAGGGAGAGAACCCATAGAATTAAAAAACTAGGTTTAAGAAAGTGGTAACACTGAATTGAAAAAAAAAAATCATACAAATACAGAAGTCACTCTGCTCAGTTGGTAATTACTTCCCCAGCAGAAAAGTCCCACACTGAACCCAGCAGCAGATGGGGTGCCCAGAAATAACAACCAGAAAGAAAGAATTCCTTCCCCATCTCCAACCTCAATCTCCCCTCTCCAAGTTTTAACCCCTTGCCCCTTGTCCTCTCCCTACCCCCCCATGTCAGAACCCTGGTTCTGCTTGGATTGCACCCAAACCTTGCTCTGGGTGTGTGCAGCTACACCTGGTCAGATGGATCTCACCCTTGGCTGTCCCACCTCAACCTCCCAGGACCTGGGAAAGGAGGGGAAGGTTTGAAGGAACATTCCCAAACCCTCTTGCACCATCCCTGGGAGAGGAATCCAAAAATCCCAGAGAGGTTTGGGTTGGAAGGGACCTCAAAGTGACCCAGTGCCCCCCCTGCCATGGTCAGGGACCCCTCCCCAGCCCAGGGGGCTCCAAGCCCCATCCAACCTTCAACACTGCCAGGGATGGGGCAGCCACAGCTTCCTTGGGCAACCTGGGCAACCAGGGGCTCAGCACCCTCAAATCCAAGAATTCCTTCCCCATCTCCAACCTCAATCTCCCCTTTTCTCTCCAAGTTTTAACCCATTTCCCTTCTTCTTTCCCTACCCCCCCCGTGTCCAAAGCCCTCCCCCAGCTTTCTTGGAGCCCCTTCAGATATTGGAAGGTTGCTCTGAGCTCCCCTGGGAGCCTCCTCTTCTCCAGGCTGAAGGTCTTTGGAGATAACTGAATGACACTTCTCAGGAGGCCCTGTTGATGTCTCACATCACCTTTCTTATTACCAGTGATCATGAATTAGTGTGATTAATCACAGAAGAAGTGTCTGATGGCTTTGCCACTGAATTTCTCTCCCTAGAGCCCAAGCTCATCAGCTCCATTTTCAGGGTACAACACCGAGAGCTCAAACTGTGGCTGAGCCACACGTTTGGACTTGGAATTATTTCTGACCTGCTTGAGGTATGGGGACCAAAGGGATGGGATTCAAATGCAGAAAAGAAACATTTTTACACTGGAAAAAAGAAAATGAATGTGTAAGCAAGTTCAGGTGAAGGCTGAGTTTTCCACCAGCTGCCCTGCAAACTCTGCAAAATCCTGGAGGCTGCTAGGAGAGAAGTAACTTGGCCTTGACTTGAGAAAAAAGCTAAGCAGCACCTCCTGAATTGAACCAAATGCCCAGAGTCCTTTTCTTGCTCTCCTCAGTGTGAAATTTTCCTGATGAGATTAAAGAGAATGGAATTGCTGCAATGGGGGTGAAGGAGGGGAATGGATGGGAGCACCACTGAGAGTTGTGCTAATGGCAGGGGTGGGTTGATGCCTCTTCCCTGTTTCATGGGATTGGAAGTGAGAGAAAAGAAGAGGAGGTTCAAATAATATCATTTTTGGAAGGTGATGGGGACAGGAATGTTCTTCCCACTGAAGAGAGAGTTGTTAAGGGAATGTCCCATTTTACAGCGGGTTGTTGGAAGGTTACCAGTTACAGGCTCCCAGAAGAGCAGGGAGATCTTGGGCAGATTTGTGCTGGGCAGAGCTTATCCCAAACTACTTCAGCACCATCAGCAATGCAGCTGAGGAGTTTTGGTTTCAACTTTGCAAAAGGTAAGAAAAAGTGACAGGAGAATGATAGTGACCCAGAATGGGTGTGAAATAAGGACTTAGATTTACCCTGACTGAGAACCTCCTCCCTAATGTCACACTAAAACTTACTCACCCTTTGAAACTAAGTTCATATCACTACTGAGGGTTCTCTGGACATCCAGAGTAATGTAAGAAGGACATGGAGATGTTGGAATGGGTCATGGGAGGCCCTGGAGCTGCTGGGAGGGCTGGAGCAGCTCTGCTCTGGAGCCAGGCTGAGAGAGTTGGGGGTGTTGAGGCTGGAGAAGAGAAGGCTGCAATGGGGAGACCTTAGAGCACCTTCCAGTGCCTGAAGGGGCTCCAGGAAAGCTGGGGAGGGACTTGGGACAAGGGCCTGGAGGGATGGGAGCCTGCGAGGGGGAAGGGTTTGGAGCTGGGAGAGGGGAGATGGAGAGGAGATCTTGGGCAGGGAGGGAGGGAGGGAGGGAGGGAGGGAGGGAGGGAGGGAGAAATTGTTTGGGGTTGGACTTGGTGATCTCAAAGGTCCTTTCCACCCATGAGCATTCTGTGATTCTCAGCTGTGGGACATGGGTTAGTGGTGGCCTGGAATAAGATGATGTCCTGGATGGACTGGAGTGGGATAGGACAAGGGGGAAGGGTTTCCTGGTGCAAGTGGGGGGATGGGGGTGAGATCTGAGGGAGAAATTGTTTGGGGTGAGGGTGCTGAGCCCCTGGTTGCCCAGGTTGCCCAAGGAAGCTGTGGCTGCCCCATCCCTGGCAGTGTTGAAGGTTGGATGGGGCTTGGAGCCCCCTGGGCTGGGGAAGGGATCCCTGACCATGGAGGGGGACTTGGAACTGGATGATCTTTAAGGTCCCTTCCAACCCAACCCATTCCATGATTCTGTGATATGGTTCTGGGGATGTAATAATCCTGCATGGAGAGGGAGAAGCAGGAACACCAAACTCCTTCCAGGGAATTCCCCATGGGATGCAGGTGCAGTGGCACGGGGCAGGAGGAGAAGCAATGAGCAGGAGGCACTCTGAGTGGATGTTATTTGGCAGGCTTAAAAAAAAAAAAAAAAAAAAAAAGAAAAATAAAAAGCAGCTGAGGGATTTGCCAAGTGCCATCTGATCCAGCAGCACACACAGAGACAAAATGAACAGGGTGTCCCATGGGGGAATTTTCAGCACCCACTTTCCTGGCTGGGACAGAGGCAGAGAATTCCCTGAGCTCCAGTCTGCACAGGGAACATCCCTGAGGCATCTGTGTTATTCCTTGGCTCTTTGATCCTTCTCTCCATTCCAGCAGCTCTGCCCTGGCCCTACAAACATCCAGGAGGCAATCAATGAGGTGTGAATATTTAGCTCATAAAATTGCTCGAGTGTGAAGGGTGTCCATTCAGAAGAGGCTGGGAAAGCAGGAGTGGAAAGTTATTTCCAGGCTGACTGTCACCACCTCACTGCTCTTTTGCAACTCCTGAACTGAATGGATGCACCCAATTAGTCCAACAAGTCATGGATGGGCTCTGAACTGAAGACCCACCAAGCACCTTGCACTGTGCATGAACCCATGAGCTTGGAAAGCAAAAATCCAGCTCTGGGTTTTCCTCCAAGCTCTTGGAAGTGCTTCACACACCACCAGTAGGATGGAAACCTCTGGCTCTGCTCAGTTTGAACCAGAAGGTTGAGCTCTCCATGGCTGTGTCTGCACTGGGAAATGAGATGTTCTGGGACAAACTTTGCCCCTCTGTGACCCCCATGACAACATCCAGCTGGTACCATGCATCCTGGTGTTGGGAAGGGGATGAGAACAGGCTGCCCAGGGAGATGCCCCATCCCTGGAAACATTCCAGGTCAGGTTGGGTGGATCTGAGCAACCTGATCCAGTTGAAGAACCTAGAATCATGGAATGGCTGAGGCTGTGAGGGAGCTGAGAGCTCATCTGCTCCAAGCTCCTGCCATGCCCAGGGACACCTCTCACACCTCTCCTCCAGCCCAGGTTGCTCCAAGCCTCATCCAACCTGACCTTGAACACCTCCAGGGAGGGGGCAGCCACAGCTTCTCTGGGCAATCTGTTCCAGAGCTGATGTGTTGGTGGGACCACATGGTGCATCAGTTCATGGAGATGTGATGGACCAGACCCTGGCCTGCTTTACAACTTGGTGGTGTGAGCCCAGCTGATCGGCATGATACTCTGTCTCTTGGCTTTGTTTCCTTCATCTGATGCTTCTCCTGAATTGCTGCTAAATGACTTCTATTTATTGCCATGACCTCCTGCTGGTATGGCCAGGATCTCCAAAAGCTGCTTTACACCATCAGTATTGGCCACACATCTTCCATCATGGTCCTTTTACTGTGGTGTGAAGAAATGCCTTACAGGATGCCTGCTCTGAAAGGAGGTTGTCCAGAGAAGCTGTGGCTGCCACCTCTTTGGAAGTCTTTAAAACCAGGTTGGGTGGGGTTTGGGGCACCCTGGGCTGGGGGAGGTGTCCCTGACCATGGCAGGGGTGGCACTGGATGAGCTTTAAGGTCCCTTCCAACCCAACCCATTCCATGATTCTGTGATAATTCACCACCCCTGTGCTAAAATGATCCCTTCATGCAACAGAGAACCCAAAGGAACAAAGGGAGTGAACATAAACCTGCAGTTACAGCACTTGCAGGAGAAGAGTTTTGGGTGTTGGTCCCAGTTTCTAAAGTGTTCCTGAAACCCATCACAGTGGTAAGAACAACTTTGCAGCTCTGGTGCCATCAGGTGCTGGGGTGTCTGATGGTTTCTGTCATGAGCAAAGGTTCTGACAAAGCTGGAGTAGCTCAGCTTGAAGAAGGCAAAGTTCTGGGGAGACCTCAGAGCAGCTTCCAGTGCCTGAAGGGGCTCCAGGAAAGCTGGGGAGGGACTTGGGACAAGGGCCTGGAGGGATGGGAGCCTGCGAGGGGGAAGGGTTTGGAGCTGGGAGAGGGGAGATGGAGAGGAGATCTTGGGCAGGGAGGGAGGGAGGGAGAAATTGTTTGGGGTTGGACTTGGTGATCTCCAAGGTCCTTTCCACCCATGACCATTCTGTGATTCTCAGGTGTGGGACATGGGTTAGTGGTGGCCTGGAATAAGGTGATGTCCTGGCTGGGCTGGAGTGGGATAGTGGAGGGGGAAGGGTTTCCATGTGCAAGAGGGGAGATGGAGAGGAGATCTGAGGGAGAAATTGTTTGGGGTGAGGGTGCTGAGCCCCTGGTTGCCCAGGTTGCCCAAGGAAGATGTGGCTGCCCCATCCCTGGCAGTGTTGAAGGTTGGATGGGGCTTGGAGCCCCCTGGGCTGGGGGAGGGGTCCCTGAACATGGCAGGGGAGGCACTGGATGAGCTTTGAGTTCCCTTCCAACCCAAACCATTCTATGATTCAATGAACACCAGCAGTGGGGTCCTGCTCTTCCCATATCAGCTGAAACAGTCAGAATCCTGAAAACTGGGGGCTGGGTGATGTTCAAAAAAATAGAGAGGAAAAAACATTTTGGGACTAAAATTTTAAGTGGTAGTGAACAGTGACTGCACAAGGGATGCTGAAGGTGTGTTGTGACACCACCAGGATGCTCTGATGCCACATCAGTGTTATGAATGTCACTTGTGCTCCAGAGCATGCAGTTATCTTGGGAGAAATTAGCCAAATCTTCCTAAAATTCACATCTTGATTAGGTGCAGGAATGCTGATGAATCAAAGATGATCATTGCTTCTCCTCCTGTGCTAAAGGAGACCAAGTTCAGTGGCCAGAAGGATAATTCCCTTTTTCATAGAATCATAGAATCATAGAATTAGCCGGGTTGGAAGGGACCTCAGAGATCATCTAGTCCAACCCTTGACCCACCGGAGCAGTTGCTAGACCATGGCACTGAGTGCCACATCCAGGCTTTTTTTAAATGTCTCCAGGGACGGAGAATCTCCCACCTCACCGGGCAGTCCATTCCATAGCCTGATCACCCTCTCCATGAAGAAATTCTTTCTAATATCTAACCTAAACCTCCCCTGGCACAACTTAAGACTGTGTCCTCTTGTCTTGTTGAAGGTCGTCTGTGAAAAGAGTCCAGTTCCCACCTCGCTACAGCCTCCTTTCAGGTAGTTGTAGACAGCAATGAGGTCTCCCCTGAGCCTCCTCTTCTCCAGGCTGAACAGCCCCAGCTCTCTCAGCCTCTCCTCATAGGGCCTGTGCTCGAGTCCCTTCACCAGCCTGGTTGCCCTCCTTTGGACCTGTTCCAGGACCTCTACATCCTTCTTAAACTGAGGGGCCCAGAACTGGACACAGTACTCGAGGTGTGGCCTCACCAGCGCTGAGTACAGGGGAAGAATCACCTCCCTGGACCTGCTGGCCACGCTGTTTCTGATACAGGCCAGGATGCCATTGGCCTTCTTGGCCACCTGGGCACACTGCTGGCTCCTCTTCAGCTTCCTGGCAATCCAGACTCCCAGGTCCCTTTCTGCCACTCTGTGCCCAGCCTGGAGCTCCCCATGGGGTTGTTGTGGCCAAAGTGCAGGACCCGGCACTTGGAATGTTGAACCTCATCCCGTTGGAATCATCCCAACTCTCCAGTCTGTCCAGGTCCCTCTGCAGAGCCCTCCTGCCTTCCAGCTGATCCACACTTCCTCTCAGCTTGGTGTCATCTGCGAATTTGCTGATGATGGAGTCAATCCCTTCGTCTAAGTCGTCGATAAAGATATTGAACAGAACTGGGCCCAACACTGATCCCTGGGGGACACCACTAGTGATCGTCCGCCAACTGGATCAGCCCCGTTCAGCACCACTCTCTGGGCCCGGCCCTCCAGCCAGTTCCTAACCCAGCACAGGGTGCTCCTGTCCAAGCTGTGGGCTGACAGCTTTTTCAGGAGGATGCTGTGGGGGACGGTGTCAAAGGCTTTGCTGAAATCCAGGTAGAGCACATCCACAGCCTTCCCCTCATCCACCAGGCAGTCCCCTGATCATTTTATTGTCTTTGAAAATCTGGAATTCTTTCCAATCAGCTGGACTATGGGATTTGCATATCAGGTTTGCTGGCTCATCTTAGAGCAGTCACTTCCTCACCCAAAAAACACACTTTGCTGGTGATTCATGACGTTGAGTCAAACAGGGACCTTCTCCTGGGGGGGGAGAAAACCACCACACAAAAAAGGCAACAGCAACAAATAAGTCATTCCTGGCAGGCAGTGTAAAGATCTTTCTGTGGTTACTCATGACTTCATTCCTTGTCCTGGAGAGACGACTCAATCCTGTTAGGCACAGAGCTGAGTAACTTCCTATTATTTTTGTGGTAATGTCATCAAAGTTGTTATTTTTCTGCTCTTTGAAGTAGCAGTGGAGAGGGGGATTGTTGTCTCGTGTGTCCATGCTCCTCAGGATGCCTTCCAGAGGGGAAAATTGGGGAGTTTATTCAATCAGAGTCAGTTCATTGGGTCAAATCATCATCAATCTAATTATCATCAGTCAAATTATCATCAATCTGTGACGTGCCAAGAGGTGTCTGGGTGGTGGGTGGTAGGGCAGGGTCCATCTCCTCTCCCATCAGTGTGGGTTTTGAAGGTGTTGTAGCTTGTAGAGTAGCAGTGCTCAGAGATTCTGCTCAGACTGTGGAAGCATTGAGTGGTTTGGGTTGGAAGGGACCTTAAAGACCATCTGGTTCCATGGTCAGGGACCCCTCCCCCAGCCCAGGGGGCTCCAAGCCCCATCCAACCTTCAACACTACCAGGGATGGGGCAGCCACAGCTTCCTTGGGCAACCTGGGCAACCAGGGGCTCAGCACCCTCACCCCAAACAATTTCTCTCCCATCTCCAACCTCAATCTCCCCTCTCCAACTTTTAACCCATTTCCCTTGTCCTCTCCCTACCCCCTTGTGTCAGAACGCTGGTTCTGCTTGGATTGCACCCAAACCTTGCTCTGGGTGTGTGCAGCTACACCTGGTCAGATGGATCTCACCCTTGGCTGTCCCACCTCAAACTCCCAGGACATGGGAAAGGAGGGGAAGGTTTGAAGGACCATTTCCAAGCCCTCCTGCACCATCCCTGGGAGAAGAATCCCAGAATCCCAGAGAGGTTTGGGTTGGAAGGGGTCTCAAAGCTCATCCAGGGACCTTCTGAGTATCATCAGATTTGGTTTGGGTTAGGAGAGACCTTAAATCCCCCCCAGTGCCCCCCCTGCCATGGTCAGGGACCCCTCCCCCAGCCCAGGGGGCTCCAAGCCCCATCCAACCTTCAACACTGCCAGGGATGGGGCAGCCACAGCTTCCTTGGGCAACCTGGGCAACCAGGGGCTCAGCACCCACATTATAAACCATTTCTCCAACCTTTCTCTGTCTCCTCCTCCAGGCGTTTGCACCACACTAGAAACTACAGTTTCAGAGACAGAAGAGACACAAGAGGCAGACATCATTCTCTAAGCTCCAGGGTTACCTTCAGTGCACACAGAAACCTCTGAGCTGGCTCAAACATCCCAGTGGTTCTCAAAAAGTGGCCACAAACTTTCTGCCTGGGTGTTCATTTGGGCTTCTCAAATGTGCCAGAGCTTGTGCCAGACCTACCAAGGACCAAGCTCCTCCTACCAAGGACCTGGCCACCAACAGCCCTGCCTAAAATCAGCACAGATCAGGTGTCCCCCTGGGCATCCAAGTCCCTACAGATGGAATTTTCTCCTGTTTCCTTCCCATTTCAGAGCTCTGTTTCATTCCTTGGGTGAAGCTTTGGTTGGGGCACTCAGCACACTTCAGACCCTTCCCTTTATTGAAAGGCCACAGCAGGGGTTGTTGCATTGTTGTCTGTTTCTCCTTGGGCTGGATCCATTCTGAGGAATGATTGGGCCAACAGACTTTGCATTCTCCGAAGATCAGCAATTTCATTTTCCCACCCTGACAAATTGAGAGGCAAACAAGAGATGAAGGTGACAATTAACAGAGGTGACAATGAATTTGTTCCTTTGGCTTCCAAGTCCAGTGGGAGCTTTGCAATTATTGCTGAGTGCTCCCTGGGGGTGGGTAGATTGATGGTAAATATAAAATTTATTATTAAACCTGGAAGTGTGTTTTTTTTTTTAGTTCAGATTCCTTCTATTTCATCTAGCTGAGTCTGTAAATATGTCCCTGTTTTAGATACATTTATGTATATTATATGCACCTATTCCTTTTGATTGGCACAGGATTAGCATAAGAACTCAGACAGAATAACAGAAAAAGCTCTTTTTATTTCCAAGTTACCTATTATTGAAACATTTCTGCAAGTCCCTCATATTCCTCTCAAAGGCAAGGGACAGCATGGAGATGCTGCTGGGTGGGATGTGTCTGGTGGCCAGAAGTCTCCTGAGAAACTGGATTATCCAGACTCCTAGCATTTCCACACGGACAAGAGGTGGCTTTGTGTGTCCCTGTGTAGCAATTAACTCCACGTGGCATCATTACTGTGAAGCCTTTCCCTACTCAATTCAGCCTAAACCTATCCCTGCCATTATTTAATGTCCATAGAATCATAAAATCAGGTTGGAAGAGACCCTTGGGACCCTTGAGTCCAACCACCACCCCTACTCTACAAAGTTCTCCCCCAAACCATATCCCCCAACACCAGATCCAAAGCACCCTTGAACTCCTCCAGGGATGGGGACTCCACCACCTCCCTGGGCAGCCCATCCCTGGCTCTGACCTCTCTTTCTGGTCCAGCCTCTACTTCCAGCCTCTTCCAAGCCTTGGGAGATAAGGGCAATGTTCAGGAGTCTTTCTTCACCAGCACCAGGATCACTCCTCTGACCTTGATGTGTAACTTGGCATGGGCTGCACCTGAAGGAAATTGTGCTGAGTTTAAGAGCCTTGGATCCTCAGCTTGCTGCTAATCACATCTTGTTATCAGATCACTTTTGATACCTTGATAACCCCGTGTTGGCAGAGCAGTGGGATGGGACTTGTTTCACACTGGAATGGAAAGGGATCTTCAACCTCATCCAATCCCACCTCCCTGCTAGAGCTCCTTTGGCTCCTCAATTTTCTTTAGTTTGCAGTCCTAGAGTCACAGAATGGTCTGGGGCAGAAAGGAGCTTAAAAATCATCCAATTCCAATCCCCCTGCCATGGTCAGGGACCCCTCCACCAGCCCAGGGGGCTTCAAGCCCCATCCAACCTTCAGCACTGCCAGGGATGGGGCAGCCACAGCTTCCTTGGGCAACCTGGGCAACCAGGGGCTCAGCACCCTCAAATTCAAGAATTCCTTCCCCATCTCCAACCTCAATCTCCCCTCTTTAAGTTTTAGCCCCTTGCCCCTTGTCCTCTCCCTACCCCCCTGTGTCAGAACCCTGGTTCTGCTTGGATTGCACCCAAACCTTGCTCTGGGTGTGTGCAGCTACACCTGGTCAGATGGATCTCACCCTTGGCTGTCCCACCTCAACCTCCCAGGACCTGGGGAAAGAGAGGAAGGTTTGAAGGAACATTCCCAAACCCTCCTGCACCATCCCTGGGAGAGGAATCCCAGAATCCCAGAGAGGTTTGGGTTGGAAGGGACCTCAAAGTGACCCAGTGTCCCCCCTGCCATGGTCAGGGACCCCTCCCCCAGCCCAGGGGGCTCCAAGCCCCATCCAACCTTCAACACTGCCAGGGATGGGGCAGCCACAGCTTCCTTGGGCAACCTGGGCACCCAGGGGCTCAGCACCCTCACCCCAAACAATTTCTCCCTCCCTCCCTCCCTCCCTGCCCAAGATCTCCTCTCCATCTCCCCTCTCCCAGCTCCAAACCCTTCCCCCTCGCAGGCTCCCATCCCTCCAGGCCCTTGTCCCAAGCCCCTCCCCAGCTTTCCTGGGCTGCTCCAGCCCTCCCATCATCACTGGGGATTCATCTGGATGCTGGATGATGATTATTATTATTACTATTACAGCTCTGGGAAATTATATGGTATTATAGCCTGGCAAAACCTGAAAGGATTTGGTCAGTGTCTCAAGAGGAAGTGGGCTTGGACTGGTCTCCAGGTTATTTTGGATCTCTGGTGGTTTGGTTGGTCAGTCACAAAGATTTGATCAGTGCTGGGTTTGGTGAGCAAGTGGATTGAGGCAGATTTTGCCACATTTCTACTTGGCATGAACCATTCATCAGGCTGATTTATGGAGGACAGCAACTCTTTTTTTGTTTCTTTCTTTTATTTTTCCCTCTCTTTGTTCTTCGTGTGTTTTTCTCCTATCAATCACTGAGTCAATGAATCCATCAGGGGGAGATTTCACTGTGTCAGACAAGTCAGAGTCTTTGTCAAAGCTCTGCCATGGCTTGGCAGAAACAGTTGTGGGAAATGCAACATGAAGAGCAAAACATGTACAGTCCAGAGCTCTGGGAGGGAGTTCTGGGGTTTTAAAACCCCTGCATGCTGCCCAAATAGGTTGTTTCCTCCCTCTCTTCCCCTTCTTTGAGTGGAATGGAGTCCTGGTTTTGCCTCTGGATCTTAGGAAGGGATGGAGATTTTTACTGGTTTTCTCCCTCTTCTTTCTTTCTTTCTTTCTTTTCTTTCTTTCTTTCTTTCTTTCTTTCTTTCTTTCTTTCTTTCTTTCTTTCTTTCTTTCTTTCTTTCTTTCTTTCTTTCTTTCTTTCTTTCTTTCTTTCTTTCTTTCTTTCTTTCTTTCTTTCTTTCTTTCTTTCTTTCTTTCTTTCTTCTTCTTTCTTTCTTTCTTTCTTTCTTTCTTTCTTTCTTCTTTCTTTCTTCTTTCTTTCTTTCTTTCTTTTTCTTTTCTTTCTTTCTTTCTTTCTTTCTTTCTTTCTTTCTTTCTTTCTTTCTTTTCTTTCTTTTCTTTTCTTTCTTTCTTTCTTTCTTTTTTCCTTTCTTTTCTTTCCTTTCTCCTTTCCCTTTCCCTTTCCCTTTCCCTTTCCCTTTCCCTTCCCTTTTCCCTTCCCTTTCCCTTTCCCTTTCCCTTTCCCTTTCCCTTTCCCTTTCCCTTTCCCTTTCCCTTTCCCTTTCCTTTCCCTTTCCCCTTTCCCTTTCCCTTTTCCCTTTCCCTTTCCTTTCCCTCTCCCTCTCCCTCTCCCTCTCCCTCTCCTTTCCTTTCCTTTCCTTTCCTTTTCCTTCCTTTCCTTTCCTTCCTTTCCTTTCCTTTCCTTTCCTTTCCTTTCCTTTCCTTTCCTTTCCTTTTCCTTTCCTTTCCTTTCCTTTCCTTTCCTTTCCTTTCCTTTCCTTTCCTTCCTTTCCTTTCCTTTCCTTTCCTTTCCTTTCCTTTCCTTTCCTTTCCTTTCCTTTCCTTTCCTTTCCTTTCCTTTCCTTTCCTTTCCTTTCCTTCTGACCATGGCAGGGGGATTGGAATTGGAATGATTTTTAAGCTCCTTTCTGCCCCAAACCATTCTGTGATTCTAGGTCTGCAAAGTAAAGAAAAACAAGGAGCCAGAGGAGCTCTTGCAATGTGGGCACAGCAACACAATTCCAGGCTGTGTTTGTAAAGCAAACACCAACCACATGGTTCAAAGAGCACTTAATGAACTCACTCATGTAGTGAAACCACCCATGGGGACAGATAAACATCATCCCCAGCCAGAGAAACAGTGACAGAGGAGTTAAAGAAAGAGGTCTGGGTCACCAGCCTGGCTGTGGGCACCATCTCTGCATCTCCAGCAAAACTTGCTGAACGGGGCTGATCCAGTTGGCAGCTGGTCACTAGTGGTGTCCCCCAGGGATCAGTGTTGGGCCCAGTTCTGTTCAATATCTTTATTGATGACTTAGATGAGGGGATTGAGTCCATCATCAGCAAATTCACAGATGACACCAAGCTGGGGGGGAGTGTGGATCAGCTGGAAGGCAGGAGGGCTCTGCAGAGGGACCTGGACAGACTGGAGAGTTGGGATGATTCCAATGGGATGAGGTTCAACATTCCAAGTGCCGGGTCCTGCACTTTGGCCACAACAACCCCATGGGGAGCTCCAGGCTGGGCACAGAGTGGCAGAAAGGGACCTGGGAGTCTGGATTGCCAGGAAGCTGAAGAGGAGCCAGCAGTGTGCCCAGGTGGCCAAGAAGGCCAATGGCATCCTGGGCTGGCTCAGGAACAGCGTGGCCAGCAGGTCCAGGGAAGGGATTCTGCCCCTGTGCTCAGCTCTGGGGAGGCCACAGCTTGAGTCCTGTGTCCAGTTCTGGGCCCCTCAGCTCAGGAAGGAGCTTGAGGTGCTGGAGCAGGTCCAGAGAAGAGCAAGGAGGCTGTGAAGGGATCCAGCAGAATTCCTGTGAGGAAGGGCTGAGGGAGCTGGGGGTGTTGAGGCTGGAGAAGAGGAGGCTCAGGGGAGACCTCATCACTCTCTCCAACTCCCTGAAAGGAGGTTGGAGCCAGGGGGGGGTTGGGCTCTTTTCCCAGGCAACTCTCAGCAAGACAAGAGGGCAGGGTCTCAAGTTGTGCCAGGGGAGGTTTAGGTTGGAGATGAGAAAGAATTTCTTTCTGGAGAGGGTGATCAGGCATTGGAATGGGCTGCCCAGGGAAGTAGTGGATTCTCCGTGTCTGGAGATCTTTCCAAAGAGCCTGGATGTGGCACTGAGTGCCATGGGCTGGGAACCACGGGGGGAGTGGATCAAGGGTTGGACTTGATGATCTCTGAGGTCCCTTCCAACCCAGCCCATTCTATGATTCTATCATTATTGGAGGTTTCTCTGCTGCCCTTTCTTCCTCTGGGCAGCCCAAGGGTTTGGGTTTCCTCTCCTCACCACCACCCTTCTGTTCATCACAAATGTTGATCTGCTTCAACACTTGTTCAGGCTCTGCTCTGCTTTGTTTTCTTCCAGAAAGAGGTGAATCAAAACCAGGGGGAGAGGTTAGCACAGCCTGGGTGAAATACCAGCAGGAAGAAGCAACAGCATCCAGGGGGCCAGATGAAAGGAAGAGAGGAGGAACTGTGTTGCTACAACTCCACAGCTCACAAGATGCTTTGGCCCTGCAGGAAAGCAGAGTAATGACCTCACATCCCATGCATTCCTTACTGCTGATTATTCCTTTGCAAACACGTTTTTTAATTCTTTTTATTTTTATTATTATTATTATTATTATTATTATTTTTTTTTTTTTTTTTTCTGGCCAGGCTAAAGCTGGGTGACAACTGGAACCAATAGTCTGACCCCAAATGACTTGTAAAGATGTGGGTAAAAATACAGTGATGTTTCCAAACAACTGCATTTATTTTGGGACAGTGGCTGTCATGTTGAATGGCACCAAGGGTTTCACAACCCAAGATGAACGGAGCAACCAGATGTTAATAATCACCATTAATTCTGGAGAGCTTTGTTCAGTCCACAGAATGGCCCAGAGGAGGACATGTAGCATGTGAAAGACTGAGGCACAAACTGGGAAAGCACTTTGCCTGAGCCCACAGTCTGGAAATAGTCACTTCAGTGCCCTCCAGGGCAAGTGGTTGACTTTGACGAAGGAGAGAATCCAACCAGTAGTGGTTGCTTCTGAAAAATCCCACTTTTAATAAAAAGCAGGCACCACTTTGCTGTTGATATTTTTATTAGCTGTGTTGTTGCATCCATGAGGATCCAGAGATGCAGCACACGGCCAACTGGAAGCAGCCAAAAAACTTCTTTCACTAGACAGAAGCCAGGTGAGAGCTGGGGAAGGGCTTTAAACTGGAAGAGGGAAGATTTAAGTTAGATATTAAGAAATTGTTTGGGGTGAGGGTGCTGAGCCCCTGGTTGCCCAGGTTGCCCAAGAAAGCTGTGGCTGCCCCATCCCTGGCAGTGTTGAAGGTTGGATGGGGCTTGGAGCACCTTAGGCTAGGGGAGGTGTCCATGTCCATGGCAGAGGGATGGGAATGGGTGAGTTTAAGGTCCCTTCCAACCTTCCAATATCTGAAGGGGCTACAAGAAAGCTGGGGGAGGGCTTTGGACATGGGGGGATAGGGAGAGGAGAGAGCCACAACGACCTGGGCACCCAGGGGCTCAGCACCCTCACCCCAAGGAATTCCTCCCTCCCTCCCTCCCTGCCCAAGATCTCCTCTCCATCTCCCCTCTCCCAGCTCCAAACCCTTCCCCCTCGCAGGCTCCCATCCCTCCAGGCCCTTGTCCCAAGTCCCTCCCCAGCTTTCCTGGAGCCCCTTCAGGCACTGGAAGGTGCTCTAAGGTCTCCCCATTGCAGCCTTCTCTTCTCCAGCCTCAACACCCCCAACTCTCTCAGCCTGGCTCCAGAGCAGAGCTGCTCCAGCCCTCCCAGCAGCTCCAGGGCCTCCTCTGCACTGGCTCCAACAGCTCCATATCCTTCTTAAACTGGGAATTCCAGTACAGAACACAGTTTTGGGGGTCCAGTTTTGGGAAGTGGTCGATTTTGGGGGGGCTGCTGATGCAATGGGCCTGGAAGGATGCTGCCACGGTCTTGCTTGGATCCAGGGAAAGGTGTTCCTACAAGATTGAATATCTGGAGGGTTTATTCCCTGCCCTGTAGGCTGCTTTAGCATATCCTGATCTGACAGAACTTTGCAGCCAGTTGCCCTCTGAATGGACTTTCAGCCCCTGTGTGAACTGATGGCTCTGCTCCCCTCAGGGCTGCTCTGACCTCAGCTTGTCTGCTGGGTGTGTGGGATGAATCCAGAGCCAGGAGAGGTGAAGATGTCAGGGTAGGACAGAAACCCAGCACTGGACCTCTCCGTGTAACCTTTTCCAGAATTAGCAGATTGCTGCACATGGTGGGAAATGGAGAGCAGCCAACGTTACAGGCTTTGTTTGTCTTTATTTCTCCTTTATTTCTCTTCCTCGCCCACACTCCTCAACCTCATCACACACCTCTGGGGAGAAGTCCTTCCTGCTGCTCTCTGATGGAGAAGGATGTCAGACTGTGGTCCTTGACACAGTTTTTCTCATGAGTTCATGACATCATGTGGATGGACTGGATGGACTGGATGAAGGGTGTCTTTGGTGCACTGGAATCCCAGGGGTGGAAGGAAAGGAGACAGCTGAAGGTCCCAAAATCTGGTTCAGAAGAGATATTAGGGAAAAACTCATCACTGAAAGAGTGGTGAAGCACTGGAACAGGTTGCTGAGGGAGGTGGTGGAGTTGCCATCCCTGGGAGGACTCAAAAAATGGGTGGATGTGGTGCTTGAGGAGATGGTTTAGTGGTGGAGGTGAAGTAGGGCTGGTGGTTGGGCACCTCACATGAACCATAGTATGAGAAGGGCTGGACCAGATGAACCTTGAGGTCCCAACCAACCTGGCACTCAGTGACTGAACCTCCTGTCACACCTCAGGTGTCCTCACCCCCTTGGTTAGTCCTGGGAATACTCAAAAAAATGGGGAGATGTGGTGGTTCAGGAGAGGATTTGGTGGTGTAGGACTGATGCTTGGACTCGATGACCTTGAGGGTCCTTCCCAACCATCATGATTCTGTGATTCTGTCATTCAGCCAAGTTATATCCCCCTTGCTAGTGGGGTGAGGGGACATTAAGAGTGTCACTGTCACCAGTGGCAGCAGCCACTCTTGTGGGGACGTGGCACATGGCACTTGTGTGTGGCCAAACAGCACCAGGTCTGAACGCTTCCCTTGCTGAAGGCATTAGAGGTGGCAACAGGTGAATGATTGAGGCTTTTCACCAGCATGTGGGAGGTCAGGAATCCAAGCCAGGCCCATCATCAGGCTGATAAATACAGCATTCCTATCCCCACCCTTCCCTCTAAAGGAGAAAATAAAAGATTAATAGCAAACAGATAATTAAGCCATTTCTGGTTGAGGTCTCTCTTGTTCCAAAGGGTTCACTGGATGGCCAGGACATGTTATTATTAAACTTGCCAAAAAATGGGGCAATGGTTGCAGGGTGGAGCATTTTGCTTTTATTGGTTTTATTTCCAAGATTCCCTGGAGAAGGCAGACATCTTCTGATAGAAGATGGGGACCAGGAGTTCCCAGGACTAACCAAGGGGGTGAGGACACCTGAGGTGTGACAGAAGGTTCAGTCATGGAATGTCAGGTTGGAAGAGGTCTTCAGGATCATCTGGTCCAACCCTTCTCATATTATGGTTCATGTGAGATGTCCCATCCACTCTGTGAGAATTATTCAGCATTTGACCTGCTTTGATTGGAGTTATTGAACCCCTCTCATCAATCTGCCTCATAAATGAGTGATAATATTGAGACTCTGATGAGACTGTAAGAGCTGCCCAGTAAATCTTAGCAACCAGTTAAAGCTCTGCCCTGACAGTATTGTCAAGAACCTAAAAAAAAAAAACAAACAAACCCTAAAAAAACATTATTTTATCTATTTTAGTGCCCCAAGATGGGATTGGTGCATTTTAGGAGTGTCTTCTGCCACACTGTGACCTCCAGTTAATCAGAAATGAAGAAGAAAAAGTCCAGGCTTTGCCACATTTATCTGTAGTGAATAACATCATCTTTTCTGTGGTGGTTCACTGGGGTTCCTACAACTGGATGTGGAGGGAGGCTGTCAGAACCTTGTGAAATATATTATATATATTATATATATTCACACTGAACCCCACTCAGCCCAGATGAAAGTCCCAGAATCCCAGGATGTGAGGTGGGAAGGGACCTCCAGGCCCATCTGCTCCAACCCTTCTCATATTCTTGTTGATCTGAGATGTCTCAGCACCCATGGAGCTGAGACTTCCAACTTTCCCAAGTGGGGGAATCCACCCCTTCCCCTGGGAGACCATTCCAAGGTCTGACTGTCCTCAGGGGGACAAATTTTCCTCTGGTGTCCACTGGGAATCTCCCCAGGAGCACCTTGTGCCCATTGCCCCTTGTCCTGTCCATGGGACTCCTTGTACCCAGGGAGTCTCCAGCTGCTTTGGAGCCCCCTCTAAGGACTGAACGTGGTCAGAAGGTCTCCCCTGAGCTTTCTCTTCTCAGCCCGGAACAAACCTCAGTTTTCTCAGGTGCTCCAGTCCTCTGCTCATCCTCATGGCTCTTCTCTGGACCCTCTCCAGCCTGCCCACATCCTTTTTGTACAGCAGGGCCCAAACCTGAACACAATATCCCAGGTTGAAAGCTTCCCAGACTGAAGGCTGGATGCTGCTTGCTGCTGGAGCATCCCTTCCAGGTGTGCAACAGGGGTAGATGTGCAGGGTGCTCTCACCAGCTAAGAAACAAAGCAAAAAAAACCAAACCAGACCCCTGGAGAATTCATGTGTTGAACCTGTGGAGAGTGAGAAAAATCCATTTCCCATGAACTGGAACATCTGGAACATCTGCCCTCACATGGGACTAAGCTTTTGATTCCATGTGATAAGAACATCACTTCTCAGGTGAGAGAGGCTCCCAATGCCTCTGGTGTCTTAGTGTGAGCTGCCCTGAATCTTTCATGGTTTTTCCAAGCTAAGATCTCCAAACCTTCCCTTCCTTTGACCTTTTGTTCTCTGAAAACATGATTATTCACTTGTTTGGGTCAGCTTGGAAGATCACATGTTGTCTCTTCTGCTTGGAGCTGGTCAGCATCTTGTAGCTGTAAAAATATTTATTGCACTTGCAGCTCATGCCTGGAAGGAAATCACCCCAGCAAGAGAGCCTGAATTTCTTTCAAGTAGTGACCTAAGCTTTTTGGTGATCTCCATCATCTCCTCTTGTAGTAAGGACACCACTCCAAGGGTCACTGTCTCCTGCTGGTGTCTCTTTTCCCAGATGACTTTCAACAAGACAAGAGGGCAGGGTCTCAAGTTGTGCCAGGGGAGGTTTAGGTTGGAGATTAGAAAGAATTTCTTTCTGGAGAGGGTGATCAGGCATTGGAATGGGCTGCCCAGGGAAGTAGTGGATTCTCCGTGTCTGGAGATCTTTCCAAAGAGCCTGGATGTGGCACTGAGTGCCATGGGCTGGGAACCACGGGGGGAGTGGATCAAGGGTTGGACTTGATGATCTCTGAGGTCCCTTCCAACCCAGCCAATTCTATGATTCTATGATTCTATTCTATGATTCTAAGAAGGAGTGGAACCACCTGAATCTTCCTGTCTTGGCCACCTCGAAAAATGGTGTTCCTGGGGTCCTAATTGTCATATTTATGGCACAGAGCAGTGGGGGATGGTGGTTTCTTCTCCCAAGAAAGAAGTGATAAAACAAGAGGAGCTGGCCTTGAATTATGCCAGGGGAGGTTTAGGTTGGAGCTGGGGAAGAATTTCTCCCTGGAAAGGGTTGTCAGGGCCTGGCCCAGGCTGCCCAGGGCAGGGCTGGAGTCCCCATCATCCCTGGAGGGGTTTCAGAGCCCTGGGGATGTGGGGATGAGGGACATGGGCTGGGGTGGCCCTGGCAGGGATGGGTTAATGACTTGGATGATCTTAAGGGTCTTTTCCAGCTGAAACAATTTGATGATTCTATGACTCTAAATCCCTCCTGAAGCACCTGTGGATTTCCCTTTCTGGTCTACTGTAAGTAATAGGTACACTCAGGCTTATTGTGTTGACATTGGATTTGTGGGGGATGCTGCAGGGGCATCCTCTGCTCCTGAGTGTTGTGATGGTGAATCCCTGTTCTGAAAGTGCCCAGACATCAGTGTAAAAAGTGCTGCAGTGATGCCAGGAAAAAAAAAAAAACTTCAATCTTCAGAGTGGGGCTGGTTCAGTGACCAAAATATGGCTCAAAACAGCAAACAAGGAGAAAAAAAAAAGCACACCTGGGACAGTTTCTTCTCTAGAAAGCCCCTATGCATCCTATGCAAAAAAATAAGTGATGAACCCCAAAGGTTGGTGCAGAGAAGCACAGAATCATCTCATTCAGTTGAGCTGTGATGCATAGTCAATGAGAAGATAGATGTTGGCAATGAAAACCACATGTCTTTGGGATATAAATAAGAAAGTGTTTGGAAGCTGCAGTCTATGGGGGTATCTGGGAGGGAATGGAAGACAGGGCATAGGACTCGAGCTGGATAAGTAAAGAGTCTGAATAATCTTCAATCATTTCAAACAGAAAATATCAGAAGGAAGCAATGCTTCTGTTTCAAAGATTCATCTAAACATGGTTTTGGGGAGGTTGCCCCATCCCTGGCAGTGTTGAAGGATGGATGGGGCTTGGAGCACCCTGGGCTGGGGGAGGAATCCCTGACCCTGGCATGGGATTAGAACTGGATGAGCTTTTAGGTCTGTTTCAACTCAAACCACCCTGTGATGCTATGAAGGTTCAATAACTCCTCAACACGTTCATTTGGATTCTAAATGAAGTCTTTCAGCCTTTTATTTTTGGGTCTCATTAATCCACTTCAAGGCACTGATTTTACCCCCTGCTCCCAGTGAAATAAATAATCTGTTTTCATGTGTGCAAGCAAACAAAACCCCCTACCATAACTCCTATTTCCCCAGCATTACTGCATGGTGACCTTCTGGCATTTCCTACATTTTAAGTGTAATTTTATTTTATTTATTTTGAATTTTTTAATTTTTTTTTTTTTTACAGCAGGTGTTTTAATTTAATCAGAATAGCTCCCAGGCTTCCACAACAAACCTTTGTCCCAGGAGACCAACCTGAGGTTCTGCTGAGCCCCATTGCATAAAAGGACACCAGGAAGCCTCCCAAACATGGAGTTTATCCGGAGATTTATGTGACAAATTAATTTTCCTTTTGAGCTCCAGCTGAAGATTTGTGAGCCTGCAAAAGTGTTGATAAAATCCAGGCCCTTTAACTTCCCCTGCTTGGAGCTAAGCTTGCTTTTGTGCCAGCATTAATCAAGGAGGGATGGATATTCAAAGAGCAGAAGGGCAGAGCCCAGGAATGGTGCCAATGGGAAGCATCTGAGGTTTGGGGGGAAAATAATTAACTTCTTGTAAAGGAGTTTGTCATCGTTTTGCCATGTGGGGATTGAAATCATCCTCCTTCCCTTTATCCTCCATCAAAAAAAAAATTGAATGAAAAGCCTCTCTGTTACTCTCAAATGAAAATAGAAGTGGCTGGGGGTGTTATCTTGGCTAGGGGCAGGTGAACCTGTTGCCTTCTCTCTCAGTTCTCCTCCCAAGTCCTTGGAGATCACAGTTGTCTTCGAGTAGAACCTGGGCCAAACAGCTGAGTGGTCCAAGGCCAATTTGGGCAGCTCCACATTCATCTGGTCAAGTCCTGGACAGGACTGGATTGCACTTCAAACACATCTTGGAGTGAATCCAGGAGGGATTTCTGAGCAGGCATGAGACAGAGGATGAACAAGTTGGAAATTACCCTGGGTTGATTTTTACCACTGAAACCAGTCATGGGCATTCTTTTCTCTCTTCTTTTTCCTCTGTTTTTTCCCCTTTTAGTTCTGTTTTTATTCTGAATTTCAGCACCCTCTCTGCCAATAGCAATGACGACCATAGTTCTCTCACCTCTGCTTCCCCATTGGTGAAGGATTTAAAACGATAGTTTTAATTAATTTAATTTCAATTCCTGCTTTCCCAGAGGGAATGAAGACAGTGAACACAGAGCACCACCATGGAGCAGGAAAAAACTTCTGACTGAGCCCTGTGGAAATTGATGTTCACATCAGGACAAGTAAAGAGCCAGGTTGTATTTGAAGCACCTGTTGTAGCATCCTTATTCTTGGGGTTCAGCTCTTAGCTCTTTGCTGAAGTGGTGTGGAGAGGCTGATGGGGGTAAAACGTGACCAGAATGGTCCTTGGCTCCCCTCCTCTTAATCACAGAATCATGGAATGGTTTTTGATAGGACCTTCGAGATCATCTGCTTCCACCCTCCCTGATATGCCCAGGGTGCTCCAAGCCCCATCCAACCTTCAACACTGCCAGGGATGGGGCAGCCACAGCTTCCTTGGGCAACCTGGGTGACCAGGGGCTCAGCACCCTCAAATTCAAGAATTTCTCCCCCATCTCCAACCTCAATCTCCCCTCTTCAAGTTTTAACCCCTTGCCCCTTGTCCTCTCCCTCCCCCCCTGTGTCAGAACCCTGGTTCTGCTTGGATTGTACCCAAACCTTGCTCTGGGTGTGTGCAGCTACACCTGGTCAGATGGATCTCACCCTTGGCTGTCCCACCTCAACCTCCCAGGACCTGGGAAAGGAGGGGAAGGTTTGAAGGAACATTCCCAAACCCTCCTGCACCATCCCTGGGAGAGGAACCACTGAATCCCAGAGAGGTTTGGGTTGGGAGAGACCTTAAAGCTGACCCAGTGCCCCCCCTGCCATGGTCAGGGACCCCTCCCCCAGCCCAGGGTGCTCCAAGCCCCATCCAACCTTCAACACTGCCAGGGATGGGGCAGCCACAGCTTCCTTGGGCAACCTGGGCACCCAGGGCCTCACCACCCTCACCCCAAACAATTTCTCCCTTCCTCCCTCCCTGCCCAAGATCTCCTCTCCATCTCCCCTCTCCCAGCTCCAAACCCTTCCCCCTCGCAGGCTCCCATCCCTCCAGGCCCTTGTCCCAAGTCCCTCCCCAGCTTTCCTGGAGCCCCTTCAGGCACTGGAAGGTGCTCTAAGGTCTCCCCATTGCAGCCTTCTCTTCTCCAGCCTCAACACCCCCAACTCTCTCACCCTTTAAACCTCCACTTATCACACCCCTCTCTTATTTCTAGTAAAATAAATATCTGACATTTTTTTCCCCCCATGTCCTCAAACCACTGAACTGCATCACTTGCTGAGACCATTTTATGGTGATGCTCTCAGCACACCCAATGCTCCCTCCCTAATGCTCAGACCTGCAATTGCCCTCTTGGAATCCCTGAGAAATTCAGGATAAAGTGCTTAGTGCTGGGGTTTCAAATAACCCTTCTCAGGAGGGTTGTTCCTCTCCAGCCTAATCAGTTCCACAAGGGCAATAAATTGGACAAGGGCTGCACAGAGGCAGCTGAAGGAAAGCCAAGGCTAAAGGGCAGCTCCCAGCTCCAATTTCCACCCTGGGGAAAGAGTGGTTGGGGCTCTCAGGGGAAAATTTCATTGATCAGGTTTCACATTCCTCCTCCGGGTCCCCCCTGGCCTTCCTGTTCCAACTTTCCTTTTTCCCCCCAGTTTTTCCTTCCCCCCCTCCCCTGCAATATTTTCTTTGCTTCCTGAGTTCACAACCATCTTCACACTTGAGCTGAATTAAGATCCAGCCTGCAAGGATCACCCTAATTCCCTATTTTGGAATGGGTTTTATTGTTGCAGTAGCTGAGAAAGCTGATAGGGGATGGGTGTGTAGGGGAAACACTGACCAACCCCCTCTGAAACACATTGAAATTGGCTTCCCCTGATTTTAAACTATTAAAACCCTAAATTCAGGCTTGAGTGCTTGCTTAGGTTCACTCAAAAACCTTTGCAGGTCCATCAGAACCAACCCAGAGAGGAAAAGATGGGTTTGGGGCTCCCTGTAATGCAGGTGAAGCTTTTCTTGGAGGCTGGAGGAGTCAGGCAAAACGTTTCCCAGCAGATCAGTTTTGGTTTTATCATTGCAACCAGCCCAGACACCCACCTGAGCAGGAACCTCAGCGATGGGTCCCTATTCCCCACGTCAAAATCCAGACAAGCCTTGAAATTAAACACAGATTTAATCCCCCTTTTTTTTTTCCTGTAGTGTTAAAGAAAGGATGTTGCTGCTTTTCCAAGAGCTGGATGGAGATTGTCACTCCCAATTAAGCCTGAAAGGGGAAATTCCAAGCAGAATTTTATTTCAGAAGCTGCAAATTCCTTGAGATGAGTCTAAGGAAAGGATCACAATGGGGAGGAATTTGCCCAAAGGGAACACTTCATTGAAAGCTCTCTTTTAATCTCTCATCATCTCTTCTCTTTCCAGGAATGAACAAATTTGGTTTGTTTGACTCAGGCTGTTTAAAAAAAAAAAAAATTATTTATTTTTTTATTAAAGCTTTCAGGATTCTCACTGTTTCAGCTCATTTGGGAAGACCAGAAGCTCACTATTGGTGTTCATAGAATCAAAGAAAGGTTTGGGTTGAAAAGGACCTTAAAGATTATAGAGTTCCACCCCTCCCTGCACACCAGGTTGTTCAAGGCACCATCCAACTTGGCCTTCAACACTTTGGCAGTAGCTGAATTTTTGCTCTGGACCTTCCTCTATCTGGAGTTCAGGTCACTATGAGACTCATCCTACAGTGACATGAGAGGGATGGGTGGTCAAGATCAACCTGGAGAAATATCCAGACACAGAAGTCGTGTTCTTACAGTTTTATATCTATTTTTAGTGTGGAAAATGGGTGGAAAAACATAATGCTGGGTGGGAGGATGGAGCTGTCATGCACCATCACAGGAACAACTTATCCTCTGGGGACTCCTCTGTCTGGGCATCATCTCTGTTGTGGTCTCAGCCTGTTGAGAAGCTGAATCCCACCTGGTTTTTCCATGAAACTTCATCATTTTACAGCCCCATGATGTTGTGGTTGCCTGGATGGCTTAAATTCCCCCATCTTATTGACCCCAGGAAAGAGGAAACCCAAAGCAGAAACCCACATGGAGAAAGGTCCTCTATGTATGCCCAAAAATGAGGGTTCAGGGGGTCTCCCAGTGCTAATGATGGATGTCATGATGCCTCCTGAGGAGTTCCTTTGTCCCTCTTTGCAGGGAGCCTGTGAGTTGGAGAAGATATTTTGGCATCAGGGTTGGGTCTTCAACAGGGAAGAGGCAAAGACCAAGTGGTCTTGATCCCAGGGTGTGGAAACCCCTGGAAGTCCCAGACCTTTTCTCTGTTCATCATGTGTCAGTGAAAATAAAAACTCCCCAGCTCACTGTGATGGGAAATCAGGCCCTTGCCACATAACTTGTAGAGGTGCAAGGATGTTGGATGGAGAAAAAAGTGCCTGGGATGGAAAATCTGTAGCTAGAAGAGGTGTTCTGTAGCAAGACACCAAAACTCTGTTCCTTCATGGGGAGATTTTTAAAATTAGGTCTTTTTAAAAGCTGCTTTTGAAAGTCTGAATGGACAAGGTGCCCATACTCATCCCTCACCATCCCTCAATGTGTCCTGTGATTGCAATGATATCAGGGCCAAAGAATTAGGGGGGAAAATGCTGATTTCTGAGTCTGTTCAGAAGGGCCTGGATGTGTACCACCAGGTGACTAACAGCATTTTCTTCAAACTTAGAATCATAGAATCATAGAATCATAGAATAGGCTGGGTTGGAAGGGACCTCAGAGATCATTGAGTCCAACCCTTGATCAGCTACCGCCACAGTCACTAGACCATGGCACTGAGTGCCATATCAAGTCGCTTTTTAAATGTCTCCAGGGACGAAGAGTCCACCACCTCCCGAGGCAGCCCCTTCCAATGTCTGATCACCCTTTCCGTGAAAAAATTCTTTCTAATAGCCAATCTGAACTTCCCCCGGCACAATTTAAGACCATGCCCTCTTGTCTTTTTGAGAGTTGCCTGGGAAAAGAGCCCAACCCCCCCCTGGCTCCAACCTCCTTTCAGGGAGTTGTAGAGAGCAATGAGGTCTCCCCTGAGCCTCCTCTTCCTCAGGCTGAACAGCCCCAGCTCCCTCAGCCTCTCCTCATAGGATCTGTGTTCGAGTCCCTTCACCAGCTTGGTTGCCCTCCTTTGGACCTGTTCAAGGACCTCAATATCCTTCTTGAACTGAGGGGCCCAGAACTGGACACAGGACTCAAGGTGTGGCCTCACCAGAGCTGAGGACACGGGGGCAGAATCACCTCCTTGGACCTGCTGGTGACGCTGTTTCTGATACAGGCCAGGATGCCATTGGCCTTCTTGGCCACCTGGGCACACTGCTGGCTCATGTTCAGCTTCCTGTCAATCCAGACTCCCAGGTCCCTTTCTGCCTGGCTGCTCTCCAACCACTCTGTCCCCAGCTTGTAGCGCTGCATAGGGTTGTTGTGGCCAAAGTGGAGGACCTGGCACTTGGCCTTGTTGAAGCTCATCCCATTGGAGTCAGCCCATCTCTCCAGTCTGTCCAGGTCCCTCTGCAGAGCCCTCCTGCCTTCCAGCTGATCAACACTTCTCCCCAGCTTGGTGTCATCGGCAAACTTGCTGATGATGGACTCAATCCCCTCATCCAAGTCATCAATGAAGATATTGAACAGGACTGGGCCCAGTACTGATCCCTGGGGGACACCGCTGGTGACCGGCCGCCAGCTGGAAGCAGCCCCATTCAGCACCACTCTCTGAACTTGATTCTCTTGATTCTCTGAACTCTCTGAACTTGATTGATCTTTATGATTTTTTTTAACTGCCATATTGCTGAGAATGAGGTCAATGCTTGGAACACAAGAAACCATTTTCTCAGTGGGTCCCGAGCCCAAAAGAAATTTGTTCATTTTATGAATGAGTGAAAATGTTCAGTGGTTTCCCCATCGAGGCAGATTTTGAAAGATTTTTGGCCTCTGTGTAGAAGAATTCAGCAACTTAGAGCTGGGATCTGCTCAATGCATTTGCTCTTTGTTCTGTCGTTGACTTTCAAGAAAAACATTTTTATTTTTGTTTTATTTTATTTTTAAGAACAGCTGTTCTGTATTACAGATGTTGGCTGGCCAGGCCTTCATCAAGAAGAACTGAGGCTTTCTCTGAGAACTCCTGTGCCTCTGTAGTCATTGACTTTTTTGCAGCCAATAAAGCCTAGAAGATGCTGGGCTGCATCCCCAAGGGCATCACCTGCAGAGACAAAGAAGTCCTCATCCCACTCTGCTCACTGCTTGTCACACCACACCTGGGATATTGTGTTCAGGTTTGGGCCCTGCTGTACTAAAAGGATGGAGACAACCTGGAGAGGGTCCAGAGAAGAGCCATGAGGATGAGCAGAGGACTGGAGCACCTGAGAAAACTGAGGTTTGTTCAGGCCTGAGAGGAGAAGGCTCAGGGGAGACCTTCTGACCATGTTCAGGACTTAGAGGGGCCTCCAAAGCAGCTGGAGACTCCCTGGGTACAAGGAGTCCCATGGACAGGACAAGGGGCAATGGGCACAAGGTGCTCCTGGGGAGATTCCCAGTGGACACCAGAGGAAAATTTGTCCCCCTGAGGACAGTCAGACCTTGGAATGGTCTCCCAGGGGAAGGGGTGGATTCCCCCACTTGGGAAAGTTGGAAGTCTCAGCTCCATGGGTGCTGAGACATCTCAGAGAAACAAGAAGATGAGAAGGGTTGGAGCAGATGGGCCTGGAGGTCCCTTCCCACCTCAGATCCTGGGATTCTGGGACTTTCATCTGGGCTGAGTGGGGTTCAGTGTGAATATATATAATATATATAATATATTTCACAAGGTTCTGACAGCCTCCCTCCACATCCAGTTGTAGGAACCCCAGTGAACCACCACAGAAAAGATGATGTTATTCACTACAGATAAATGTGGCAAAGCCTGGACTTTTTCTTCTTCATTTCTGATTAACTGGAGGTCACAGTGTGGCAGAAGACACTCCCAAAATGCACCAATCCCATCTTGGGGAACTAAAATAGATAAAATAATGGTTTTTTAGTTTTTTTTTTTTTTAGGTTCTTGACAATACTGTCAGGGCAGAGCTTTAACTGGTTGCCAAGATTTACTGGGCAGCTCTTACAGTCTCATCAGTCTAAACATTACCATTCTCATTTATGAGGCAGATTGATGAGAGGGGTTCAATAACTCCAATCAAAACAGGTCAAATGCTGAATAATTCTCACAGAGTGTCTGTAAAAAAGCATTCTGTAGATGAAACTCCTGTTCTCATAAATTTCTTGTGAATAACAGATAATCTTGGAGTGATTTTGACAGCTGTCTGACAGTTTGTCAATGGGGAAAGAGATTAAATCTTCCAAATAGGTGGTTTATCTTTGCTGGCTTGGGTATGGAAACCCATTCCAGATAAAGGAGAATTATAATGGTTGATATTTGTCACAGACACTGTGTGACCAGACCTTCATCTTCCTGCAGAGCCTGGTGCTTGTGTCACCAGTGAAGAGCTCTTGGAAGATGATGGGGTTTGATGACAGCAGCCATCAAGTACCTCAAGGATGCTACAAACAGTGTTCAAACAAATGTTGTAACAAATCCATGGTCACTTTGGACCTGGCAGCTGGCACTGATCTCCTCTCCTTGAGTCATCAAAGCATCCACGACAGGGAATGGAGAGCAGAACACAACGAACCCAAAGCTTTGATACCAAAATATCCTTCACCCCTGGACCCAATGATCTCTCAAGGTCCCTTCCAACCTCTAACATTCTGTGATTCTGTGACGTGGCACTAGAAACCACCTAAAGCCATTACAGAACTTAAGCACACCATCACACCCCTTCAGTTTCTCCAATATGTTCTTAGTTGCTTGAGTATCCTCCATTGGCCCTTTCATTATTCATTGTCCTTCTGGGTGTCTCCAAGAGCATCTTCTTCTCTCACAGATACCAGGGGTTTGGTGGAAGGGAAATCTCCATCTCACCAAGGTGCAAGGTGAGGACCTCTTCCAGCTCATTCTTCTCCTTAAATCATAGAATCATAGAATCACCATGGTTGGAAAGGACTTTCTACTTTCTACTTGCATCACCTTATGCATTAAATCATCTCCTGTGCAAGCTTGGAAACTGTCTTTTCTTTCCAGCCTCCTCCTACATCTGTCCTGCAAGCTCAGCCTGTGGCTTTGCTACTGCATGCCCACCAGTTCCTTCCCCCAGCAGAACTTCTCCAGATTTACACCCATTTGGCAGGAGGGGAAACGTTCCCTCCCTGAACCCATCAAGGGACTGGCTCAGGAGAACAGATCTACTGCAGATTTACTTTTTTACCTCTCTTACTCCCAACCTCCTGGGACATTGACCTCCCACAGGTCCCTTCCAGCCTCTAACAGTCTGTGATTCTGTGACGTGACACTAGAGACAACCTGAAAGCCATTACAGAACTTGAGCACACCATCACACCCCTTCACTTTCTCCAATATGTTCTTAGTTGCTTGGGTATCTCTCCTCCATTGGCTCCTTCATTATTCACTGTCCTTCTGGGTGTCTCCAAGAGCATCTTCTACTCTCACAGATACCAGGGGTTTGGTGGAAGGGAAACCTCCATCTCACCAAGGTGGAAAGTGAGGACCTCTTCCAGCTCATTCTTCTCCTTAAATCATAGAATCATAGAATCACCATGGTTAGAAAGGACTTTCTACTTTCTACTTGCATCACCTTACCCATTAAATCATCTCCTGTGCAAGCTTGAAAACTCTGCCTTTTTCTTCCAACCTCCTCCTCACATGTGTCCTGCAAGCTCAGCCTGTGGCTTTGCTACTGCATGCCCACCAGTTCCTTCCCCCAGCAGAACTTCTCCAGATTTACACCCATTTGGCAGGAGGGAAAACCTGAACCCATCAAGGGACTGGCTCAGGAGAACAGATCTACTGCAGATTTACTTTTTTACCTCTCTTACTTGATTCTGACATTGATTTCCATGATTCTGTGGGGTGCAGGGTGGATGCAGGTGGATGGGTTGGAAGATGCTCCAGTGACTGCTGATGTCCTCTCTGCAGGTGTCTCCTGAGCTCTGTAAAATGGGATTTCTGGCCTTGAGGAACTGGCTATGGGGCTGGTACATCAAGAGAGATGCCCAGCCTGGACCAGCAGGTAACTGGTAATGTGAACAAGCATGAAACAGGTGAAAAAAAAATTAGGATGTGATGTTCCTGGTGTGGAGAGTTCCCAGGGCTACCCTTCTGCTGAAGAAGAACGGAGTCCTGGGAACCTGTGAACATCAAGCAAGTCCAAATTCATCACTATTTCAGACAGGGAACACCAAACTGGAGAGGAACAGACATCAGAAGCCTGGTATGACAGTGGTCTGGCTTGTGGTTACCTTTGGTGGAGCTGCAGCTTCTCTGATGGGTCTGCAAATCTCCTGTTGCTTATGCAGAAGGAACCAGGTAGCCCAGCCCAGGAATGGATGGTGTTCCAGCACCTGGGGTCAGCACAATTTGTTAATTTTGCCAGCAATAAATCCCTTCAGTAACCTCTTTTCCTGGACAGAGGGAGGGGGTTTATCCCTCAGGGAGATGGGGCAGGGATGGAGTTGCCTATGGAAACCCCACCTCAGGTGCAGCCCTCGTGGGACATTGCTGAGGTTTGAGGGGGGGACATTGTGGAGGGTGGGGAGGCAAAATCTTAGGTGTGCTCATCATGGTTTAATTCTGGGGTGGTAATTAACCTAATGACAGCTGATCTCTATTAATCCCCCTCTTGATAAAGAAAGGAGAGAGAATGAGGGAGAGAGATTGAGGGGCTGGAAACTAAACTACACTACACAGCTTGAATGAAACAGGAATGATAAATAGGAAAAATAATTAAATACAAAATAATGATCCCAGGTTCCTCCCCCCTTTCCCCCAATAACTCTCACGTCACCCCCGAGGCTGCAGGGCAGCCCTGGGAAAGTCCAGGCTGGAATCCTGGGGTCAGCAGCAGTTGGGAGCTGGAGGCAGGAACACACAGATTCAGGCTGGGATGGATCAGGAGCACAGGCAGAGGAAGGGATGGAATCCTCCCAGGATGCTGAAGCAAACAGGGACAGGGGAAGAAGGGGAAGCAGGAAGGGGTTTGACCCTGGTGATCCCTCCAATTTATCCTGAGGATGAGGTGGATGGGATGGAATACTCTGTTTGGTTAATTTTGGTCATTTCTTTTGCCCACTCCTCCCTAAAAGAGGGTTCCAGGTGTGACCTCTTTACTCCTTTTCTCTTTCTGGATCCCAAAACATTCCTCACACCCCAGCAGCATCCCTGGTTCTGCAGCCCATTCCCAGCTGTAACTCTAACCCTGGAGTGTGATCATTACCACATCAGACACTGAACAGAACCTTGCTGTTCATTTCAGCAAGTCCAGCTCTTTACAAGAGCCTTGGCTGAAAGCAAAATCACAAGTCACAAAATGAGCTCTCTCCTGCTACATGCTGCTGGCTCTGGTGTGCTGGTCCTTCCCCTCCTCCCCGAAGCAGACGTGGGAGCTGCATCCATCTTCTTTCTCTGAACCTAATCACTACCCCTGCTGCAATAAATCCCATCCACCCAGGACATAAATTCAGCTGGCATGTGTTTATTCACCACAGAGGCTTCAGCAGCAGGGGCTGTGCTTTCTCAGAGTTTAGCAGCTTTTCCTCCTATCAGTTCCTCTGTCCTAGGGGAGAGACCACCCAGAAGCTCTCCTGCTGCTCTTAGAATCACAGAATCATAGAATTGGGCTGGGTTGGAAGGGACCTCAGAGATCATCAAGTCCAACCCTTGATCCACTACTGCTGCAGTTCCCAGCCCACGGCACTCAGTGCCACATCCAGGCTCTTTGGAAAGATCTCCAGACACGGAGAATCCACTCCTTCCCTGGGCAGCCCATTCCAATGCCTGAGCACCCTCTCCAGAAAGAAATTCTTTCTCATCTCCAACCTAAACCTCCCCTGGCACAACTTGAGACCCTGCCCTCTTGTCTTGCTGAGAGTTGCCTGGGAAAAGAGCCCAACCCCCCCCTGGCTCCAACCTCCTTTCAGGGAGTTGCAGAGAGTGATGAGGTCTCCCCTGAGCCTCCTCTTCTCCAGCCTCAACACCCCCAGCTCCCTCAGCCCTTCCTCACAGGAATTCTGCTGGATCCCTTCACAGCCTCCTTGCTCTTCTCTGGACCTGCTCCAGCACCTCAATCTCCTTCCTGAGCTGAGGGGCCCAGAACTGGACACAGGACTCAAGCTGTGGCCTCCCCAGAGCTGAGCACAGGGGCAGAATCCCTTCCCTGGACCTGCTGGCCACGCTGTTCCTGAGCCAGCCCAGGATGCCATTGGCCTTCTTGGCCACCTGGGCACACTGCTGGCTCCTGTTCAGCTTCCTGGCAATCCAGACTCCCAGGTCCCTTTCTGCCACTCTGTGCCCAGCCTGGAGCTCCCCATGGGGTTGTTGTGGCCAAAGTGCAGGACCCGGCACTTGGAATGTTGAACCTCATCCTGTTGGGATCATCCCAACTCTCCAGTCTGTCCAGGTCCCTCTGCAGAGCCCTCCTGCCTTCCAGCTGATCCACACTCCCCCAGCTCAGTGTCATCTGCGATGATGTTGCTGAGAAGCCTGAAGTGCCCTTTTTATTTTGTGCAATCTGTCCTAAAAATATCAGCTGTGTCCAGAGAGCAGTGATAACACCAGGGGTAAAGGGGGGAGGAGGGATGGACCCAGTTTCAATGCTCAAACACAAGTTGGCTGCCCTTGCTTCATCCATAAATATTTTAAGAGGCAGACAGTGGAAGTGCAGAGCTGGTAATGACTGCTCTGGTGAGCACAGGGAAGATGGATAAGGTGTTTGAAAAAAGGAAAAGGTGTAATGTAGTACTTAGCTTTAAAAAAAGGGGGAGAAAAGGGAAAGAAGAAATTATTGATGAGTCACTTCAGCTGAAATTTCTGAGAAAAAAACCCCAAACTCCAAGTCAGCAAAGAGGAATAAAAAAGGATAAGAAATGATGCTATTTTTAATACTTAAATCATAATCTGGATGCCAGGTGAGCTGGAAAAGAGATTTATGGAAAAAAAAAACCAAGAGGGTCCTGATGGAAAAGGAGATTAATGAGGATCAGAAATTCCCTTAGGACAAAGAGGGTTAACCCCATGGTGTGCTGCACCAGGTAAGGGACAACCCCAGGGCAGGGATTCTTCTCCTCTTGTGAGTACTGCCCAGTTTGGGACTCCCCAGTACAAGAAGGAGATGGAGGTACTGGGAGAAGCTCAGAGAAAGGCTCCTGGGATGGCTGGAGGGAGGGTGCACTGGGTAGGTTAGGTTAGAGAAGATTTAGATGTTAAGAAAATGTTCTTTCTCATGAGAGTAGTGGAAAAATGGCCCAGGTTGCCCAGGGAGGGGGTTGAGGTCTCATCCCTGGAGATGTTCAAGGTGAGGCTTGAGGAGGCTCTGAGCACCCTGAGCTGGGTGAGGGTGTCCCTGAGATTGCAGGGCTGGGACTGGGGGACCTTGGGAGGTCCCTTCCAACCCAAATGATTCAATAATTCTATGATTTTAAATTATCCAAAGGATGCAGCAGCTCCTGTGCCACAGTTTCCAGGATCAAGAACCATCTCCCACACACACTGTGCACCTTCTTTCTTGTCCCTCTGGGGATAGCTGATATTCAGTTGTTCAGCCTGGAGAAGAGAAGGTCCAGGAAGACCTAAGAGTCACCTTCCAGTGTCTGAAGGGGCTACAGGAAGGCTGGAGAGGGACTGTAGGGACCTGGAGTGATGGGATGGGGGGAATGGTTTGAAATTAGAGAAGAAAAGACTTAGGTTGGATGTTGGGAACAAGTCCTTCCCAGGAGGGCAGTGGATCCATGGCCCAGGCTGCCCAGGGAGGGGGTTGAGGCCTCATCCCTGGAGATGTTCAAGGTGAGGCTTGAGGAGGCTCTGAGCACCCTGAGCTGGGTGAGGGTGTCCCTGAGACTGCAGGGCTTGGACTGGGGGACCTTGAGAGGTCTCTTCCATCCCAAATTATTCTCTGATATGAGGAGAGGCTGAGGAACCTGGATTTGTTCTTCCTGGGGAAGATTTAGGAGATTGTGTCCTATCAGTCACCTGGTGGGGTTGGGGTAGAGCCAGACTCTTCTGAGAAGGAAACAGAAGCTGGACAAAGAGCCAGGGACACAAGTTGCCAGAAGGAAAATTCAGATGAGATGTAGACAAAATATTTTACACCACAATAGTGGTCAAATATTGGAACAGGCACCTGGAGAGCTTGCTGGGAGCTCCTTCCTTGGAGATATTCAACACTCAGCTTGAAAGTCCTGAGCAAGCTGCTCTCTTTTGGATGGAAGCATCCTCAGATCCCTCCCAACATGTGTTATTCTGTGGCTCTAAGAAGTTCAGATCCCCACAGCACTGGAAAATTAGGATTTCTTGAGCCATGGTAACTGATTCAGTTCATCTGGAGAAGCTGGGATGCTCCATAGATCATAGAATGGTTTGGGTTGGAAGGGATCTTCCTAATTCCACACCCCTGCATGGGCAGGGACACCTCCCACAGCTGGAAAAATCTTTTTTTTCTTTTTTAAGAATAATTTTTTTTCTTTTTCATAGAACACCAGACTGGTTTGTGTTGGAAGGGACCTTCAAGATCATTTAGTTCCAACCCCCCTGCATGCACCAGGACACCTCTCACTAGACCAGGTTGCTCCAAGCCCCATCCAACCTTGTCTTTCTGTTTATTTATTTATTTTTTTCCCTTTCCAGGCTTTTGAAGGCTTCAGCTTTCAAACAAAAGGAGAATTTTTCCCATGTGCCAGGGGGACCCTTGAGGGTTTTCACGTTCTTTTAATATTTTGCATATCCCTCTTTTTTTTTCCTTCTTTTTCTGAAAGGTTTTGGCACAATCCTTCCCATGTCTGCTGACTGGGACCTTCAGCCTTGGTCCCATCCAACACAGGTAGATGATGGCTCAGAACCAGATATTGTGTCTCCAACCAGTTGCCTTACACCCCCACATCAGGAATTACTTTAAAAAGTGATGTTGTCATCCATTTTACTGCCTTTTCTCTCCTTTCTTCACTCAAAAAGCCATGACAATCCTGGCTGGAACTTTGAATAATCCTAGGAAGGAGAAGGACAGGCATTTTCTTTCCCTGACAAAGAGACCCCAGAGAGCAGCAAACCAGGCTGTAAATTAAGACAAGCAACAAGAAAACAAGTAATGTAATAAAATAAAATAAAAAAATTAAAAAAAAGTGCCAGCATCTGTTTGACTTCAACAACCTGCTGTGATATTCTCCCAGGGAAGAGTTTGACTTCATCCCCCAAGGCTGAGGTTGGGTTGGTGTGGGAGGGAGGAGGAAATGTGTTGGTTATGGACCCAAGGTGATCAGCAAGAAAGTGATGGCATTTTTTTTTTGTTGTTGTTGTTTGTAGAGCAGCCACTGGTTTTGTTCTTCAGCCCTCACTAATGGGATGAGGTTCAACATTCCAAGTGCTGGGTCCTGCACTTTGGCCACAACAACCCCATGGGGAGCTCCAGGCTGGGCACAGAGTGGCAGAAAGGGACCTGGGAGTCTGGATTGCCAGGAAGCTGAACATGAGCCAGCAGTGTGCCCAGGTGGCCAAGAAGGCCAATGGCATCCTGGGCTGGCTCAGGAACAGCGTGGCCAGCAGGTCCAGGGAAGGGATTCTGCCCCTGTGCTCAGCTCTGGGGAGGCCACAGCTTGAGTCCTGCGTCCAGTTCTGGGCCCCTCAGCTCAGGAAGGAGCTTGAGGTGCTGGAGCAGGTCCAGAGAAGAGCAAGGAGGCTGTGAAGGGATCCAGCAGAATTGCTGTGAGGAAGGGCTGAGGGAGCTGGGGGTGTTGAGGCTGGAGAAGAGGAGGCTCAGGGGAGACCTCATCACTCTCTGCAACTCCCTGAAAGGAGGTTGGAGCCAGGGGGGGGTTGGGCTCTTTTCCCAGGCAACTCTCAGCAAGACAAGAGGGCAGGGTCTCAAGTTGTGACAGGGGAGGTTTAGGTTTAGCCTGGATGTGGCACTGAGTGCCATGGGCTGGGAACTGCAGCAGTAGTGGATCAAGGGTTGGACTTGATGATCTCTGAGGTCCCTTCCAACCCAGCCAATTCTATGATTCCATGATTCTCTCCAATGGATGGAATTGCTTCAAAGAGCAGAAATCTCTTGGGAAGGTCCACAGGGGGGAGATGTCCCAAGGTGACTGAGTGATGTGGCCCATCACTGCCTGCTGGGTTTTGCCATCACAAATGGAATTCTCATGCTCAGGGAGGACGTGTTGGCAACACATGGAAAGTTTCACTCTGCTTGAGTTGAATATCTTCCATTTCCACCTTATGTGGTGCCTTTTGTCCTGTTAAAGCCATATCCACTCGGAGGCAGCAGTTAAAACAAACATTTGCACATTAATGTCATGGAAAACTTCCAGCATGTTCCCCTTCTCCCAGGGAAGGGTCGACTCTTTCTTCCCTCTTTGAGTCAACAAAAGAAAATTAATCCTTGCAATTTTTTTTTTCTCCAAGATAAGGGGATACCAGGCAGCTCCTGGACATGGTCAGATGTCCCCATGACCAATGTCATGCAGGACATGGCCAGATGGTCCTCTTGTCAGTCCAGCTAGAATAACTCCCTTGCTGGCTGCATCTCCTCCTGGTTTCTGCCCCAGAGAGGAGCATTTTGTGGTCCAAGGGAACATTCTTCACACCTTCAGAGCACTCAGCCAGCTCAGCCTCAACACCCACAAAGGGGGTGTCAGCCAACACGTTTGGCTTGGAACCTCAAGCAGTGCAAAAAACACCTCCTAGAAGTTCCTCTCCAGCCTTGCTGACTCTGCAGAAAGCCCAAAAGTTTGGATTTGACCCAAATGAGGAGGTTCATCTCCAGTTGCAGAGAGCTGGTTTGAGATGTCAGCAGGATGTAGAATTGTAGGATTTACAATTATAGAATTTTTAGGGTTGGAAGGGACCTTAAAGCTCATCCAGTGCCAACCCCTCTGCCATGGTCAGGGACCCCTCCTCCAGCTCAGGGGGCTCCAAGCCCCATCCAAGCTTCAACACTGCCAGGGATGGGGCAGCCACAGCTTCCTTGGGCAACCTGGGCACCCAGGGGCTCAGCACCCTCAAATGCAAGAATTCCTTCCCCATCTCCAACCTCAATCTCCCCTTTCTCTCCAAGTTTTAACCCGTTTCCCTTGTCCTCTCCCTACCCCCCCGTGTCCAAAGCCCTCCCCCAGCTTTCTTGTAGCCCCTTCAGATATTGAAAGGTTGGAAGGGACCTTAAAGCTCACCCATTCCCATCCTCTGCCATGGTCAGGGACCCCTCCCCCAGCCCAGGGGGCTCCAAGCCCCATCCAACCTTTAACACTGCCAGGGATGGGGCAGCCACAGCTTCCTTGGGCAACCTGTTCCAGACTCTCACCACCCTCAAGTTCAAGAATTCCTTCCCCATCTCCAACCTCAATCTCCCCTTTCTCTCCAAGTTTTAACCCATTTCCCTTCTCCTCTCCCTACCCCCCCGTGTCCAAAGCCCTCCCCCAGCTTTCTTGGAGCCCCTTCAGATATTGGAAGGTTGCTCTGAGCTCCCCTGGGAGCCTCCTCTTCTCCAGGCTGAACAACCCCAATCCCTCAGCCTGGCTTCCCAGGGAGGTGCTCAGCCCTCTGAGCATTTGAGTGGCTAAATATAAGAAATTAAAATTTAAATAAAAAAACCAAACCAAACCAAAACCTCTTTGATGCTGACTGATAACTTTTGGAGCTTCTTGGCTGCATCTGCCTTTTGCCCAGCCTGTCCTGCTCTGTATTCACCCCCTGCCAAGCTCAGGGGAAGTTCAGTTCACTAAAAACCTCTCCAAATCCTCCTTGGCTCGTGTCCTTCACACTTTCACACTTTTCCCTTCACTGGGCACTGGATTTTCCTTAATTCCTCCAAAGACGTGGAGCTCCTCGGGTGTACTGGGGCTCCCCAGCCCCTGCCATGGAAAAGCTTTCAGGATCCAAGCTGGAGTGTTAATGATGCTGTAAGAGAGGGTCAGCACATTTCTGGAGTGTGTTGGAAGGGGAGAGACTGTGGCTTCCCATGGAAGAAATCTGCAGAACACTTGTGAGACCCAGGGAGGGGAAAAAATCAGAGTTGTTTGGACTCCAGCTCCAGTGCTGGACTTGCATGTGCATCCCCAGCAGCAAGATGAGGTGTGAAGTTGGTTTCTTTGGATGATTTAGTGGTTGGCAAGAGCTGGAGGTGGTAATTGTTACCATTTGTACTAATTTTGTCAGCATTTTTCCCCCCTGCCCTCTTGGGTTATGTCAGCTTTGAGAGTTTTTGTTTGTTTGGGTTTATTCTTTTTATATTTTATTTTATATTTTATTTGTATTTCATTTTATTTATATTTTATTTTATTTATATTTTATTTGTATTTTATTTTATATATTTTAATTATTTTCCATTCCTTATTTTTTTTCAGTTTAGGAGAGCAGAGCTGTATTTTCACATTCTTATTAAAAACCAGGGCTGTGATTTATTCAGGGTGGAATTTGTGGGAGGGTTGGGGGGGGGAAGCCTGAGGGGAGAGCAAAAGGAAGGGGGTTATAATTGGACTTGGGTTTCATATTAAGTTAAAAAAAAAAAAAAATAAACTGGCTGGAACAGCAGGAGAGCCAAGTAATCCTATTTCACTTCACACCAAATTTAGTAGGATGAGGGGAAAAAAAAGAAAAAAAAAGCCAAAAGCTCAGTTTCACATAACAGTGGCAATTCCTTCTTTCCACCTCAGGTTCTCTTTTCCTTTTCAGGTTCTCTCCAGCTTCCCAGGGCTTCAGCTTTAAAACCAATCAACTCCAGAGAGCACTGGAGGGGCTGTGGGGAGAGCAATGAGTGGTTTGCTGTTTGGGCTGAAATCCTCCCTTTTGGGGTCTTCTCTCCACCCCCATCCCCTCCAAGCCTCTAAAAAATTGATTTTCCCTCTACCTCAGCCTTTTTATTGTGCTTGGCCAGTGCTGCAGAGGAACGTGAGTTATTTTGGGGCTCTCCTCTGTCCCAGCCTTTCACCTGCACTCTTTTTGCCCCCCTTGCTTTTGGTGCACGTGGATCCGAGCCCACTCGTGACATCTTTGGTGTCTCCAAGAGAGAAGACCCCCCCCCGTGATCAGCACGTGTGTGGTGGTGCTGGCCTGAGGAACTGAACTGATCCCTGAAGAGTTTAAAGCAGAATAACAAACATGTTTGTTTGTGTTTCCTTTTATTTTTTTTTAATTATTTATATATTTAGATTCTGCCAGGGGATGGGAACTTGGGTGGGAAGTGATGGATCCTGGATTTAAAGGAGGACTGAGTGACACCTTCTGAAACACCCTCCCAACCTCTCCCTCCTAAAAATATGTGCTCAAAATAGTCAAATAAATAAATAAGCAAATAAACAAATAATTAAATAAGCAAATAAACACAGAGAGCTCATTGCAAACAGCTCAAAAGGAGAGGGAGATGAGGTCACATCCCCAGCTCTTGGTTTATTATTGTGGAATTATTTAGGAGAAAGGGTCATCCAGATTTTGAAACACCAGACAAAGAGAATCCCAGAATGCTGAGGTTGGAAGAGACCTCCAAGCTCATCCAGTTCAACCTTTGGTCAACACCACAATTAACCAATCCATGCTAATTATTGGATTACTAGCTGGTGAAGAAAGACTCCTGAACATTGCCCTTGTCTCCCAAGGCCTGAAGGATTCTGGAAGTAGAGGTTGGAACAGAAGGAGAGGTCAGAGCCTGGGATGGAGTCCCCATCCCTGGAGGTGTTCAAGGATTGTTTGGATCTGGTGTTGGGGGATATGGTTTGGGGGAGAACTTTATAGAGTAGGGGTTGGGTTGGACTCAATAATCCCAAGGGTCTCTTCCAACCTGATTTTATAGAATCATAGAATCATAGAATGGGCTGGGTTGGAAGGGACCTCAGAGATCATCAAGTCCAACCCTTGATCCACTCCCCCCATGGTTCCCAGCCCATGGCACTCAGTGCCACATCCAGGCTCTTTGGAAAGATCTCCAGACACGGAGAATCCACTACTTCCCTGGGCAGCCCATTCCAATGCCTGAGCACCCTCTCCAGAAAGAAATTCTTTCTCATCTCCAACCTAAACCTCCCCTGGCACAACTTGAGACCCTGCCCTCTTGTCTTGCTGAGAGTTGCCTGGGAAAAGAGCCCAACCCCCCCCTGGCTCCAACCTCCTTTCAGGGAGTTGGAGAGAGTGATGAGGTCTCCCCTGAGCCTCCTCTTCTCCAGCCTCAACACCCCCAGCTCCCTCAGCCCTTCCTCACAGGAATTCTGCTGGATCCCTTCACAGCCTCCTTGCTCTTCTCTGGACCTGCTCCAGCACCTCAAGCTCCTTCCTGAGCAGAGGGGCCCAGAACTGGACACAGGACTCAAGCTGTGGCCTCACCAGGGCTGAGCACAGGGGCAGAATCCCTTCCCTGGACCTGCTGGCCACGCTGTTCCTGAGCCAGCCCAGGATGCCATTGGCCTTCTTGGCCACCTGGGCACACTGCTGCCTCCTCTTCAGCTTCCTGGCAATCCAGACTCCCAGGTCCCTTTCTGCCACTCTGTGCCCAGCCTGGAGCTCCCCATGGGGTTGTTGTGGCCAAAGTGCAGGACCCGGCACTTGGAATGTTGAACCTCATCCCGTTGGGATCATCCCAACTCTCCAGTCTGTCCAGGTCCCTCTGCAGAGCCCTCCTGCCTTCCAGCTGATCCACACTCCCCCCAGCTTAGTGTCATCTGTGAGTTTGCTGATGATGGACTCAATCCCCTCATCTAAATCATCAATGAAGATATTGAACAGAACTGGGCCCAACACTGATCCCTGGGGGACACCACTAGTGACTGGCTGCCAACTGGATCAGCCCCGTTCAGCACCACTCTCTGGGCCCGGCCCTCCAGCCAGTTCCTAACCCAGCACAGGGTGCTCCTGTCCAAGCCACGGGCTGACAGCTTTTTCAGGAGGATGCTGTGGGAGATGGTGTCAAAGGCCTTGCTGAAGTCCAGGTAGATTTTTTATGATTCTACAGACATTAAATTAATGGCAGGGATAGTCTTAGGCTGAATTGTTTGGATTTGACCCCATTCTTTTGCGTGTCTCTTTAATAACCAGGAACACAGCCCCCTGTTTTCCAGTATAAATCTTGTTTCCATCCTGTGCCTGCCCAATGTGTGGACCAAATCTGATGAATCTCAACTGCCCCTCCCTTTCAGAGAGCTGCCAAATCCTCAGAATTGCAGAAACAACCTTTTGGGGCTCCAGAAAACCCAAGAAATTTGGGAAACAGAGGGGTCTGTCTTACATTCATCTACAAGGATCCCTGAGGACAGTAATGATGTTAAATCCTAGGAAAAAAGAGATGAGCTCTCCCAGGAAGGGTTAAGCAGTTCCTCTCTGATGAGGAATAGAGAGGAGGAATCCAACTCTTTGCTGAAGGAAAGTCCTGTATTGTGACACTGGGTTGCACGGGAAATCAATTTGCAATGATAAAAGGGTCCCTCGGTGCCTTAATTAAAAAAATAAAGAAAAAAAGAAAAAAAAAGGGGAAAAGAAAAAAAATCCCTATTAATTTGTTCCAGTTTCTTGCTCATGCAAGAGAAATTGTGGAGGAAAATGAGCCAGGAGGAAGAAAGAGCTGCTGAAAAATATTTGTTTCTTGCAATGTCCGTGGCTTTAGGGGCTTGGAGGAAGCACAGACAAATCCCTGCACCCTGAGGAATGGGGACATCTGAGCACTGCAAATCCTTCTGTTGGGCACAACCAACCAGGAACATCTCCTCAAATCTACAGGTAGCTCAAGGTGAGCTGCTTGAGGCCCTTTTGAGATCCATGGGTGGGAGCTTCAGAGGAAAGAGAGGTTATCCAACTGGAACAGGTTATCCAGCTGGAATAAGTTGTCCAACTGGAACAGGTTGTCCAACTGGAACAGGTTCTCCAACTGGAACAAGTTGCCCAGGGAGGGGGTTGAGGCCTCATCCCTGGAGATGTTCAAGGTGAAGCTTGAGGAGGCTCTGAGCACCCTGAGCTGGGTGAGGGTGTCCCTGAGACTGCAGGGCTGGGACTGGGGGACCTTGGGAGGTCCCTTCCAACCCAAATCATTCTCAGATTTTATGGTACATTTGGACTCTGGTGAGGACTTCTGAGTAATATGTCCTAGAGGATGCTGGGGCAAAAGCTTCAGGGCACATCCTTGGCTTTGTGGTTCCATGGTCTTTTGGTACCAGCAGGTCCAGGCAGCACCTGAAAGAGGTGGAAATGCTCCCTGCCCACAATGGGTTTGATCCCTGGACTCTTCCTGATGCTTCAGATCATGGGGCTGTTGTTGTGCAGATCTTCTCCACTCTAACTGGGTGACAGCTCCTGACCATGACCTGGTTTGGTGACCCCATACCAAGCTGAGCTTGGTATCTCTATAGACCAAGAGAGGACGTGGACCTTATTTCTATCTGAAGCAACACTCTGGCTGTGAAATGGGAGACAGAAAAAACAAAAAAAACCTAAATCAAAACCCAAGAGGTCTGGGTCTGTCACCAGTGTCAGAGGGGTCACCTCAGCAAAGTGCAGGCAGGAGCCATGAGATGTTAAGTTCAGCATCCCAACCTCCCTGGCTTTGTGATGAAGCAGGTGCTGAGCACAGCGTGTCCTGAGCTCAATTGGGACCTGGTGCTGCAAACCACAAGACCTCTGTTGGAAAAGCTCATTAGCTCTGCTTAATTCCTCCCAGCTGACTTCCAGCTCCTTGCTAAACATCTCCCCAACCACAGAGCCCACCCCTGGGTGAAGCTGAAGACAATGCTGAGCAGAAGGGGTCATTACAGGCTTGAACAAATGACCTTCTCTCATGTTTTTATTTATTTCCCTCCCTCCCCTTTGCTTGTGTGTCTCCAAGGACAGGATTTGTACTTTTTGTCCTGTTCAGTAGAACATGCTCGGTCATCCTTATTTATTTATTTGTTTAGTGGTTTAGGCTTGGCCAAGGGAAAAGCTGAAAGCAGAGCATGGTTGGAGCTGTAAACAGAGGAGGAACAGATGTTTCTTTTGCAGAGAACGTGAGGCAAAAGAGAGAAAGAAAAAAGGGGAACTCAAGTGTGGTGTGACCCAGTTTGGAAGGAGCTGAGATCTTGTCTGCTTCCAATCCAGCTTGATAGATCTGGAGTATGTCTGCTTTCTGTGGGGGGGCCCTGGAAACCCCTGGAAAGTCTCCTGCAGGAGAGTGAGCTGGCAAATTTGGCAGAAAAAGGGAAAGAAAGCCAGGAAGGAATGAAGTTTTCCCCAGAATGAAGACTCCTGGTTACTGGGTGGCTTGAACTTCACAACCCCAGCAGTGCATCCACCATCAGTGGTCTCTGCTTGGCTCTGGAAAGGATGAAACACCCAGGAATGTCAGGCCTGAGGATGTTCTACTGGGAGAACCTGTTTGGATGTGCCTCTTGTCCAGCATGAAGAAGAATCCCTTGGTCTGTGCTTCTCCAACAGCTTTGGAGGTGGGGTTGGAGGTTTTCTTCTGGCCCATATCTCAGGCTTGGCTTTGTGAGATGCTTTGTGTGACGATGGGGGGACATCAAAGCCTGAGCTGGACCTGGTTTTGAGGCAATCTAGAGCCCAGTAATTGCTGGACTGCATCCCAGCTATCAAAGAAAGAGCTTGGGACTCTTGGGTCTTGTCTTCTGCAGTCAAGAAGATGCTTCTGAAGTGGGAATGATGTGCAGAGCTGACAATATAAGATCTGGTAGAAGAGGAAGAGGTCCAAACCAAGGAAGAAATCAGTTTTGAGCAGCGGAGAGGGAGATAAAACTGCTGTGGAGTTTATTACGAAGGTTGTTGAGGAAGAGGAGTTATTTAAGCTCTATTTTTTAAGAGCAGTGTCAAAATGAAGGCAAATGAAGAGTAACTGAGCACAGATAAACTCACAGGGACATAAGAAGGTCCCTAAAGGTAGAATATTGATGTTTTGGAACAGATTTGCTCAAAAAGCAAACAAGGGCAGATTGTGGTCACTTGTCACACAGAGCTCAATCAGTTTTGGGATGAATGCTGGGTGCTTTTGCTTCTTGCAGGAGGGAATGGACCTTGGGGGCTGACTGGTCCTTGCTTTTCATACTGTTGAGAAAACAATGTGTAGGAAATGGAAAAATCCCTTTGACTGAGACAGTTATGAGCAGAATCCTCCCTATAAAGAATTAAGAAATCAGAAACAGAATTCAAAGGAAGAGACCCCTAAAACACACACTGGAAGAGGCTGAAAGTACAGAAAAAGGTTAAATTTTCCCAGCTCATTTATTCTGGCCAACTCCATCCCAAAAGCCAGAGTGATATTTCCCCCTGACTGCAATTTCCTTTTACATTTTTGGTTGGTATTTCACAGCTCCTCACTTGGTTTCCCTCCCCACCCCAAGACCTGAGTGAAGTTGATTGTAGAGGACTGAACCCATTGGGTTTTTAATCCCTCCAGAGGTGGCTGCCTCTCAGTAGCAGATGAGAGGATGATGATGGCATGGCTGGAGAAAGGCTCATTTTTAACTCTAGTCTAAGCTGGGCTCGTTTGCCAGAAGAATTGGACCTGGACAGGTAGGAAGGAGACAAACCAGGACATGAATGTTGGGTTTCCACCCTGAATTACTCTCTGGAAGTGTTTGGAGAGCAACCACAGGAGAATCCATGGAGTAAATGAGGCACCACTTTATGTGGGTGCCATCCCACCAACCTGGGTGCCACCACAGCCTGGGGTGTCTCCAGGAGTGGATGGGTGAGGGTTAGTCCTGGAAAAGTGCTGCTCAGCCCTCCATCACCTGGGCTTCCCTCTGTGGCCTTGGGGTAAACCTTCTTTTTAATTTTCTTCTCCTGCGAGTGCCAAGACTAAAGAACAAGAAATCTTAAATCAGTGGAAAGGTTAAAGGAGATCTTGTAATGTCCCCATGATGGTCTGGGTGCCCAAATGGAGATGTATGACCCAGCACACTCATTTAATGCCAACAGACAGAAGGTTGAGAAATTAGAGTTCCTTGCAAGAGAGGATTTGATTTGTTAGTCTGATAACCTTAATTATATCATTCTGATGATAAACAATGAAACAAATTCAAGCCAAAGGTTAACCTCAGCAGCTCAAATTGCCTCTGGTTTTTTTTATGCATCAGGTAATTCTAATCAGGCTATCACAGCACTACTGAGTTCTCAGCCCAACTGAAGTATTGGGTCCAGTTCTGGAGTCCCCAACAGCAGAAGGACACAGAGCTCCTGGAAGGTGTCCAGAGCAGAGCCACTCAAATGCTCAGAGGGCTGAGCACCTCCCTGGGAAGCCAGGCTGAGGGATTGGGGTTGTTGAGGCTGGAGAAGAGGAGGCTCCCAGGGGAGCTCAGAGCAACCTTCCAATATCTGAAGGGGCTCCAAGAAAGCTGGGGGAGGGCTTTGGACACGGGGGGGTAGGGAGAGGAGAAGGGAAATGGGTTAAAACTTGGAGAGAAAGGGGAGATTGATGTTGGAGATGGGGAAGGAATTCTTGAATTTGAGGGTGGTGAGAGTCTGGAACAGGTTGCCCAAGGAAGCTGTGGCTGCCCCATCCCTGGCAGTGTTGAAGGTTGGATGGGGCTTGGAGCCCCCTGGGCTGGGGGAGGGGTCCCTGACCATGTCCAGCCCCTGTACTCAGCTCTGGTGAGGCCACAGCTTGAGTCCTGTGTCCAGTTCTGGGCCCCTCAGTTTAGGAAGGAGATTGAGGTGCTGGAGCAGGTCCAGAGAAGAGCAAGGAGGCTGTGAAGGGATCCAGCAGAATTCCTGTGAGGAAGGGCTGAGGGAGCTGGGGGTGTTGAGGCTGGAGAAGAGGAGGCTCAGGGGAGACCTCATCACTCTCTGCAACTCCCTGAAAGGAGGTTGGAGCCAGGGGGGGGTTGGGCTCTTTTCCCAAGCAACTCTCAGCAAGACAAGAGGGCAGGGTCTCAAGTTGTGCCAGGGGAGGTTTAGGTTGGAGATGAGAAAGAATTTCTTTCTGGAGAGGGTGATCAGGCATTGGAATGGGCTGCCCAGGGAAGTAGTGGATTCTCCGTGTCTGGAGATCTTTCCAAAGAGCCTGGATGTGGCACTGAGTGCCATGGGCTGGGAACCACGGGGGGAGTGGATCAAGGGTTGGACTTGATGATCTCTGAGGTCCCTTCCAACCCAGCCCATTCTATGATTCTATGAAACCAGGCAGGTCTACTCAGTTCATAATGGACAGCTATTGAATTATTTCCACACAAGCCATTTAACCTGCTCTGAGAGATGATCAACTCCTTTAAAATAGCAGAATCCACTCTGTTGAGCACTACTTGGTACTCTTGGGGTTAAGCTTCCCCCTAGAAAAGACTGAATGGACAACAGAGACTTAGCTATTCTTTCAGTTGCTGGAAAAATGTACATTTTATTATATTTCTTATATCTGGGGAGCTTGCATCTTTAAGTGAGGATACTTTTAAAGCTGTGTTAGTGAAGAGCGATGCTGCATTAGCAGCTTAGGAAGTGGAGTATCTGATGTGAACATGCTGTTTCCACAATGGTGCAACAAGCAGGACATTGAATTTCTCTGGCAATTCTGTTCTAAACAGTCTCATTGAAAAAGATTTTAAATGAGAAAATTGAAAAAAATGTAATGTTACTCACTGAACAAGGTAACTTGGTCATTTTTCTCCCTGCTTTGAGTATCGAGGCTGCAGTGATTGATGCTGGTTAAATTGCAATACTCATTTGAAACTGTGTGAAGCATGAAAGCTGAGATGCCAGTAACAGGCTAGGGCCTCCTCACATCTAATCAAGTGATTGCACATAATTGCTGATAATTAGAAGCCTCAGATCTAGAGTGCAGAGCAGCAAAAGAGCTTGGATTTAAATAGCAGCCTCCCACTTAAATGAGTGGTGAATGCAAGCGTGGGGCTCATTGGAAAAGAGGAGCTCGTTCTAAAGTGAGACTGTTTGGTGTATTAATATTTGCTTTTATTAATCTGAAAGTCTCCATTCTCCAGCACAAAACCTTCCACATGTGAGCTCTTTTCTACAGCAGGTGCTCCTGGTGGGAATTCTCCCAGTCCAGGTTCCCAGGCAAATGTAAGCAAATGGAATCAGAAAGAAGCATTCTGGTTTCAAAACAATGCTACAAATACACAAAACAATCAGCCATGGGTCAGCAATATGCCCTGAGGGGGCAAGAGGCCAATGGGATCCTGAGGGGCATCAGGAGAAGTGTGTCCAGCAGCTCCAGGGAGGTTCTCCTCCCCCTCTGCTCTGCTCTGCCCTGGGGAGAGCAGCCCTGGAATCCTGGCTCCAGTTTGGGGCTCCCCAGTTCCAGAGAGCCAGAGATCTACTGGAGAGAGGCAACAATCAATCATTGTTTGAAAGGAGCTCTGGGATCACCAAGTCCAACCCTTGATCCACTCCCCTCGTGGTTCCCAGCCCATGGCACTGAGTGCCACATCCAGGCTCTTCTTAAAAACCTCCAGGGATGGAGAATCCACCCCCTCCCTGGGCATCCATCCCAATCCCTGAGCATCCATCCCAATCCCTGAGCACCCTCTCTGCAAAGAATTTCTTCCTCATCTCCAACCTAACCCTCCCCTGGCAGAGCTGAAGCCCATGGCCTCTTGTCTGACTGATAGAGCCCGACCACCCCTGGCTCCAACCTCCTTTCAGGGAGTTGGAGAGAGTGATGACCCCATCAGAGGTCTTAAGAGGTCTTAATCCCAGCACCATCAAAGCAGAGGAAATTGATCCGTGACAGTGAGGTTTGGAAGAGAAAATGGAATTCTGAGGGAGATGAGGAATCTGAAGGTGAAATCACAAACACTCCAGGACTGTTCCCTCCATCCCTGTGCCCTCACATCCTGCTGGGGGTGGAGGGAGAAGCCCAGGCAAGACCAGCCAGGCTGTATTTCTGACCAGTTGAAAGGTTTCTAAGGGCTTTGGGGAGATAATTAAGTAAATAAACTCCTAAAAATAAAATTTTAATATGTAATTAAATAAATGTAAAAGTAAGTGTATGTGAATTTAAATATGAATAAGTGTAGATGTAAATGTAAATATAAATATAGATGTACATGTAAATATAAATATAGATATACGTGTAAATATAATTATAGGTATAAATAAAATTTAAAAAATGAATAGAAATAATAAAATAATTAAAGTAAATTAAAATTAATAAAAATAAAATAAAAGTAAAAATCAAAATATAATAACAACAACAAGCAATAATAATAATCATCATCTCCTGTATGTGTTTTTTGTCTAGCTGGGGAATTCTGGGCAGGTTAAACCCCTCTGCCTGGACACAGAGCAGACCTGAGCCCTGCAGCAGAGAGCCATGAAATCCCTTTTCCTCAGTACTGAGTTTTTTTCCTCCACGGAAGCTCTCAGCTCAGCACAGGCTGTTGTGGCTGTAATTACCCAATGAGTACATTAGATCCCTGCTTTTCATTTTCCCTCAGTCCCTTTTGTTTCCAGGCTCTTTTTTTTCTTTTTTTTCCCCTTTTTTCCTTGGGAAGTGCAGTATTAATTTCTGGCTGCTGGGCTGATAATTCACAACTCCTGCTCATCACTTTGGGGTGGAACAAATGGTTGGGCAGGGAGCCACGGGCAGGGATCATGGCAGCTCTACAAGACCTTGGCCAAGTGTGAGAGAAGAAACACATCAACTGCTGCTGGGCATTCCACTTGAGTTTGGGCCAAGCATCTGAGTCCACTCAGCCTCCTGGTTGAAGAAGAGAATGTGCTTGGGGGAACTCCGGGCATTTTGTCACCATGGAAAAGTGCCTGGGAAAGTCTAGGATCAGGGAATGGTTTGGATTGGAAGGGATCTTCAAGATAGAATCATAGAATTTTCTTTGTGTGACTGGAAGCCTTTTGCTTTTAAATGCTCTTTTCAACATTCATAGAATCATAGAATCACAGAATGGGCTGGGTTGGAAGGGACCTCAGAGATCATCAAGTCCAACCCTTGATCCACTCCCCCCGTGGTTCCCAGCCCATGGCACTCAGTGCCACATCCAGGCTCTTTGGAAAGATCTCCAGACACGGAGAATCCACTACTTCCCTGGGCAGCCCATTCCAATGCCTGATCACCCTCTCCAGAAAGAAATTCTTTCTCATCTCCAACCTAAACCTCCCCTGGCACAACTTGAGACTCTGCCCTCTTGTCTTGCTGAGAGTTGCCTGGGAAAAGAGCCCAACCCCCCCCTGGCTCCAACCTCCTTTCAGGGAGTTGGAGAGAGTGATGAGGTCTCCCCTGAGCCTCCTCTTCTCCAGCCTCAACACCCCCAGCTCCCTCAGCCCTTCCTCACAGGAATTCTGCTGGATCCCTTCACAGCCTCCTTGCTCTTCTCTGGACCTGCTCCAGCACCTCAAGCTCCTTCCTGAGCTGAGGGGCCCAGAACTGGACACAGGACTCAAGCTGTGGCCTCACCAGAGCTGAGCACAGGAGCAGAAGGGACAAGGGCCTGGAGGGATGGGACCCTGCAAGGGGGAAGGGTTTGCAGATGGGAGAGGGGAGATGGAGAGGAGATCTTGGGCAGGGAGGGAGGAAGAGAGGGAGAAATTGTCTGGGTTGAGGGTGCTGAGCCCCTGGTTGCCCAGGTTGCCCAAGGAAGCTGTGGCTGCCCCATCCCTGGCAGTGTTGAAGGTTGGATGGGGCTTGGAGCCCCCTGGGCTGGGGGAGGGGTCCCTGACCATTCAGGGAGGTTGGGACTCAAATAATCTCTCAGGTCCCTTCCAACCCAAACCCATGATTCTGTGATACACTCATGAGCAGTGATGGAGAAAGATGGAGACAACCTGAGACCTGGCTGCTGGGAGGCAGGTTGGATGACTTCCTCCTGTCTGGCTCTGTGTGAAGGGGAGAATTCAACCCCTGGTTTAAAAATAAGATTTCAGTGGGAGACTGACTGTGGTTAACAAACAGCCCTCTTTTCCATTGCCCTCCTGAGGGCTGAGGAGGTTGTGTCAGGCCAGGTGAAGTCAGGGACATGAACCTGTGATCTCTTCTCCTGTGGTGTGATGCAAAATGCATGAGGTTTAGAGAAAGTTAATCTTCTTACAGCTCTCAGATCTCCTCCCTGGCTTCTCTTGCAACAGAACCCCCCAGGTGCTCAGCAGGGCTTGCTAAACGATACAAATAAATGAGCCATTAATTGGCTCTTCATTTGCTCTGAATATTTTTCTCTGCTATTTCTCTGAAAGCTCCCCAACTACACTGGGTCATGTAATTATTCCTTCTTATTTTAATTTTTTTTTTTTCTTTTTTTTTTGGCCAAGATGTATTTTATAATGAAAGAGCCATAGAATTTCATCCTTTGGGGAGAAAAAAAATCTTATTCCTGGCTGTGACAAGCTGAGGTGTTATTAATTTTCCTGTCTGAGTTCTTAAGCTCTTCTACTGACCCATGGGGCTTTCCATTGGCTGTTTGCAGAGGGCTTTGCTGGGGACGTCAGGCTTAAAACCTTTAAGAGTGGCTGCAAGTTAGACAAGGGAAGATGTTGTTGAGTTCTAAGCTGCTGCTTGGGGCAGCACAAATAAAATTGTACTTCTGGTTGGTCTGACTGCAGTTAGTGCTGATGAAAAAAGGTCAGGACATTGGCCTGAATATTAACCCACCATGATCTGTGTTAGGAAAATATCAGACTGATCTGCATGGTTCTGGTCCAGGCCAACTAGCACAGTCCTGGATCATGCAAAGATCCCCCATCCATCCTGATCTTGAATGCTTCCAGGAATGGGGCATCTTTGGGCAACCTGGGCAACCAGAGGCTCAGCACCCTCACCCCAAACTATTTCTCCCTTCCTCCCTCCCTCCCTCCCTCCCTCCCTCCCTCCCTCCCAAGATCTCCTCTCCATCTCCCCTCTCCCAGCTCCAAACCCTTCCCCCTCGCAGGCTCCCATCCCTCCAGGCCCTTGTCCCAAGTCCCTCCCCAGCTTTCCTGGAGCCCCTTCAGGCACTGGAAGGTGCTCTAAGGTCTCCCCATTGCAGCCTTCTCTTCTCCAGCCTCAACACCCCCAACTCTCTCAGCCTGGCTCCAGAGCAGAGCTGCTCCAGCCCTCCCAGCAGCTCCAGGGCCTCCTCTGCACTGGCTCCAACAGCTCCGTGTCCTTCTGCTGCTGGGGACCCCAGAGCTGGACCCAGCTTTACCCCAGGGGGGTCTCCCCAGAGGGGACCAGAGGGCAACAATCCCCTCCCTGGCCCTGCTGACCACACTGCTTTTGATGCAGCTCAGGATAAAGTGGAGCTTCCCTCCCTCACTCTTCCAACACTATCCCAGAAGTCTCTGGAATCTCCATCCCTGGTGTCCCCCAGGACACAGGTTGCTCCATGGGCATCTGTGAGATCCACCAAGCTTTCCCTGCAGGGCTTCAAATCTGAGCTTCTTTAGAGAACCAGCCCTGGGTGTTTGTTTTGTTGCCCAAGACTGGGGGTTCAGGAGGATTTGCTGCCTCCTCAGCTTGCGCTGAGAAAGACAAAGCAGAAGTGGGATATCTGCAAGGAAAACCTTTCCCACTTTCCCACTGGTGATGGTTTCAGCCAGGATAGAGGCTGTAAATGGAAATGGAGCTATGATAGATGTGCAGCTCAGGGTTGAGTAACCCTGAGATGGTAACAAAGGCTTTGCAGGCAGTGTACAAACCATGCTGGGCATTGCAGATCTAAAGGAAATTGGAATTGGAATGGCATTGGAATGGCCCAGGACAGAGGTGGAGTCACCATCCATAGAGGCATTTAAAAGGCATTTGGACCTGGTCCTTAAGGACATGGGTTAGGAGCTAGATGATGGTGTTGGTCAAAGGTTGGACTGGATGAGCTTAGAGGTCTCTCCCCACCTAAATATCCTGGGATTCTGTAAAGGCAATTGCTCACTCAGGATGAAAAATAATCCTTGATCCAACCTCCAGGAGTGTTTCTCTGTCCTGGATGTGCTTTTCCCCACCTGAGGGTATAAACCCAGCCAGGCTGGTGACCTCCTTCATTGGGAGCTCAGCTGAAGGACACCTGGGTGTCTTTCTGGGGTTTTTTGATCCTGGATGAATCCACAACACCTGGCCCTTGGTCTCTCCTCTGTGGTGATTGGATTTGTGATGGCACTGGGGCAGCTTCCAGACTTAGAGGAAGGTTAAGGAAAAATGAGTCGGGGAAGAAAGACTCTGAGCTCTGTCACACAGGGGATAGAGCCAGAAAAAGAGGCTGGGATGAAATAACAAACTCAACTTGGATTTGGTTTGGTTCATCTCATCTCTTTAAGCTAACCTGGGCTGTCCTGATGGAACTAGGAGGAGTTGGTACTCATACAAGCAGCTTGGCAGGTTAATGCAAAGGAGGAGAAAGGGGACTTTGGGGAATGCCATCAGGAAAACAATTGCTAGGGGAAATTTCAGTAGTGCAAAGTAAGCAAGGACTTCCATCAACTTCCACGGGAATTTAGGTCTTAAACTGCTTCCAGGTTTTTGGAAATCTCCCTTGTGGACTGGGTTTGATATAGAATCATAGAATCATAGAATTAGCCGGGTTGGAAGGGACCTCAGAGATCATCTAGTCCAACCCTTGACCCACCGGAGCAGTTGCTAGACCATGGCACTGAGTGCCACATCCAGTCTTTTTTTAAATGTCTCCAGGGACGGAGAATCTACCACCTCACCGGGCAGTCCATTCCATAGCCTGATCACCCTCTCCGTGAAGAAATTCTTTCTAATATCTAACCTAAACCTCCCCTGGCACAACTTAAGACTGTGTCCTCTTGTCTTGTTGAAGGTCGTCTGTGAAAAGAGTCCAGTTCCCACCTCGCTACAGCCTCCTTTCAGGGAGTTGTAGACAGCAATGAGGTCTCCCCTGAGCCTCCTCTTCTTCAGGCTGAACAGCCCCAGCTCTCTCAGCCTCTCCTCATAGGGTCTGTGCTCGAGTCCCTTCACCAGCCTGGTTGCCCTCCTTTGGACCTGTTCCAGGACCTCTACATCCTTCTTAAACTGAGGGGCCCAGAACTGGACACAGTACTCGAGGTGTGGCCTAACCAGCGCTGAGTACAGGGGCAGAATCACCTCCCTGGACCTGCTGGTGACGCTGCTTTTGATACAGCCCAGGATGCCACTGGCCTTCTTGGCCACCTGGGCACACTGCTGGCTCCTGTTCAGCTTCCTGGCAATCCAGACTCCCAGGTCCCTTTCTGCCACTCTGTGCCCAGCCTGGAGCTCCCCATGGGGTTGTTGTGGCCAAAGTGCAGGACCCGGCACTTGGCCTTGTTGAACCTCATCCCGTTGGAATCGGCCCAGCTCTCCAGTCTGTCCAGGTTCCTCTGCAGAGCCCTCCTGCCTTCCAGTTGGTCCACACTTCCTCCCAGCTTGGTGTCATCTGCGAATTTGCTGATGAACAGAATATAAACACAGAAGGGGCAGGGAAATGGACTCGTTGTGCAATGAAAAGTCCGAATGCAATGAAAAATTGGGAAATGGACCTTTGTGCAGGAGCACAGGGGGGGACTGCTTAGAAAGGGATTTGAGTACACAAAACGATGACAAAATCATTTTGCTTTGCTCCAGAGGGCAATTCCTTGGCATTTGCTTAGATCTGGATGATGCTCTTCTGGCCTGTGCAAGGCTAATGAGGCTGAGGATGTATGTAAATATATACTGTTTCCCAGGGAAGAGGAGGTTAGTAGGGGAAATGAATAATTTCAGAGGGTATAAACTAATCAGAGATGTTTGGAGAAGGAAGATGCTCCTATAATTAGATTTGATCCAAAGGGTAATGCAATCAAATGCTAATGAAGGTCAGTTGTTTATCACCTGTTGTAAAAAGAGTTGTCTGGGCAGGAAAAAAAAGAAAGAAAGAGTGTTTTGTCTCTATAATAAGAACCTCCAGATCACATCTTCTGCGTTTGGAGGGTTTAAAGCAAGATAATGAGATCTTCAAATCTGACCTCATGTATACCCTTGTCCTTCCAGCTCCACAATCATCTCCATGCTGACACTAATGGATTGGGTTTTGAGGACAATAAATCTTCTGGAAGAGTATTGAGTCTTATTAAAATTGGTGAGTCAATTCTGTAGCTGAAGTTCCCAGAATTACCCTGATTTAGAGCCATGGAGAGTTTGACGCCATCCTTAAAGCAATAATAATTGCAATAATAAAAGCTGTTGCTCAGGTTTTGGGGTTATTTGTGTTTTGTTTTATTTTGTGTCTTTTTCTTGTGTGTGTGTTTGTGTGTTTTTCTTTATAGCACTCTATGAGCTCATTAAAACCAAACAGGAACAACTAAGTGCTCTCTCCGTGGTCAGCTCAGAGCTCAGGATGAAACACAAGCCTTATTTTCTCATCAAATTATTTTTGCAAACCAGCAGGGCTTGCCATTGCTTGCAGATTTTATTTTTTGCATCTTGCAACCCCCTCTCCCCCCCTTTTCATTACACTCCCTGGGATTTTAGTCAAGAAGTCATCTCCCAGCCAGCAGCAGATGAAAGGGTTGAGCATCTTCATTTGGTTTGCATTAACCCCCGAAACCAAGATGGATGCACTCAATAAAGCTGCTATTTTCCCTCTTATTATTATTATTTTTATTTTTATTTTTTTCCGTCACACTGAGACCTCTCCACTTCCTGGACTTGGCATCTTTAGTAGGTGAGTGGTGTCATAAAATCTGTTTTTTGGTCCACAACACTTGCACACCTCAGTGGCATTCAGTGTCTTAGGTCCTAGCCAAGCTGTGGAGGGAATTACTGAATTACCCATGAATGCAGTTGCCTTGGCAGGAATCCCTGTGGTTGTAGCCTTGAATCACACTAGAAACAGCTCATCCTTCTGAGGGAAATTAAGTTCATTACTCTGTAAAGGTTATTTTGAAGGAATTAAAAAAAAAAATATAAAAAATGGAGGCCTGCTTTGGTATTTTCTGTAAGAGGTGAAGAGTGGTTTCTCTCTTCCCAGCACCTGTTGATCAGAGCTGGGATTCATGGATGCTAAGTGTTCAATAATCAATTTGGGGATGGTTCTTGCACCATTTGCTTTTTGGATGCTCAGGAGCTTTATTCACTGCTGAGGAGCCAAGGTGCAGGAGATGAAGGTCACCCCCTGAGGGCATGGAAGGACCTGGAAGGTAACTCACAGAATCATAGAACTGTAGCAGTTGGAAAAGACCTCTAAGACCACCAAGTCCAACTGCTAACACCCCCCCTGAATAAAAAAATACATATATTAGTATCTGTATCACCCACCTGAGAATGTCCCAAAGTGCCCATCTCATGGGTTTTAAACCCCTCCAGGGATGGGGACTCCAGCACCTCCCTGGGCAGCCCATTCCAATCCCTGACTGCTCTCTCAGGAAAGAAATCCTTCCTCAGATTTGCTCTAAACCTCCCCTGGTGCAACTTCAGCCCATTCCCTGGGCTCCTCTCATTGTTCCCTGGGGAGAAGAGCCCAGCACCCACCTCCCTACAACCTCCTCTCAGGGAGCTGCAGACAGCAAGAAGGTCTCCTCTCAGCCTCCTCTTCTCCAAACTCAACATTCCCAAGCCCCTCAGATTTGTTCTCCAGACCCTTCCCCACTTGCTTGTCCTTCTCTGAACTCCCTCCAGCCCCTCAATGTCCTTCTTGGAGTGAGGGGTCCAGAACTGAACACAGCCCAGGGGCACCATCCCTGCCCTTCTCCTGCTGGCCACACCATTCCTGATCCAAGCCAGGATGCTAGTGGCCACCTTGGCCACCTGGGCACACTGCTGGCTCTTGTTCAGCTGGGTACCAACCATCACCCCCAGGTCCTTTCCTGCCTGGCAGCTTTCCAGCCACTCCCCCCCAAGCCTGTAGCTTGGGGTTGTTGTGACCGAAGAGCAGGACCCAGCACTTGCCCAGGTTAAAAATTCATTTAATTACCTTGGCCCACTCATCCAGCCCATCACAGATTCATGGAATCTTTGGTTGGAAAAGACCCTTGGGATCACTGAGTCCAACCCAATCCCTACCCTACAAAGTTCTCCCCTAACCCATATCCCCCAACACCACCTCCAAGTGACCATTAAACACCTCCAGGGATGGGGACTCCAGCATCTCCCTGGGCAGCCCATTCCAGGCTCTGACCCCTCTCTTTCTGTGAAGATTTTTGTTCCTCATGTCCAACCTAACCCTACTCTGCCCAGGTCCCTTTGCAGAGCCTTCCTACCCTCAAGCAGATCCACACTCCCACCCAGCTTGGTGTCAGCTGCAAACTCACTCAGGAAGCCCTCACTCCCCTCATCCAGATCATCCTGAACAGGACCAGCCCCAAACTGAGCCCTGATCCTCCAAACTTGCATCTGGGCCTTTCAACTTTATTTTTTTTTTTTTTATTTCTATTTTTTTTTCTATTTTTTTTTCCTTCTGGATAATCTTGCACAACAAGTGACACATTGTTTATCACAGCCCACATGGCTGCGTGTCTGTGTTGGAAGAACACAGCTTGTAAAGCATGTGCAGAGCATTCAGGCAGATTTCCTCAGAAGTATTTTTCCTTCCAGTGAACTAAAAGTGATGAGCACTCTGGGCTTTGCAGTCCCAGTTCTCCTGGGATCACCTTCCCACCCAGCAGCATCGTTTGCTTCAAAGCTGAGCCCTTCTCCTGAACTCAGACAAGATTTCCTCATCTTGATGTTAGCTCTCTTTACAGAGACTATAAAATAAAAGCAGCTGAGGGACAAGGGAGGAAAAAACAATCTATGGAATATTTAGGTTTATATGAAATAGTTTAACTATTGAATAGGTCTTTTTTTTCCTTTCTTTTTCCCCCTTTTTTTTCCTTTCTCCCTTTTTTCCCCCTTTTTCCTTCTTTTTTTTCCCTTTTTTAAATTTTTTCCTTTTTTCTTTTTCCTTTCCTTTATTTTTTTTATATTAAACTCTTTAAGAAATGCTTTTGAGGTCTCCTGAAGCAGGAACAAACACAGACCATGCTGTCTCAATGAGATGCTGAAACACCGAGACGGTGTGGAACTCCATTTTTCAGTTCCCAGACATTTCCCAGAGGGCAATAATCTTGGGGTAATTTATTTTTTTTTTGTTTTTCTGGGGATCTGGGTTTTACCCAGAGGCTAAAAAAAAAAGTAAATATATGTATAAATGTAGAAAGGGGCAAAGCTTAAGGAACAAAGAGTCAGATGAAGAAAGTCGTGTAGAAAATATGGAAGTGTTCAGGATAGCAGAGTACTGCAAGATGTGTTCAAGAAAGGGGGAGAAACCCCTCCCAAATCTTCTTATCCTTTTCAAACAACGTTTTAGAAGCTTTCTGTTATTTTTTTTGCTTACTTTACTCTGATCAATGAATCAGGAAATCCATGTGAAAGTCCTGACTGCCATCTCCAGGCTTTACACTACTCACCACAATCTGTGAGCAGCATCCAGGCAAGTGAAAAGGGTTGTCCTGACCAGAGGGAGGTTCATGGACAGGGAAAAGAATGGATTTGGCTTCTCATTATTCTTATTTTTTTAATTTTTTTTTTAATTTTCAATGCCTCTTTTGGGTCGTGCAATAAGGTTGTCACACAGGGAAAGGGACATTTCATAGTGGAGCCACGGGGATGAAGACCAATGGCTATGTTGGGATCAGTCACAGGGAAGAGCAGGATTATATCCCAGTGTATTTCTGCTTCCTGGCCTGGGACTGTGGAAGAAATTGGGTAATTATTGGCTGTTTGAGAGGAACCCAAAGCAAGACTGAGTTGTTGAACTCCCCAGGAGACCCAGGAGACAGGCTTGAGTTCCCAGGAGACAGGATCTCCATGGAGCCACCAAGGTCCTAGGTGACGCCTCCCATGTTAACATCTGCACCTAGGCTGTTCAGGGAGACAATTCCCATGTGTAGAAGACATGGGACATGTTCTGTGTCTCATTTTTAATATTTTGTGTGTGCAGAATGCCAGCTTTGGGCACCAGGTTCAACCCAGTTCTTTGGTGTTGTCCCAGCAGGGTTTGGGTGTCCCACAAAACCTCCTGCTGTAATTAGCAAGCCAGGAAACACCCACCACAGGCTGGTGCTATAAATATGCTGCTCTAGCAGGTCCCCTGGAAAAAAAAACCCCACAAACCCATGCACATGTGAATAAAAATGTCTTAGACCCACAGGAAGCCAGAGCTTGAAGGGGGCCTACAGGAAAGTTGAGGTGTTGGGTGTTTTTATTTCTGGAGATTGTAGTGATAGGACAAGGGGTGGTGATTTTTAACTGGAAGAGGGGAGATTTAGGTTGGATATTAGGAAAAAATTCTTTCCTATGAGGGTGGTGAGACTGTGGAAAAGGTTTCCCATGGAAGCTGTGGCTGCCCCATCCCTTGGATTGTTCAAGGCCAGGTTGGAGCAACCTGGGCTGGGGGAGGTGTCCCTGCCCATGGAAAGGGGGATTGGAACTGGATGAGCTTTAAGGTCCCTTCCAACCCAAACCATTCTATGATTCTATGATGATTCTGTGAGGTTGAGGACAAACTGCTGTGTAGCTTTGCTGTTCAAAAAGCAAACTTTTCAGCTTTTTCCTTGCAGAAGTGGAATCCTCCACTATAAAAGGACTTGAAACTGAAAGCTGATGTATCAGCAGCAGCAATAAATGTCTCCCAGACTAACTGAACTACTGAGTTTTGTGGCAAAAAAAATCTCTCAGGTTAACCCAACATGGATAATTCAGCATTAAGTAACTGCTCAAATGCATTTTGATCTTGTCTGCTGAATTTTTTCCTCCTTCCCCTTTTCCCCTCAGTTTGCAACCCAGCCACTCAACCAAAACTCTCAACATTCATCATCAGGTAACCCGCCTGGTGGATGAGGGGAAGGCTGTGGATGTGGTCTACCTGGACTTCAGCAAGGCCTTTGACACCGTCTCCCACAGCATCCTCCTGAAAAAGCTGTCAGCCCACAGCTTGGACAGGAGCACCCTGTGCTGGGTTAGGAACTGGCTGGAGGGCCGGGCCCAGAGAGTGGTGCTGAACGGGGCTGCATCCAGTTGGTGGCCGGTCACTAGTGGTGTCCCCCAGGGATCAGTGTTGGGCCCAGTTCTGTTCAATATCTTCATTGATGACTTGGATGAGGGGATTGAGTCCATCATCAGCAAGTTTGCTGATGACACCAAGATGGGGAGAAGTGTTGATCAGCTGGAAGGCAGGAGGATTCTGCAGAGGGACCTGGACAGACTGGAGAGATGGGCTGATTCCAATGGGATGAGCTTCAACACGGCCAAGTGCCGGGTCCTGCACTTTGGCCACAACAACCCCATGGGGAGCTCCAGGCTGGGCACAGAGTGGTTGGAGAGCAGCCAGGCAGAAAGGGACCTGGGAGTCTGGATTGCCAGGAAGCTGAACATGAGCCAGCAGTGTGCCCAGGTGGCCAAGAAGGCCAATGGCATCCTGGCATGTATCAGAAACAGCGTGGCCAGCAGGTCCAAGGAGGTGATTCTGCCCATATACTCAGCCCTGGTGAGGCCACACCTTGAGTACTGTGTCCAGTTCTGGGCCCCTCAGTTCAAGAAGGATATTGAGGTCCTCGAACAGGTCCAAAGGAGGCAGCTGGGCTGGTGAAGGGACTCGAACACAGATCCTATGAGGAGAGGCTGAGGGAGCTGGGGGTGTTGAGGCTGGAGAAGAGGAGGCTCAGGGGAGACCTCATCACTCTCTGCAACTCCCTGAAAGGAGGTTGGAGCCAGGGGGGGGTTGGTCTCTTTTCCCAGGCAACTCTCAGCAAGACAAGAGGGCAGGGTCTCAAGTTGTGCCGGGGGAAGTTCAGATTGGATATTAGAAAGAATTTTTTCACAGAAAGGGTGATCAGACATTGGAACGGGCTGCCTGGGGAGGTGGTGGACTCTTCGTCCCTGGAGACATTTAAAAAGCGACTCGATATGGCACTCAGTGCCATGGTCTAGTGACTGTGGTGGTAGCTGATCAAGGGTTGGACTCGATGATCTCTGAGGTCCCTTCCAACCCAGCCTATTCTATGATTCTATGATTCTATGATTCTATGATCCAGCTCCCCACCAGCATTTGCAGGGGGCTTGCAAAAGGGTGGAACCTCTCCCCATACATCTCAGGAAATCTAGGAGGAAAATCCACGTGTCAGAGCAGACTCAGCCTTCTGCCTCTTGAAGGAAATGTGGAGATGGGGGGGTTATGTTGTTTAGCTGTGCACATCTGGGTTGCCCACACTCTTTTGTTTCATTAGCACAAGAGGCATTTTTGGAAAGTCATCCCACAGAGAGTTGTGGGCAAAGGCAGAGACAGCAGGAAAAGCAAAATAATAGTGTGAAGTCAAAGGGAGCTGCAAACCAGAGTCAGCTGTGGTGAGGAAACCAATAAAAACATCACTTAGATAAGAACATGTCACTGCAGAGATGATGCTGATATAAGCAGGAGCTGTAACATCCTGTACAGGGGGATTTGGAACCACAGGAGAAGGTTTGAGTCAAAAGAAGTGATGGATGCTGTCTGAAAAACTTGCCTGTAAAGGGAAAAGGCTTCCCCCAAAGGGACAAAGCTGGCTGAGCTCATGTTGTTAACCCTTTGAGGTTGGCTGCCTCTCCTGGAGGGGTTTGCAAGAGGGGAAGTGCAGGGAGGATGCTCTGAGTGAAGCTCCCTGTGGTGCTCACACTGTGGTTTAAGTGCAAAAGCAAAGAATGTCTGAGTCTCCAGAACTCTTTTCTGTCCCTGATGGCCTCAGCCCAGAGGCACCAAGTGACCTGAGACCTATCTACCCCCCTGAAGAAAAAAAATCAGTGCAAGTCCAGCAAGAGCCTTCAAGGTGTCTGAGCTCACAGAGGGGAAGCCCTGGAGCAGTGACAACCCCAAGGAAGGGCCCTGAGGGATTCATTTTGGGTGCCATCTTTCTGCTGGCTGAAATGAAGGAGCTTGTTTGTTAAGCTGAGATGCCTTCCCTGTCCCTCTTGCCTCCAATCTGAAGCTTTTCCTAAATAATTCCTCCTCTGAACTTGCTTCCCTCCCTTGGTGTCAGGATCTTGACTGTGACACAGAGGGAGGACAGCATGAGGTTATAATGACAGTCATTCTCCTGATCAGACAGAAGAAATGGCATGGTCAGAGCATTCTAATTATTCTATATATTATATATATTCTATAATTACCCTTCTGATTATTTGAGCTCAGTATTGATGCCCTCCCAACAGACAGACATGTCAAAATGCATGAGAAAGACTGAAAACTGAAGGGTGAGGTACAACTGATGGAAGATGCAAGAAATTTCTGAGTAGATACCAGAAAAAGGAATAAATAAAGAAATAAATCACAGTGACAGAAAATGAAACAGGAGGCCAGACACTGTGGGATCTCCTCTTGTGGAGATACTCAAAACCCAAGAGAATGTGGCCCCAAACACAATCTGAAGATGGATCTGATATTAAAGTTCTCCTGCTTGGAGCAGGGTGTTGGACCAGATGTTCTCTGGAGGTCTTTTCCAACTTAAATTACTCTACAGGAGTGTAACAATCCTATCATAGGCTTCTTCCAGGTTTTCCACTTGCTCTTGTGACCTCGTGGTTGCCTGGGTTTGGGTCTTCTTGAAGGGGACTTGTTTCCAGTTTGAGATGGAGCAGAGGGGACACGCAAATGTCACTGTAGTGGCTCTGCAAATCCAACAATATGGACACAGGGGGAATGCAAAGACTCAGAAGCTCTGTGGAGGGATGTGTATATACATATTTAAGCTAGAACATGGGGAAGTTCCAGCTGAAGCTGAGGAGAAACTTGTTGGCTGTGAGGGTGAGGGAGCCCTGGCCCAGGCTGCCCAGAGAGGTTCTGGAGTCTCCTTCTCTGGAGCCTTTCCAACCCCCCCTGGATGTGTTCTGTGTGCCCTGCCCTGGGGGATCCTGCTGGGACAGGGCTGGCACTGGAGCAGCTCTGGGATCCCTTCTAGCCCCTGGCACTCTGTGGTTTCTTGCCCAGCAGTGGCACAGGTGATGTTCCCCAGTTCCTCCCAGCCCAGGGATGGTCCCATCCTGATTCCCAGCCCTAGCACAAGGACAGCTCTGCTGGGTCCCCTCTTCCCAGCCTGCAGCACCCAGGTTTTTGTGGGTGCCCAGGGTGGGTTACAGGGAGGAGCTGTGGGTGCTGAGCTCCACGTTTGCCCTGGGAGGTGAAGGCTGGGGACTCAAATATCCCATCTTGGGAGGCTGGGAGTGAAGCCAGGATGGCTTTGGCACAGCCTTTGAGGTTCTGCAGAGGTTCTGGGATTGTGTCTCCTGCTGAGCACCAGCAGGGAAGCAGAACTGGCCCCACTTTGCCAGCCCAGTGTCCATCTGAGCCTGGGCCTGGAGCAGCTGGAGCTGCAGGGATGTCCCCAGGGGGTGGTGGATCCCCAGCACTTGGACATTTCCAAGTCTGATCCAAACCCTGATCCTTCCTGTAAAGGGTGAGGTGATTCCTGAGGCCCCTTCCAGCCTGTCCCCCCTGTCCCCTGCTGTGTTCTCTCCACATTCCATGTGTTCAGGGGAAGTTTCAAGGACCCTAAAATAGTTTTATTTTCTCCCCTCCTCTTGCTGTGCTCAGAGCACTCTCAGGTGGCACTCAGGGCCCTGCAGCCCTCAGGGGCTCCTCAGGAATTGGTTCCTTGGGGCTGAGATCCCAATCTGGGTGTTCCATCCCAGGGATGGCCTGGGATTCCTCCCAGAGAAAATCACAGGATGGAAGGAGAACCCTTGGGGTGAAGCCTTTCCCTGCTCACAGCTCTGCTGGGAACCAACCACAGCCTTTGCAGTTTGGGTTAAACAAACCAAAATCCATGGATTTAGAGGGCAGGGTTCCTGTGCCCCAGCTTCCCTGGGGACCTGGTTTGTGTCACCCCTGAACCTCTGGGCAGCTCTGAGTGAAGGGATGCTCAGAGCACCTCCCTGGAGCCCCTTCTGACAGCCAGCATCAGGGACTTTGGTGGCACTGCTGGCACCTCAGGATGCCACTTCAGTCTTAGACTCCTCAGCTCCTTTCCCCTTCGCCCTTCCCCCTTCCCCCCTTCCCCTTTCCCTTTTCCACTTTCTTTTTCCCTTTTCCCTTTTCCCTTTTCCCTTTTCCCTTTTCCCTTTTCCCTTTTCTCCTTTCTCCTTTCCCCTTTCCCTTTTCCCTTTTCTCTTTTCCCTTTTCCCTTTTTCCTTCTCCCCTTTCCCCTTTTCCCCCCTTTCTCCCTTTCTTCTTCTCCCCCTTTCTCCTTCTCCCTTTTTCCCTTTTCCCCTTTTTCCCCTTTCCCCTTTTCCCCCTTTTCCCCCTTTTTCCCTTTTCCCCTTCTTTTCTTCCCTTCTTCCCTTCCCAACCCCTTGGATTCCCAGCTTCCAGCCCCAAACATTCTCTGATTCTGTATATTTTCCTGTCCATGCTCACATACAGATGCACAAATATATTTCTATACATGCATGTGAAGAGAGGAAGATACATGGAAGGAACACATCCAGGATTCAGGAGTTCCTCAGATGGTAAAGTGTTACAAAATCCTTGGCCAAGGATTTTGGCCCTTCTGAGATTTTCAGAAGTCCTTATTTTTTCCCCGGGGACTTCTTTTTATGCCAGAATGTCTTCACCCAGATATTCCCAGTTGTGTTGCTCCATGTAAGTCTCATTGCAGGTCTTTCTGAACACGGGATTGATTGCAACATGCTGAAGGGAGAGGAATGGAGAGACAAAAAGAAAATTCCAAGCTGAAGCCATCTCAGCTCATCTCTGCAAAGCAATCAGTTTATTTTCCCACTCAATGAGACATTTCAATCTTATCAGCCACAGGTAAATCACATTTTTCCTCATAGAATCAAAGAATGGTTTGCTTTGGAAGGGATCTCAAGGGTCATCCAGTTCCCACTAGACCTGGGTGCTCCAAGCCCCATCCAACCTTCAAGACTTCCAGAGTTGGGGCAGCCACAGCTTCTCAAGGCAACCAAGACCAGGTCTCACCACCCTCACCCCGAAGAATTTCTTCCTCAGATCTCATCTAAATCTCTCCTCTGGCAATTTAGAACTGTTGCTCTTTGTCCTATCAAGCCATGCCCTTGTCAGAAGTCCCTCTTCATCTTCCCTGAGCCCAAGGGAACTGCCTCTTTGGCTTTATAACCAAGCCATGAATGTTACATGGGAATTTCCAGAGGGCTTCCTTTCCCTCTGAAAAAAATATTCCCTGTGTAAAACACTGGGGCCAGAAATCAGCACTGTGGGGATGTGATGCCCTCTGGTTGCCCAGGGCAAATTGCTGGGGCAGCTTGCTTAACATCATAGAATCATAGAATCATAGAATTGGCTGGGTTGGAAGGGACCTCAGAGATCATCAAGTCCAACCCTTGATCCACTCCCCCCGTGGTTCCCAGCCCATGGCACTCAGTGCACAGGGGGGGAATCCCCTCCCTTGAGCAACTTCTGTGCTGCTTTTGATGCATTTTTTATATTTCTTTTCCACGATGCTCACCCATTACGCTCCGGACCAGTTTGCTCACCCCACTCTCTGTGTTTCTTATCTTCCCTCCAGTGAGCTGTCACTCCCAAGCTGCCTCCAAACTCAAAAAAACCTCCAAAAAACTCTTGCTGCAGCAAGAGGAACTCAGCTTTGCCTTCACATCCTCCTCCTGCTTTGCCATTTCTTCTCATGCTTTGCCCTTGGCATCACCCCATGGGACAGCAAGCAAGGTTTGGCTGTCTTGAGAGGGAAAGACCACTCCAGACCCTTGCTCCATAATCACAGAATCATAGAATGGGCTGGGTTGGAAGGGACCTCAGAGCTCATCAAGTCCAACCCTTGATCCACTCCCCCCGTGGTTCCCAGCCCATGGCACTCAGTGCCACATCCAGGCTCTTTGGAAAGATCTCCAGACACGGAGAATCCACTACTTCCCTGGGCAGCCCATTCCAATGCCTGATCACCCTCTCCAGAAAGAAATTCTTTCTCATCTCCAACCTAAACCTCCCCTGGCACAACTTGAGACCCTTTGTGCCCTCTTGTCTTGCTGAGAGTTGCCTGGGAAAAGAGCCCAACCCCCCCCTGGCTCCAACCTCCTTTCAGGGAGTTGCAGAGAGTGATGAGGTCTCCCCTGAGCCTCCTCTTCTCCAGCCTCAACACCCCCAGCTCCCTCAGCCCTTCCTCACAGCACTTGTGCTGGATCCCTTCACAGCCTCCTTGCTCTTCTCTGGACCTGCTCCAGCACCTCAATCTCCTTCCTGAGAGGCTGAGGGGCCCAGAACTGGACACAGGACTCAAGCTGTGGCCTCACCAGGGCTGAGCACAGGGACAGAATCCCTTCCCTGGACCTGCTGGCCACGCTGTTCCTGAGCCAGCCCAGGATGCCATTGGCCTTCTTGGCCACCTGGGCACACTGCTGGCTCATGTTCAGCTTCCTGTGAATAAGTCACCCACCTTGTACTTCAGAGAGAGGACATGATGTTTCTCCACCCCATTTAACATTTCCAGTAGTGTCAAGAGATGATGTAGTCAAAAGTATGGACCCCCCGAACACCTACTTTGCTACCTAACCCATCTCTAACCAGATTTTACCCCTGGCCTAGCCAGGGAACTTTGGGGAAGCACCTGAGATAAAGCAGATCATTCAGTCACTGAGGTTGAGTATGGATTTATCAGCACAGAATCAATTTTGGGTAGATTTCTACTTTTTCTCTGAATGCAAGGAAGGTCTGAGATGCAGGTGAAGAATTGAGAATTGAATTTTCCCCCAAACCCATAACAAAAAAAGGGGAGACAGTGGTGGTGGTGATGGGGGGTGAATAAACAAGGCAGGACTGTGCTAAATCCAAGAGAAGGCAAAAACCTCCGACCTCCAGCTGTAATTAGCTGAGGGCCTGGGGGAAAGCTGTATTTTCAGTCTGTCTTATGCAGCATTCCAGATGTTTAACTTTTTATGTCTTCACAGAAACCTAAGACCCCATTCCCAACCCCCTCCCCGGATGCTTTTGTCCAGGGAAATGATTCAGAAGGCAACCAAGAGGTATTTGCCTCACTGTGCAAGATGAGGACTCAGTGGCATCACGCCGGCAGATAGGAGCTGACCAGAAAAATGTGCACAATAATAAACAAAAATAATTGTGTTGGAACAGATGGATCCCTCTGGGTTAGCCTCGTGGCTTCTTTTCTTTCAGCTTTTTCCTGCCAGCCACTCCCCCAAGTAACTCTCACTCCCCTTCAGCTGGCTTTGCTGGTTCTTGTGAGTTTATTGCAGGTTTCCCAAGGGCTGGCATTTTCCTCTCAGGACTCCACTGCTAAAGTCCTGTGGTTACCAAAGCAGCCAGCTTTCTTTCAAAACCAAAATTAAATTTCCAGTCCTCGTGGCTGGGGAGAAAAACTAAACACGTCTCGAGCTGAACCTGAAGTCAAATATAATATGATCTTTTTCTTCCCAACAGCAAAATAGGAGATCGTGTTTTATAGACTCGGCTCTGGGTTGTTGCTCCAAAGCAGTTATCAAGAACACAGCCAGGCTGGTTGATTTTTAAGCTTGGTCTGATGAATTTCTGAGTGATTTTACACAGCAAGGTCACCTACAGAAACCCTGAAGTTCCTTTAGATTCCGTGCTTCAGTGTCCCCTTTCCCAGATTTCCTTTCTGCACTTCCAGGGCACGATTCACAGCAGTACAAATGTTGCTCTGTAAGTAACCAAGAACAGCAGAACCTTCCATTCAAGAAAGTTTTTACAGTGAAGATACAAATCAGGGGAATATGGACAGCATCAGGGTCTGGCTGTGCCACTATGTGATGCTGGAAGAAGAATTAAAAGGTCACTTAATAATAAAATGCCAGCTGCTGGTTTATTAGTAATGAAAAATAATGTGCTGATTATTTCTCTATACACCCCCAAACCCATGCAGAACAGGCAGCTGTGTAACTGCCTTGCTGGGTCATTCAGGAGAGGGTGGAGAAGGTCTGGGACTTTTTTTAGGGAGGGTACAAAGTGGAGCTTGTGGCAAAGGCCACAGAGGAACACATGGGAGACCTGTACCTACCCCTCCAAGTACTAAAGCTGCAAGAATCACAGAATCAGAGAATCATTAAGACTGTAAAAGACCTTCAAGATCATTGAGTCCAACCATAATCCATCTATCACAACCACTAAACCATCTCCTGAAGCACTACATCTGAACACTTCTTGAACACCCCCAGAGATGGTGACTCCACCACCTTCATGGGCAGCCCATTCTAATGCTTCACCACTCTTCCAGTAAAGAAATTTTTCCTAAAATCTAACCTCAACCTCCCCTGGCACAACTTAAGCCCACATCCTAAATCCATTTCAGAGAGCTGTCATGGTTAGAAAAGACCTTTAAGATCAACCATTGCTATGAAGGTGCAGACTGAAAGCAAAAGGTGGTGGAATTTCAGACTATGCCTTGTCCAGCTGCACTTTTGGGAGGTAGATGGAGGAAAAACAAGGAGGGAAAAACAAAAAATAAAACTTCTCTGAGGGCTACAAATAGAGATTGTGAACCTTTGAGCTCCAGCTGCCAGTTACCTCCTGGGAGTGCCTTTGCTCAGCCTCCAGGTGGAACTGCCTCTTTGGGATCTTCCTTTCTGGGCATCAGAAGAGCTCTGGGGCAGGGAGGCACCTCTTCCATATTGCAAAATGGGAGAAAGATCCTTGGAGTGTATTTAAGAACCTGATGACTGTAGTAAAAAAAGAAAAAAACAAGAACAAAAAACCCCCAAAAAACAGGAGAGAAGGTTTTCAGTTTTTACCACAATTACATTCACCAGCAAGGATCTTGCTTGATGGCACAGATTTTTTGCAGTTTAGATCTTCTCCTTCTTTTCCTGCACCATATCCTGGCTGGGGTAACCCAAGTACCTCCCTACCAACTGAAGTTGGGATGTGTCTGTGCTAATCAACATCATCCCTTGGAGCTCAGTACCATTTCTGCTGATTTTACTTGCGTGCAGGGTCTGGCCCTGCATCTGTGTGTGATTTAAACAAGATGTTCCTCAGGCTTAGGCATAAGTGAATAAATGATACTTGACATTCTGGGGGAGCTCATATTCACTAAAAAACATTTCTTGTTCCAGCAGACTCACCCTGGTGGTTTGGTCACTTAGTTCCTCTTCATGCTTTCTCCTGCTCCCTTTATCTCATTTTGGTACTATGATGCTTCCAGGACGTTCATGTTCTGTGAGTTTACTTCACATGGGAGTTAAATCTTTCTTGGTCCCATCTCAGGTTCCTTCTGCTCTTTCTCTGCAGATATTTTCTTCTAACCAACATATGAGTGTGTCTGCTATTGCCTTCTGTTAGGTAGGAACCAAGTCATAGAATCATAGAATCATAGAACTGGCTGGGTTGGAAGGGACCTCAGAGATCATCAAGTCCAACCCTTGATCCACTACTGCTGCAGTTCCCAGCCCATGGCACTCAGTGCCACATCCAGGCTCTTTGGAAAGATCTCCAGACACGGAGAATCCACTACTTCCCTGGGCAGCCCATTCCAATGCCTGATCACCCTCTCCAGAAAGAAATTCTTTCTCATCTCCAACCTAAACCTCCCCTGGCACAACTTGAGACCCTGCCCTCTTGTCTTGCTGAGAGTTGCCTGGGAAAAGAGCCCAACCCCCCCCTGGCTCCAACCTCCTTTCAGGGAGTTGGAGAGAGTGATGAGGTCTCCCCTGAGCCTCCTCTTCTCCAGCCTCAACACCCCCAGCTCCCTCAGCCCTTCCTCACAGCAATTCTGCTGGATCCCTTCACAGCCTCCTTGCTCTTCTCTGGACCTGCTCCAGCACCTCAATCTCCTTCCTGAGGGGCTGAGGGGCCCAGAACTGGACACAGGACTCAAGCTGTGGCCTCCCCAGGGCTGAGCACAGGGGCAGAATCCCTTCCCTGGGCCTGCTGGCCATGCTGTTCCTGAGCCAGCCCAGGATGCCATTGGCCTTCTTGGCCACCTGGGCACACTGCTGGCTCCTCTTCAGCTTCCTGGCAATCCAGACTCCCAGGTCCCTTTCTGCCACTCTGTGCCCAGCCTGGAGCTCCCCATGGGGTTGTTGTGGCCAAAGAGCAGGACCTGGCACTTGGAATGTTGAACCTCATCCCGTTGGGATCATCCCCACTCTCCAGTCTGTCCAGGTCCCTCTGCAGAGCCCTCCTGCCTTCCAGCTGATCCACACTCCCCCCAGCTTAGTGTCATCTGTGTGATTGCTGATGATGGACTCAATCCCCTCATCTAAATCATCAATGAAGATATTGAACAGAACTGGGCCCAACACTGATCCCTGGGGGACACCACTAGTGACCGACTGCCAACTGGATCAGCCCCGTTCACCACCACTCTCTGGGCCCGGCCCTCCAGCCAGTTCCTAACCCAGCACAGGGTGCTCCTGTCCAAGCTGCTGGCTGACAGCTTTTTCAGGAGGATGCTGTGGGAGACGGTGTCAAGAGTTGGGTTTGCATTGGGTCGGTGATACCTCTCCCATTGAGATATCTTTCCCTTCTTTCTATTTGGATGATCAGTGCCTTGTGTGTTTTCATTATTGGGGTTTCTTTCATGTGCTGGGACCCCAGTGCCTCATGGGAATCATTAATATTCACTGCTGACTGCTCAGATCTAGATTACAAGCTCATGGTATGGGAGGGAGGCCAGAGGACTGGCTTGGACTTGTCCTGTCTGGAACTGTCATGGGTGAAAAATAATTCCTCCAGTTGGGTAGGGATGGTTTCCCAGCTACAGCTTAACTCCTGGGGTCTCCTCCAGTAAAGAATCTCATGTGCCAGATGAGCTTTTTATGAGCTGCATGAAAAGACCAGTTCAGACCAGTGGAGGTATCATCACTTTAGAGATTGGCTTTGTATCCAGAATGCTGCCATGGCTCCTCCAAAAAAAGGTTCATCATAGCATGAGTCCTGGTTTGTTCAGCTTTTGATGAGCTAAGAAGTCCTCCAGCATTGCTTATCCCTTCAGGAGTGCAGAAACACCAGGGGAGACTTGGAAGGAGATAGAGGCCTTGCAAAATCAAGCTTGAAATTAAAGGTTGGAAGAGACCTTCCATTTAATTCCTTCTCAAACCAGTAGGATCTGGGCATTGAGCAGGAATGAGCAGCCTTTAAAAAATCTGAGTTATAGGTTCCTGCTTGACAGTGGTGATTTCAGTCCATTGCAATCTCCCAAGCAGGCCATAAAATGCATTCAACAAGTATTACACGAGCTCTTTAGATGCTGGGGCTGAGAGCTGCTCTCCCAAGAGACTCTTTGAGTGGCCTGTTTGGCTCAGATCCTACTCCATAGGTGGCCCCCACTCCCCATTCTGTGAATCCCTCCTCCCTCACCACGGAATGAACCAGGGTTTGTAGTACACCTGCTGCTCCAGATAAATCCTTCACTACAGCTTCATCCAATGCTCCTCCTGCAGAAAATTTACACAGTCCTGCATATAAAAACCAGCTGTGAGCCCTTTGGCAGCTATCAATCCTTCTCCTCTCCAAAGAGAGGGCTGTTGCTTCCAAACAGACATAGTTTGGATGTGATTTCTTTGTGGTTTTTTTTTTTTTTTATTATTTTTTTTTTCTTGCTCAAAGTTTGGCTGCTGAGATGTCTTCTCTTTTCCAGGGGCAGCTGAAGGTTCTGCAGTTGGAGCTAATGTTAACCTTGGTGGTGCTCAGCAGAGCAGAGAGGAATGGAAAATTCTTTGCAAGGTTTTTGTTCTTCGAGAGAGAAGAAGAGATCTGGAACTGCCAACTGCTCAGCCAGCAGCAAACTGAGACTTCTGCTTCTCCTGGAGGGAAAAATACATTTGTTTTTATGTCCATCCTTGTTTATTTCTCTTTGATGCAGTACCACTACTTCCTTTTCCAGATTCAATTTGGTTGCATCTCAGGGCATTTAGATCTAATCTAGCACAGGAACAAGTTTCTCAGGGGAGTGGGAGATGCTCCATCCCTGGAAACATTCAAGGTTAAGTTGGATGGGGCTCTGAGCAACCAGCTCAAGTTGAAGATGTCCCAGCTCACTGCCAGGGACAAGCTGACCTTGAAAGGTCCCTTCCAACCCCAAAATTCTATGGTCTTGTGATAACCTGACCCTGGCTGGGTTGAACTGTTGGTTCAAAGTGCAGAAAGGTATTGAAGGAGAGAGAACATCTTTACAGCAAGACTTCTGGGGTGGGCATGAAAGACATCTTGCATATCACCAACATAGGAGATGCCAGCATCTGCCCTTGCTTCACCTGTACCCAAAAATTGTCCAGCACAGTGAAGCTGTGACCTAAGCTACCCCAGAAACATGTGGGATGGTACCTAAAGTCCCATTTGCTCTGACTGGGGGTGTCTGGGAAGAAAATGGGTGCTGTGGAACCAGGAATGGAAGATGGGGACAGTTGGCATCAAGAAGTTTATCCAACAGCTTGGTTGTAGAGCATGGAAGGGCCTTGATCTCAGGTAGGGTTGTAGGAAGCAAGAGTTGCCACTAATCTGGGCCTTCTGTATAATAAAACTTAAAAGACTTAAGGATTAAACTTTAAAAAACTTAAATGAGTGTAGATTTAGGTTAGATATTAGGACAAAGCTCTTCACCATGAGGCTAGTAAGACACTGGAAGAGGTTGCCCAGGGAGGTTGTTGATGCCCCATCCCTGGAAATGTTGAAGACCAGGTTGGATGGGACTTGAGCAACCTGGTCTGGTGGGAGGTGTCCCTGTCCCCCCTGATCTTGATGATCCAAACCATTCTATGATTCTAACTTAAGGAGCCTGAGTCCAGTTCATTTTGGAATGACTCCTGGAGAGGGGGAAGGCCACAAAGAGTGCATGAAAATGCTGAGCAACCCAGGCAGTGGGGATGAGATTCTGCAAAGGTCTCCTAATAGTTTGCTTTTGCCATGATTATATTTCATATCCAAGAGGAGCAGCATCTGCTGGTGCCCTGTTACATACTCTGTGAGAATCATAGAATCATAGAATTGGCTGGGTTGGAAGGGACCTCAGAGATCATCAAGTCCAACCCTTGATCCACTCCCCCCGTGGTTCCCAGCCCATGGCACTCAGTGCCACATCCAGGCTCTTTGGAAAGATCTCAAGACACGGAGAATCCACTACTTCCCTGGGCAGCCCATTCCAATGCCTGATCACCCTCTCCAGAAAGAAATTCTTTCTCATCTCCAACCTAAACCTCCCCTGGCACAACTTGAGACCCTGCCCTCTTGTCTTGCTGAGAGTTGCCTGGGAAAAGAGCCCAACCCCCCCTGGCTCCAACCTCCTTTCAGGGAGTTGCAGAGAGTGATGAGGTCTCCCCTGAGCCTCCTCTTCTCCAGCCTCAACACCCCCAGCTCCCTCAGCCCTTCCTCACAGCAATTCTGCTGGATCCCTTCACAGCCTCCTTGCTCTTCTCTGGACCTGCTCCAGCACCTCAATCTCCTTCCTGAGCTGAGGGGCCCAGAACTGGACACAGGACTCAAGCTGTGGCCTCCCCAGGGCTGAGTACAGGGGCAGAATCCCTTCCCTGGACCTGCTGGCCACGCTGTTCCTAAGCCAGCCCAGGATGCCATTGGCCTTCTTGGCCACCTGGGCACACTGCTGGCTCCTCTTCAGCTTCCTGGCAATCCAGACTCCCAGGTCCCTTTCTGCCACTCTGTGCCCAGCCTGGAGCTCCCCATGGGGTTGTTGTGGCCAAAGTGCAGGACCTGGCACTTGGAATGTTGAACCTCATCCTGTTGGAATCATCCCAACTCTCCAGTCTGTCCAGGTCCCTCTGCAGAGCCCTCCTGCCTTCCAGTGAGGGCAACACTCAAGGGAACCAACCTGAATTTTTTGTGCCATCACAGAGCTATGAAGGGAAGGAAGGTGACCCCTGTGACACTGACACCCTGACTGTATCAGGTGGCATGAAAGCATCCTTCAAAATAGCCATTGCTCCCACATTAGGAGAAGAACAGAGCTAGAAGGCAGAGTGCTTTGGGACTAGGAAGAGGGAAAAGGATGATTTGTCCAATTTGCCTTTTTGGTTTATTTTTCCTACTTTAATTTTCTGCTGTGTTCTCCAGTTGGTGTTTAGGACCATGGCCACAGAGATGCCATGCACTATTTTACTCCAGTGAAAGCTAAAATTTAGCTTAACTGGGCTGATTAGGGTTCTGGAGAACAAGTCGTACAAGGAGAGGCTGAAGGAGCTGGGGATGTTCAGCCTGGAGAAGAGGAGGTTGAGGGGAGACCTTATTGCCCTCTACAACCCTTTGAAGGAGGTTGTAGTGATGCTGGTGTTGGCCTCTTCTCCCCAGTGACTGTGACAGGACAAGAGGTAATGGGTTCAAGTTGCACCAGGGGAGGTTCAGATTGGATATTAGGAAAAATTCTCCAATGAAGAAGTGGTGAAGCATTGGAAAAGGGAGGTGGTGGAGTCACCATCTCTGGAGGTATTAAAAAAATGGGTGGGTGTGGCACTCTGGGAGATGATTTAGTGGTGAAGGTGGTGGAGGACTGATGGTTGAACTTGATGGTCTTGAAGGTCCTTTCCAGTCATGATAAAACCAGAAAGCTAATGCAAATGATGTGGGAAGCACTCAGTCTAAATTTGAGATGAGGTGCAGGCTCAGATTTACTGAACTTGATCATGGACACAACAGCTATCTGTGTGGTTGCTCATTTACAAACTTGTATTGAGTTTGAAGTCATTCACCTGCTGCTTCTGGAGAACTGAGGCCAGGACACCTGTAGGGTGCTCTGTCATAGAATTATAAAATCCCAGACTGGTTTGTGTTGGGACATCATCCATTCCCAACCCCCTGCCATGGTCAGGGACCCCTCCCCCAGCCCAGGGGGCTCCAAGCCCCATCCAACCTTCAACACTGCCAGGGATGGGGCTGCCACAGCTTCCTTGGGCAACCTGGGCAACCAGGGCCTCAGCACCCTCACCCCAGGGTGCTCATCTCAATCTATCTGTCCTGTTCCTATCAATTCAGCAAGTCTGGCTGAGGACAAAGATTTGGGCTCTGTCTGGCCTATCTCTAGGATGCTCCAGAGTTGAGATTTTATTCTGTGGGTGAAGCTTTCTTGTATGTGAACAATGGGAATGGGACAGGGATCAGACCTGCTCCTGCATCTCACCATCAGAGACACCCTTCTGGATCAGCTTGAGGAGCTCTCTCAGGCTGAACACCTTCTGCAGTGTGATTTTTCTCTCACCTGGATGTCATCTGATCCTGATTCTGAAGTCAGTGAGTGGAGAAGTTGTTGGAGCTGAACCATGCATTAGGAGAAGCTTTTCAGCATCTGATTTAGGATGTCTCCAGAAGCTTCTGCCTAGCAAGAAGCATGGATGGGAGCTGACCAGGTGTTCCTGGTGCTCCTCAAAGCCACAAAATTCCCTGGGTATTTAAGCCACCCTGTGTAAGGTCTTCCCAAAGGGTTTCTAGAGGCATCCCTCACAACCACTCTTCTGTCTCCTTAACAAACTGACGGAGCTCACGGAACTTCATGCACGCAGAGGAATACCCAACCCACCTCCATCCAAGGGTGCCCCTGAGGGATTTTTGAGGCCCTGAGATCTATAGGCAGGAAAAGACACTGAAGAGATGTTTCATGAGAATCAAGAAAGGTTTCTTTTTATTTGAATTCCCTTTTACATACACCTGTGGTTTGTCGTTTTCCGCTCGTTACTTTGGTCCATACAGAAAGCAGAAGTGGAGGAATGTAAACCAAATGCCTGCCTGACCAAACACACAAGGCAACGTCCTCATAACACATCAAAGAAATCACAGTTTTGTCCTTCAGGGTTTTTTTTTTTTGCTTTGTTTTTTGTTTTTTCCTTAGTTTTTTTTTTTTTTTCTTTTCAGTTTTGTCCCCCTTCTAAAGTGAAATAAGGTCTTAAAAACCACTTCAGTGAAAGCGCTCATGGTGGAGGGGGAAGAACAAGCCCCAGCTCCTTTGCCTCCTGCTCAGACTAGAAAAAAAACCAGGAGCCAATATCCTGAACACAGAGGCCCTGGGACAGAGCTTGGTTGTCTGCTGGGAATGGCTGAGTCATTTTTCTAAGGCCCAGACCTCCTCAGTTTTGGTGACCCCCATGGTTGGATCACCCTGAAGCTGTTGAGATGAAGCTTCTAGCAGCTGATCTGTCTTTTTTTGCTCATGCAGATGGCAAGAGGTTGACATGGCTCTTCTGAGCACAAGGGTGAGCTGAGGAAATGGGGTTGGGTGATGATGCTTGGCTATGCCTGTCCTCCCTCTTCTGCCACCAATTGGCTTTTTTCTCCCACCAGCTCCACCTCATACAACCTGCCCTTTAAAATGCTTCATCTCTAACAACAAATGGCCTCTTGCTCATCCTTCCCTGTGGCCTTCAAGGAAGAATGATGAATTTAGACAGAGGAAAAAGAAAAGGCAAAAGCTTGGCCTTTCAAGAAGCATCCAGCTCTATATTTAAGAGGACTCATGCCTGTCAGAATGCTCTGCCTTAAATAAATATTACACCCTGACTTCTGGTGACCCCCAAGGTTGGATCACCCTGAAGCTGTTGAGATGAAGCCATGAGTTTTAGCAGCTGGTTTGTCTCTTTTTGCTCATGCAGATGGCAAGAGGTTGACATGGCCCTTCTGAACACAAGGGTGAGCTGAGGAAATGGGGTTGGGTGATGATGCTTGGCTATGCCTGTCCTCCCTCTTCTGCCACCAATTGGCTTTTTTCTCCCACCAGCTCCACCTCATACAACCTGCCCTTTAAAATGCTTCATCTCTAACAACAAATGGCCTCTTGCTCATCCTTCCCTGTGGCCCTCAAGGAAGAATGATGAATTTAGACAGAGGAAAAAGAAAAGGCAAAAGCTTGGCCTTTCAAGAAGCATCCAGCTCTGTATTTAAGAGGACTCATGCCTGTCAGAATGCTCTGCCTTAAATAAATATTACAGCCTGACTTCTGGTGACCCCCAAGCTTGGATCGCCCTGAAGCTGTTGAGATGAAGCCATGAGTTTTAGCAGCTGGTTTGTCTCTTTTTGCTCATGCAGATGGCAAGAGGTTGACATGGCCCTTCTGAACACAAGGGTGGGCTGAGGAAATGAGGTTGGGTGATGATGCTTGGCTACGTCTGTCCTACCTCTTCTGCCACCAATTGGCTTTTTTCTCCCACCAGCTCCACCTCATACAACCTGCCCATCTCTAACAACAAATGGTCTCTTGCTCATCCTTCCCTGTGGCCCTCAAGGAAGAATGATGAATTCAGAGGAGAAAGAAAAGGCAAAAGCTTGGCCTTTCAAGAAGCATCCAGCTCTGTATTTAAGAGGACTCATGCCTGTCAGAATGCTCTGCCTTGAATAAATATTACAGCCTGACTTCTGGTGACCCCCAAGGTTGGATCACCCTGAAGCTGTTGAGATGAAGCCATGAGTTTTAGCAGCTGATCTGTCTCTTTTTGTTCATGCAGATGGCAAGAGGTTGACATGGTTCTTCTGAACACAAGGATGGGCTGAGGAAATGGGGTTGGGTGATGATGCTTGGCTATGCCTGTCCTACCTCTTCTGCCACCAATTGGCTTTTTTCTCCCACCAGCTCCACCTCATACAACCTGCCCATCTCTAACAACAAATGGCCTCTTACTCATCCTTCCCTGTGGCCCTCAAGGAAGAATGATGAATTTAGACAGAGGAAAAAGAAAAGGCAAAAGCTTGGCCTTTCAAGAAGCATCCAGCTCTGTATTTAAGAGGACTTGTGCCTGTCAGAATGCTCTGCCTTAAATAAATATTACTTTCTGAGTGAAGTTACTGTTTTCTCTTTCTCCTTTAGGTACCTGAGGTATTTAAGCCATTTGGGAAGACACCATTTAAGCTTGTTTTCAGCAGTTTTTCAAGTGGATATTGAATCTCTACTTCAGAGCATCCAGGCCCAGGCATTTTAGAAACCCAGTGCACATTAATCTCATCTATCTCCAACATTTTAATCCCTTGCTTTTTTTCGAGCCATCTATCTACCACATCCTAAATTTCCACGTGTGGAAGCTGGCACCAATCTGAATGCCCTGATTTTGTCACTTGTGAAGTGTTTCAAGAGAAAAAAATCCCCCCAGACCATCTTCTACCTCTGTAGAAGAGGCCAGAAGTCCTGTAGAAGTCCTGCCAAATGCTGATGTTATCTTGAAGCCACTGTGGGACCAGCTTAAACCTGGAAGGCAGGATGAAATCTTGGAGGAGTTGAGTTCACAAGCAAATGGGACAGAAGAGAAGGAAGGGGAGGGCAAAGCAAAATCCCTGCCAACTAAAACAGCTGAGCGTGGCTCAGGAGCAGATAAAATGGGATTGCTTTATGTGACAGCTGATGCTTTGGGTGTCCTTTTCTTTAATCCCAAAAGCAAGCCTGGTTTTTAATTCTCAGTGGAGTGTTTCTGTAGCTAGAGTTGGAAGCTCTATTTTAAATCCATTATGCAAATTGCACAGGAGTCCTGAGCTGTGATCTAGATTCAGATCTGCTTTGCCTTGGCATTAAACCAAGTTAACTCAATTAACTTTGGCAAAAAAGCTCCTGCCTTCTGCCAACGAATAGAAAGTCAACATCAGGTCTTTTCCTAACTGTCCTGCCCCAGAGACCAGCTTTGAATGACTCTGTCTGCTTCTTACACCAATTCTGTCCACCACAGAACTCTCTCTGCTCAGGAGAAGTCACCAGATGCTGAGCAGGAACCATCAGAAGACTCATCAGAACCTAATGAAATAAATAAAGGATAACTTATAATTCCTATTCTATTGCTTAGAACCTCTTTAAAGTGTGGCTTCAAGACAAAGTGGCTATTTCTTGATCTTTGTGCCCTTTTCTTATAAATTCATGTAGATAAAAAAGACTATTTTGACTGAGTGATCTTCCACTTTTCAGGGGCTACAGACTACAGGGCTGTGTGGCTGATGTGAGAAAATCCTGTTCCCATCCTGATGCTCTGCTTTGAGTTTGGAAACTGAGACCTGAGATTGGCTTCTACCCATTAAAAAAACAAATAAACAAACAAAAAAACCCCCCAACCAACCAAAAAAAACCAAAACAAAAACCCCACCAACAAAACCCCAGAATCTGTATCCAATTAGAATGGAACATGAAATGAAGGAAGATCTTTAAATAAGGTTTTGGGGGTTGTTTTGCAGAACCAGCTTGGAAAAAAGGAATTGAGTGTAGAGAAGGAATCCAACCAACCTGAATTTGAGATCAATATAAAGGTCAACAACTCTGCTGATGTCCTTTTTGTGGTCTTGTCTACTCACTAGGGACAAGCAGCCTTGGAGATCTAAAGTGGTCACTGATCCACCACCCAACCTCATGCTACAGATGATGTAGGTACAGGAGACTCTGCTAAAACTGATAAAATATCAGACCTCAGTGGCAGCTTCAACTGCTGAGCTCTCAGTAGGAGATACCTGCTCTACAATCTACAGAAAAAAAAAGCAGGCCATGAAGATGGCTTTGAGGCCATGAAGAATGGTGTTAGCACCCTGATGAGGACACCATTTTGCCTATTGCAAGTCTTGACATGGAGTCAGCAAATTAATTTGGGGTTAATCATCAAATGAAGCTCATCAGCAGCATTGCAGTTTCAGCCCTAGGTTGCTCAATATCTCTGAGATTTAAATGAGCAGGAGCTGGTCAGAGGCCAAGGTGGGTTCCAAGTTGCATGTCCATGCATCCATCTCCATCCTAACTCATTCTCCATGGTCTGTGGCTTAGGGACAGATCAAGGAGCACATGGGAACATGAAGGAGATCAGATTTCTGGCTCAAAAATTTTGTCCAGAAAAAAAAAAAAAAAAAAGAAAAAAAAGAAATGCCAACCTAAACATTTTTTCATTTTGTCTTTTTCTTGGGTAAAAGCAAATCCAATCCACATTTCCCAGGTGGTTCTTTTTAGGGTCATAGTGATTTAGGATTCTTCAGTTCATCATCTGTCTTTGCAACACCTCATCTCTGCTGCCTTTTCCCTCGTCACCTTTAGCTGAGAACTGGACTCGAGTTCTTTATTTTATGAGAGCCCACAGAAATAGTGTGGGCTGAACAGGATGAGCCAAACCATTTTTATACATTTTTATACAGATGGCAAGTTTTACTGCCTCAAAACAAAAGGTTCCTTTGGGCCAACAGCATTTGCTGGCTGTCAGGTTCAGCTCTTCACTTCCATGGCCAAAATCAGGAGAGCTGCCATCTCATGAGCATCCACAGAGATGGACATGGTCCTTATTTTACTTACAGTTTATGAACCATTATGTTTTCCAGGGAAATCCAGACAGCCATGCCCAATCATGATGGAAATTTATTTATAGGCTTTTCCACAACCTTATTTCCTGTACAATTTAATATTTTTCCTCATTTCCAGACACCCTAGAGGAGTGAGATATAAAATTTATTCTGTCTGGAGAATCAGACTGGATTCTTGAAAAACTCTGGAGCTGGCCAGGGATATCACTGAGATTATATCATAAATGTCCTCTGTTTACTTGGCAGAACATGGTGGCCCCTCAGCAATAGCAGTGAAAATAATAATAACCATTAAAAAAAAAATAATAAAAATGAAGTGGTGGAGTCCCCACTTTAGGAAGGATTTTGAAGCTGTTTAGATGTGGTGGTGAGGGACATGGGGTGGTGGTGAGGGACATGGGGTAGTGGTGGCTCTGGCAGTGCTGGGTTAACATTTGGACTCCATGATCTCAAAGGTCTTTTCCAACCCAAACAATTCTATGATTCCTTGAAAAAAGCAGATTTTCCTTGACATGCCTTGAGGGTGCAACCTCATCTCTTTTCTATCAAGTCCCAGTAGCAGGGAAGTGGCATGGAGAAGACCTAGGTTAACATGTCCATGGCCTTAAAACAGAATTTCCTCACTTGCTGAGCAATTTCCAACTTGCAGCCAGCAGTGCAATGCCCCTTGGTGACACAGGATATAAGGCTGAGGAGCTGCTACACCTCAAGTTTGGAAAATACTGCCCCAGGTATTATTTTGTTTTTCCATTTTGCTTCCCGTTAAGGCTAAAATGCCCTAAAACTCAGATAAAGAGGTTATGAACCACGTTACTGCTGCAGAGCTTTCCATGATGAAGAAAAACTCACGGGACCAAGGGGAAGAAAAGCCCCACAAACACCAAGAAGAACCAAAGTTGGTTGAAAGGTTTCACAGGTTCATACGACCTCTCCTCTAAAGGTTCTATAACCTCTAGAGGTTTAGGAACCTCCTAAAGTTCTGCCTAAAGTTCATGTATTCCTATCTCAGGTGACAGAATCCTTGGCCATATTGAGAGGTTCAGATGAGTTAAGGGATGTGCTGGTCACTCCACTCTTCATCAGGAATTCTGCTTGAAGCTTTCAGGATGGGAGGTATGCAGAAAAATAGGACAAATGACACATGCCAGTGACAAAGCAAGAGAACCCAACCTGTACCTGAAGTTTCTAAACTTTCTGAAACCTTGGAATCTGAAATTTAACAGCTTCTAAGCCAGCCCTGGAGTTGGTCGAAATAATAAACAGGAATCAAACTTGGAGATCTTCCCCCTTGGTGTATTTTCATGGCTTAAAAAGTGGAAAATTCTTACCAGCACTGTGGGTGTTCAACAATTTTCAGCCAGCTGCCCATAAACAGATAAATGAAACCAATCCCTGGCTTGGTTTGGGAGATCTTTGAGAACTGTTTTGTCTCTAATATTTATCAGACAAGAAGAAGCAGAGTTGAGGGATGGTGGAGAGTAGGACAAGACATGATCTCATCTGAATCAAGCCCAAGCAGTATATAGAAGGTGTAAAAGGTCTTCTCTGAGCATATCCAGGCAAAGCAGGAATGACAAAGCTGCTGCCCAAAGTCATCTGTAAGAAACACGAGGCAGAGGAACATCCAGAAGCTCCAGAAAAGAGGCAGAACAAGTAGAAAGGGTTCACTAGAAGAAGACTGAGCTGCTGTGGGTGGGAGTAGAAGAGGTGCTGAGGAACCTGCCAGAGGGTGAGATTCTCTGCTGGCACCCAACATCCCAGTGGTGCTGGAGAAGGGGACACCTATCCCAAAGGTGACCAAGGAGATGAAATGTTAGAGCTTTAGAGAAGTGAGAGGGTCTGTAGGAGTCCTGAGTGTTGCCAGCTTCTTCATGGGGTGGGAAGAGATGCAAAACTGACACCATGGAGGAAGGAAAAGTAGAAAACTACAAGTGGCCAAAATACAAGGCCAAAAATACAAGGTCCAAATCCTTTGGACCTTTGCCTTCTGCTGGAAGAGGACTTGAGAAAGTCTCTTTGCCCATGTGTTTGCTGCACCCCAACTCCAAAGCAATCTGCCCTCTGGACCTGAAGCAGGATGGGTCCTGCCTGTGGGGTTCCCAGTGGTCACCAGATGAAAGCAGGGCAAATCCCAAACACATATTGGGGTTACTTCTCCATTTCTAGACATCACATGGCTGAGCCCTTCCTTCCAAAATCAGTGGAGGAGGAGGAGATCTTTGGATCTCTTGGTATTTAGGACAAGAGGTAATGGGCTCAAGTTGCACCAGGGGAGGTTCAGATTAGATATTAGGAAAAAATTCTCCACTGAAAAAGGGGTGAAGCATTGGAACAGGTTGACCAGGGAGGTGGTGGAGTCAGCATCCTTGGAGGTATTAAAAAAATGGGTAGATGTGGTGCTCTGGGAGATGATTTAGTGGTTAAAGTGGTGTAGAACTGATGGTTGAACTCAACGATCCTGAAGGTCCTTTCCAACCATGATGATTCTGTGATTCTGTGTTATCTAAATCATGGCCTAAGGGTTTGTGGGCAGCCCAGGAAAGGCAGGAACAGGCTTGGACCAAGATGAAGTTTGCTGTGCCTGAAAGGCAGCATTATTCCCCACTTTTGCTATCAGCATTTTCCCACTTTTGATCCAGGCACATGAACCCCCTGCAATAAAATTTCTGTTACATCTGATTCAAAGTGGAAAGGATTAAGAAAATATTTCTCCCCTTATGCAACCTTGTGCATGGCATTTCCAGGTAGGTTTAACAACAGTTTTCAGGCTTTTAGTTTAAACCATCCAGTGCTGAATGCATTTCAGCAAGGCTGCAGTTTATGAGGGGTGCTGCATTGGTTGAAAAATTATTTTATGGCTTTTGCTGACTCCTTGAACTTTGCTAAGTGCTTGTCAAACATGTTATTAATCTGGAGCTCTCAGTAACAAAAGAAATCATGAGTCACTGGTGGGGTTTTTTTGGTCTCTCTCTTTTTTTTTTTGGTTTGTTCCAGCAGTGAAATGATATTAAGAAATTTATTTGAGTGAGAAAATCAGGAGGGGCATTGCATCTCCTTGGCAGGCTTTAAGCCCAAGCTGGGGCCAGTGTGTTCAATGTTCTTCTTGGGATGCTAAACAGTGCAGCTGTAGACACTCTGAATGTTGACTCTTACTAACTTCTGCCCACTTTGATTTCCTCCAGAAGCCATCCCAGCAGCTGGGAGGATAAAAAAAAAGCCAGCAGTGAGCAGATTTCTGCCGAGCTGGTTAGGGCTTCATGCCAAACTTTCACTGGAGCTGACTTCTTGTGCAAGATCACTCCTCCAGAATCCTATTGTTAGTGTTGCTACATGAATAACAACAACAACAGCATGAGACAGCATGAAAAAAAAAAAAAAAAAGGATTATTCCTTGGGAAACTGATATTTCCAAAGCTGCCATTTGGAGGTAAATTGTTATGGTGAGTTCTGATGGGTTCTGATAAAACACACACATGAAAAAAAAAAAAAAAAAAGAACTGCACCACAAATATTCAGGTTGCCCAGAGAAGTTGTGGATGATCCTTTCCTGGCAGTGTTGAAGGTTGGATGGGGCTTGGAGAAACCTGGGCTGCTGGGAGGTGTCCCTGACCATGGCAGGGGGTTGGGACTGGATGATCTTGAAGGTCCCCTCCAGCCTAAATCAGTCTTTGATTTTATGAGATAAATACAGGGTATGAAAGAGCTGCTCATGTGTGTCTGCAGCTGGTGGATGGAGAGGTGTTTCCCCTGACAGAGAAAGGGCTCTGAGCCACCACAACCTTACCAGGACTGAATTCAAAACTCAAATACATGGAGGAGAGAAAGTTTTTTCCCTTGACTCCACTGGGCTTTGGAATTTGGGAAGTTCTTTAAAGAAGGCACAGGACACAGAGTTAAGATCCCAACTGTTCTGCCTGAGCTCCTTCAGAGTTTTGGGGAAGTTAGTCCTTAGGTTTCCATCATTAGATCAGAGTATTACAGTGACTGGATGCATCTCAGAAGTGATGGCTGGTGGAACTCTAAAGGATCAGGGTACAGAGAAGATTAACCCCAAAGGATCAGGGTACAGAGAAGATTAACCCCTTGGCCCCACCTGCATCCTAAAGGACTTCTGTAAAGTTGCTTGGTGTCTCTTTCCTATTCCATTTTGAGCTCAAAATGCTTCAGGTGCTAGAAACTTGCCAAGAAGGAAAGAAAGAAATTAAATAAGCTCCATGAGGAGCTGACTCTTGGATTATAGCAAAGGAACAAAGGAAAGGAACCTCGATGATCTCTGAGGTCCCTTCCAACCCAGCCAATTCTATGATTCTATGATTCTATGAACAGTGATGCTATGACATGGGACAAGGAGAGAGTCAGCTTGAGCCCTTCAACTTCTGTAATAAGAAGTTGGGTCACTGCTTCTTATTGGGCCCAGTTCTGTTCAACATCTTCATTGATGATTTAGATGAGGGGATTGAGTCCATCATCAGCAAATTCGCAGACGACACTAAGCTGGGGGGAGTGTTGATCAACTAGAAGGCAGGAGGGCTCTGCAGAGGGACCTGGACAGACTGGAGAGTTGGGCTGATTCCAACGGGATGAGGTTTAACATTCCAAGTGCCGGGTCCTGCACTTTGGCCACAACAACCCCATGCAGCGCTACAGGCTGGGGACAGAGTGGCTGGAGAGCAGCCAGGCAGAAAAGGACCTGGGAGTCTGGATCGACAAGAAACTGAACAGGAGCCAGCAGTGTGCCCAGGTGGCCAAGAAAGCCAATGGCATCCTGGCCTGTATCTGGAACAGCATTGCCAGCAGGTCCAAGGAAGTGATTCTGCCCCTGTACTCAGCCCTCGTGAGGCCACAGCTTGAGTCCTGTGTCCAGTTCTGGGCCCCCCAGTTCAGGAAGGATATCGAGGTCCTGGAGCAGGTCCAAAGGAGGGCAACCAGGCTGGTGAAGGGACTGAAGCATAGACCCTACGAGGAGAGGCTGAGAGAACTGGGGTTGTTCAGCCTAAAGAAGAGGAGGCTCAGGGGAGACCTCATCGCTCTCTACAACTACCTGAAAGGAGGGTGTAGCCAGGTGGGGGTTGGGCTCTTTTACCAAACGACTTTCAACAAGACAAGAGGGCATGGACTTAAGTTGTGCCAGGGGAGGTTTAGGTTAGATATTAGAAAGAATTTCTTCACGGAGAGGGTGATCAGGCTATGGAATGGACTGCCCACTGAAGTGGTGGATTCTCCGTCCCTGGAGACATTTAAAAACAGACTGGATGTGGCACTCAGTGCCATGGTCTAGCAACCGCAATGGTGGTTCAAGGGTTGGACTCGATGATCTCTGAGGTCCCTTCCAACCCAGCCAATTCTATGATTCTATGATTCTATTTTCCACTTCTGGGAAATTCTGAATCATGCATGGAAACTGGCAGAGAGCCTTCACTGGGTGCTGAGCCCCCCTGGACAGTACCCTGTTGGCCAACAATGATGGGACTTCTGTGTCACTGCTGAAGACTTGAGGTGTATCAAAACCTGGGCTTTTGGCATGCCTTGCAAAAACCACCTGAAAAAAAAAACCAAACCCACCTTGCAAACATTTGCAAAAACCACCATGGAAAACTCTTCACAATGAGAAAATCTCTCTGGTCTCTCTCTCCTGTAAGAAGGAGACATCTCTTTCTCTTCTTCCCTTTGGAGGCACCATAATAATATTCCCTCATCTGAGCATCTCTAGGCAAACTCAATGATTTAGGCTGAATTTCCTCTCATTTGCACCATCTAAAAGCCTCTCCTGGGTCTGCAGGACCAAACCACAAAGAAGAGGAAAGTCCAGAAGATCTTCAGACCATCCACGAACAAACCCTGGGGCTTTTATCTAGGAAGTTTTGCCTTCTGATGTCAAGAAGGAAGGTTTGGCTGTGCTCCTGGGTGATAGAAGCAGAGTGCTGAAGGGGTCATTCTCCTCATGGAGGTTTGAATGAATGAAGAGCAGGAAATTCAGAGAGGAGAAGGAGAAGTGATTTAAAGGTTTAAAGAACGACTGAAGCCTCTTTCTGGGAGCAACCACAAAAAAAGGAAAAGCTGAGCTAGCTCCCCTCTGAACTGGTTTGAGCCACATGCACAGGCACACAAACCCCAGATCTGCAAATCCCCAGCCCTGCCTCAGCCCTCTTGGTGCCTCAACCCTCTCCACCGCTGCATCTGGAAGAACAAAGACGTCACACGTTTCGATAACCACATTTTCCATCCTAAAATTGCACTGGTTTCTGGCTTGCTCCTGGACTGGAACTCAGGTCAGGAGAAATCAGAGTTTTTCTGCCTGCATCCAACAACCGTGAGCTCTTAACCCTGCCCACCCCAGAGGAACATTTTGCCCAAGGTGTGAGGTTGCCCAACATGCAACTGGGTGTCTCACGATGTCCATGCTGAGCACTGGGCTGCACAACCTGGCAGCTCTGACCCCACCAAGGGGTTTTGCTCAGTGTTGTGTGTGTGACCAGGCAGATTTCATAGGGACAGAGCAAACCAAACTGAAGATGTCGATGCTTTGGGTGGCTCCTTGCAAGGAGACGACCCTGTGCTCTCCACACAAGATTCTTGTTTCACAGGGTGAGACTCTCATCCTCCTTGGTTGCCCTCCAGGAGGTCCAAGGACCACGTGCAACCCTCCCATGTGAACTCTCTCAATATCTCTGCTGTTCAGCAGGTGCCTGGGTCTGGCTAGCCCTGCCTCTGGTAACACCAGGGAGCTTTGGTTCACCGAGGATATGGATGTGATCAACACCTTCCCACACTGGGGGATCACTTATTTTTCCTCCCCCCCCATCTAACTCAACCTCGTGTTCCACAGAACAGAGAAACTCCATGGAAACCCCTGGCATCCGATGCGTGGCCTGATGTTCTTTTGCCCACTTAAATGCTCTCCAGGAACCTTTTTCATACTTTTGCTTCTTGTTTTCTTTTTTTTCTTTTTTCTGTTTGGCTTTTTTTTTTTTTTTTCCTTCTTCTTCCCCCCTCCCATCCTCTCTTTACATCACTGTCTCTCTTTCTTCTTCAACAAGTACTGTGGGTCTGTCTCCATCGTAAAGCCCAGAGCCATTCAGGTATTCCTCATCTTTGTTGTACTGCTCTGGTCCAGAAGAAGGCATGGAGTTTTCAGAAATGGAACCATTTTTTACATAACCTGGCAAATTCCGGTGTCCATTGAGGGTCCCTGGGATAAGTCTTGTATTGAGATGGAGGGCAAGTGCCCCTCTTGTGGCTACATTTGTGATGCTGGTGTGGGAAACCATTGGTCCATAACTGTAGGTTGTGCTCCCACTTCGTGCTTTTCGTTTAAAGTCAAGTGCTAATGTCCACCTGCTCCACGACTTCTTTATTTCTGCTTGGACCTGAGAGACAAGGGAGGGAAAAAAAAACCCAAAAAACAACATGAGTGAGAGGTGAGAGAGGCAGAAGGTCATCAGAAGGAGGCAGTAGCCAGAGAGGGGATGGGTGAAGAACTTTGGGGCTGTGAAGTTGGAAGGAACAAAAAATTCACGTTGAATCTGCCCTTTCCAAACTTGACACTGGGAGCTTGAATGGCTGGAAACATCCAACTGAAAATGTGGGTTAACTCCCTCCCAGGGGAAAGGGACTATGAGAAGAACACCTGAGAATGAATCAACTCGATGTATCATGAGCATTAAATATTAGTGGGATGAGCCACCCTCGTAGGTGCCTCAGTCTCTAGAAGTGCCTCCACCTGCTCCACGACTTCTTTATTTCTGCTTGGACCTGAGAGAAAAGGGAGGGGGGGGGAAAAAAAAGCATGAGTGAGAGGTGAGAGGGGCAGAAGGTCATCAGAAGGAGGCAGTAGCCAGAGAGGGGATGGGTGAAGAAATCCAGGGCTGTGAAGCTGGAAGGAACAAAAAATTCATGTTGAATCTGCCCTTTCCAAACTTGACACTGGGAGCTTGAATGGCTGGAAACATCCAACTGAAAATGTGGGTTAACTCCCTCCCAGGGGAAAGGAACTGTGAGGGGAACACCTAAGAATGAATCAACTCAATGTACCATGAGCATCAAGTATCAGTGGGATGAGCCACCTTTGGAGCAAGTTTCCTCTAGAAAGGACTTAGCTGACTACCTTGGACTAAGCATCCCACTTTTAGATGACTAATGTTAGGATAAAATGAATTCCTTCCAGTACCTGAAAGGGGCTACAGGAAGGCTGGAGAAAGACTGTTTGCAAGGGTCTGGAGTGACAGGATGAGGGGCAATGGTTTTAAATTGGAGAGGAGTAGATTTAGATTGGATGTTAAGAAAAAGTTCTTTCCCAGGAGGGCAGTGGATCCCTGGCCCAGGCTGCCCAGGGAGAGGGTTGAGGTCTCATCCCTGGAGATGTTCGAGGTGAGGCTTGAGAAGGCTCTGAGCACCCTGATCTGGGTGAGGGTGTCCCTGAGACTGCAGAGGGGTTGGACAGGGTGGCCTTTAGTGGTCTCTTCCAACCCAAATTATTCTCTAATTCTATAATTCCCCTTTTGGTGCAGATTACATCTTGGGTTTATGCTGCAGAACATAAGCAATGTAGATGTAGTTGTATTTCCCCTTAAAATCCATCAAGATAGGGTAAAACAACCTCATACTGGGTCACAAAAGTAGCTCTGCTCTTTCCCAGTTTCTCAGCTGGCAGCCATAGAGAGAATTAAGAGAAACAAAGACATTAAAGCCTATTACTGAAAATAGAAAACCAAGTCTGGACAATCAAAAGAGTTTGCTGGTTAGGCAGCTGCTCTACCAACCCACTTGTCTTCCAGCCACAGCACTGAGATGAAACTGCACTAAACAGCACTTGTGCTGAGAGCAGAAACAAAAAAACCCCACATTTTTTTCCCCCTTCTTTTTTATTTACTTCATTTATGGTGACACGGTGACCTGGATGTCTTAGATGATGGAAATGAGGGTATGAACTTTCTGTGATGTGGATGGACAAATCTTTCATTGAGTACAAAACAAGGCTGTGTCTCCAGGATAAAACAGGGTACATAGGTGGGCATCTACTTTAATCATCAAGGGGAAAAGGTTTCAGGCTTGGAGAGAGGAGATTTAGGTTGGACATAAGGAAAAAAATCTTTCCTTTGAGGGTGATGAGGCTCTGGAACAGGTTGTCCAAGGAAGCTGTGGCTGCCCCATCCCTGGCAGTGCTGAAGGTTGGATGGGGCTTGGAGCACCCTGGGCTTGGGGAGGGGTCCCTGACCATGACAGTGGGGTGGGAATAGATTATCCTTAAGGTCCCTTCCAAGCCAAACCATTCCATAATCCCTGATTCTATGATCCATGCATATGGAACCCACCTACAAAGGAGAGAAGTAATAAAGCTGGTGACTTACCTCTCCATTGCAAAAACAGTATATGATGGCAACAAAAAATCCCTAGGAAGAAGAAAACAACACATTAATGTTCATCTGGCTACACGTCAGTAGTTTTTTTCATCATGGCACTGCTGAATTTCCCTGTGCTCCTCTAAAATCCCTGACATTCGTGATGTGCTGTGTAGAATAAGTGTAAAAAATCTCGTGTTGCTCAGTGGGGCACGAGAGGGAGACAAAACTGATCATTTCCCTGAAGACTGTTGACAAAGTAGGCAGGGTGGATAAGCCCTCTGGCTCACAGTTTAGCTCAAAGGTCTATTTTCACCATCAGAACTTTTGCAAAGTTTCTAAGATGGTAATGGGTGCCTGGGAAGGTGGTGGGGTCTCCCTCACATGGAGAGAGGGGATTGCCCCCCTCTGGGGAGACCCCCCTGGGGTAAAGCTGGGTCCAGCTCTGGGGTCCCCAGCAGCAGAAGGACACGGAGCTGTTGGAGCCAGTGCAGAGGAGGCCCTGGAGCTGCTGGGAGGGCTGGAGCAGCTCTGCTCTGGAGCCAGGCTGAGAGAGTTGGGGGTGTTGAGGCTGGAGAAGAGAAGGCTGCAATGGGGAGACCTCAGAGCACCTTCCAGTGCCTGAAGGGGCTCCAGGAAAGCTGGGGAGGGACTTGGGACAAGGGCCTGGAGGGATGGGAGCCTGCGAGGGGGAAGGGTTTGGAGCTGGGAGAGGGGAGATGGAGAGGAGATCTTGGGCAGGGAGGGAGGGAGGGAGGGAGGGAGGGAGGGAGAAATTGTTTGGGGTGAGGGTGCTGAGCCCCTGGGTGCCCAGGTTGCCCAAGGAAGCTGTGGCTGCCCCATCCCTGGCAGTGTTGAAGGTTGGATGGGGCTTGGAGCAACCTGGGTCCCTGACTATGGCAGGAGGGTTGGAACTGGATGATCCTGGTGTAGGCTGGGAGGGTGGAAGATGGTCCTGATGGGACTTCTCCATCCCTGGTTTCAAGTGAGGCAGCTCATGGGGTGGAACTGTCTGAGTGGGACCAGCAAAGGGGTTCAGATGTGAGCAAACCATCCACATCTTTTTGGCCAATAGTTTACCCAAGTCTTGCTGAAGTCACCCACTGTTTTATACTCTCTGCATCCAAGAGGAATTGTGGCAGCACATGAGTGTAGGTTTGCTCTGCCTCTCTATTACAGCTGAAATTACAGATGAAAACCCAACTTTCATCATCTGTGTTGGTCAACCATGACCATAGGTAGCAGGACATGAGCCAAAAGTTCATTTTTCAGGGAAGGGTGCACAGTGATGAGCAAATACTGCTCTGTTTGTAGAGAAATATGGATTCTTGCTGCTATGTCTTCCATAGGACCTTTCCTACAACTGAACCCCTCTTTTGCCCAAATGTAGAACTGAGGAAACCCTTCACAGGAGTGAAAGATAATTTGGGACAAAAAACTGGAAGCTGATGTGAGACAACACACCTCTGTAGAGCTCTACCAGCTTACATCTAACTTGGGTCTAAAGAAACTTTTTTGTGAGGCAGTTACTTGTCAACAGGAATATTTTTTTTTTTTTTTTGGTTGGACACCCTAAGCCTTCACAGGTTGTGTTTTGCAAACATGAAACATCCTGGATGATAAATCCTTTCAAATCACCTCAGGAATGAAATCTGGCTTATTGGGAAAACAGCTCTGCATCCAAACCACCTCCTTGGGCTCTCATTTCCCTCCTGTAATTCTGGTAGTTTAGCAGTTACAATACCTGGAAAGAGTTGAACAGCATTTCATAGTGCATTTGAACTTGCCAAAGAATCCCTGACACATCTGTGTATGGCATAGCCATGAAAACAATATAGTGAACACCAAACAGAGGCATGAGGACGAGGGTAGATTTCAGCAGCTTCCTGCAGCAAGAGGGAAAGAGAAAGACACAGAAGAAATCAGTGGATGGAATCAACCTCCCAGCCAGGCTCATCCACCTTGGATATCATTTCCTGCTTGCTCAGATAGCCCCTTGGCTTGGCCACCTTACATCTACACATACATTGGGTTTATGTAATGAAATGAGGCAATTAGGTGTTGCTAATTACAAGGTGAGAGGCGTGAGCTTGTGTTAAGCCCACCTGTGCCCAATTAGGGCTGACCCCAGCTGCCCATGAGCAGGATTGGGCAACCAATAAAAGGCCTTAACACAAGCTCAAGCCTCACACCTTGTAATTAGCAACACCTGATTGCCTCATTTCACTACAAGTTTACTTGCAGTTTCCAAGTGTTGCTTCTCTTACAGCCTGTGACACAACCCAACCCATCCTCCAGCCTGTCTTGCTGTGCTCTCTCTGCATTCATGCCCCCACGTGATGCTGCTGGAGGTACTGGACCTGAAGACTCCAAGATGTCTTTTTCAGCCTCAGACAATCCTCAGCTTTGGGTCAGGGTCATGGCTTGAGGGTGGAAAGGTGATGGGACAGAAATGTGTTGCTGCTTCCAGCCCTCAGCCTCTGGTTGGCACTAAGGCTGGGCTGGAGATGCTTCAGCTCACGATGACTAAACATGGTCCACCTGCTGGGTTGGGCTAAATGGACCTTCACAGGTCCCTTCCATCCTCATCCACTCTGATTGAAGGAAGATATGAAGGGTGACCTTAGGTTAGTGCCTCCTGTGCTACAAACAGGCTTGGTGGAGTGGGAAATACACCTAAGAGCAGAATTGTTGTAAATACCAAGGGGAAGAGGATGATGCACGATGGGCTAAGCAGGAGGTGGAAACTCTTAGGAGGTCCCTTGGAGTGCAGCATCACCTGGAATGCTCTGATTTAAAGCAGCAGCTCCATCTCAGCACAAGAACAACGTTGAGGGCTGGGGGCAGGTACAATACAACCCCAAATACTTGGTTGGGTTTGCTCCTGAGGCAACCAGCCTTGCCTGGAAGTGATGCTAATTGAAGGATTAAACCTTCTGCCAAGGGTTACATCAAATTACCAAGTGCAGGCAATTACTGAGAAGGGCAGACATCACTACCAGAAAGACCTGGTACCTCCTCTGTCCAGCAAACTGGAAACCATGGAGGGAATTTAACACATTAAAAGGAGAAGGCCCCATCCAAACCATAATTAATAGCGAGCTTCAGCCAGAGAGAAATAAACAAACAGATAAATCAGAGCCCTGACAGGGCAGCAGAGAAAAATGGAGAGGTGTTTTCCTGCCAAATCTCATTTCTGCTTCAAATGAAACGTCTTGTTTTTGGAGAGGAGAGATGGTAGCAATGAGCTCATGGTTTTGCAGCCAAAGCCATTCGGCTCTCCCTCCCCTCTCCACGTTTCAGGAGGTGATGAGAAACCTCAGGAGCTCTCAAGCAGCTGAGGAGTCTCAGCAATCTGTTTTCTCTGTCCCCTTTTGCCCATGCTACAAATACCCTAAGTCATCGGTAGAGGAGAGCTGGCAGAAGAGATTAAAATAAAACAAACAAGGGAAGCCCAGGTTGCCAGAAAAAGAGTCAGGAAAACACCCGCTGGAAGGCAGACTGAGCAAACAGAACCAGTTTTACAAAGCACGGGAGGGAAATAAATAGAAAGAAAGAAACTGGTGCAAGTTCTCAGGGCTTCAACAGCACAAGCAATGCTTTTGTTTTGGTGCTTTTGGTCCAAGGCCAGTGCAGTCACTCCCAGACTGGCTGAGGAGACTGAATTCTTCTCTTTAACCTATGGGGCAGGTCCTGCAGGTTGGCCTTGAAAGGTTTAGGAGATGTTTAAACTCCTGTTGATTCATCTTACATTCCCAGACTTGGAAGACATCATTCTTCTCACCTGATTGTAGGTGTCTACAGTGTAGACACCATGAACTTGGGTCCTCCTTGGGCTCCCTCTGTGGTTAAGGAGGTGAAACAGGGACTTTGACACTTCCCAAAGAGTGGAGAAGGGATGTGGCTCACCTGTACTGTTGCCTTGAGTCACACCTCCCTGCGTTCGTCTCTCGTAGCTTGGTTGCTAGGACTCTGATAATGTTGATAAAAAGAATAAAATTTACCTGGGAGAGGAGGGAAAAAAAAATAACACAACAAAGAAAAAGAAGAAAAAGCCTGTTAAATAAGACTTGGATGATGATAGTTGGTATTCAGTCAGTCCTTGCCCCCAAATGACTCGATCATGCCAGGCATGAAGATCCTCCTGGGAGATGATGTCCCATGGAAGGGATGAGCTCCAAAGCAAAGACTCAGTGTTTGGTGGGATTTAGTCAGTTCTTTTTAGTCTGGGTGGTTGAGGGGTAATGGCTCTCTCTGACAAAATCTGGAAATGGAAACACCTTCATCTACATCTTCACCTTCATCTACATCTACACCTTCATCTTCCACTACTTGGAAACACTTTCACCTGAGCTAGCTGGCCCAACAGGCACCAGAAAACTGAGTGTGATATCAATATTTAAGGCACTGCTCACCAGGCATATTGAGGCATGAACTACAGACAGCTCTCAGGATTTTTCACACCATCTTTTTTTTAAATATTCATAGAGTGATAAGGGTCCTTTTCCTGGCATCATAAACCTCTCCAACTTACCTTAGGCCCAGAGAGCAGAGAGAAATGAGGTTAGGGTTGTCTCTTGCAACCCACCTGAGATCTCCTCAGGCTAAAAGAAGCATTAGGAGGATGCTGTTGATATTTTCATGTGCAGAAGGAAAGAAGAACAAGCAAAGCACCCCAAAGACACAGAGCTAACCTAAATGCAGATGACAGATCAAGCAGGCAGAAGGACAATAAAGCTTCTGGGTGCCTACTGTTAGCTCCCCTTCTGCAGAAGGGTTTATTATGGACCAGATGAGGACAATAAGGCCCTAATATCTGCTTCCTATGCAGAGAGACACATCCATGAACCCATCTTGTGGTCAGCTGCTCAACTAAGCTAATCTGGTCCTACAGGAACATGCTCATGGGGACCCATGCACCAAAAGGTGATGGCAATGTCTCCTGGCCATGCAGCCACACAGCAGAGAGAAAAGGGGAGATGCTTGAGGGATTCCCATTATTTTTTTGGGGCTCCTCAGAGACTGGTTTCACCAGCATAGGGATGACACCTGCTGCTGTCCCATCTTTGGGACTATGGCAAGGCCACAAGAAGAGCCACTGTGTGGCAGATCCACATTGGTGGGCTCATGCTGGTGCCTGTGGGTTTCTCTGGAGGCTTCCAGCACTCATTTGGCTCCTCAGATGCCAGTACAGCAGCATCCCAAGGCAATAAATTACCATACCACACACAGGCTCATAGTTTTAGGCCAGAGGATGCCATTGTGAACCTCTAGTTTGATCTCCTGCAAAACCCTAAGTCCACAAAACCTCTTTGTGTTCATTTTTGGGTTGAGCTACAATAGATCTGGGTTTCAGCATTTCCATGGTGGGGATCCTACCACAGCCATTGGTAAATTGTTCCAACAATTAATTATCCTCACTGTTAAAACAAGTATTTCCCTGAGCCATGGAATGAACATGGCCTGGTTTGCTATGGTTTTGTCTTCTGTGGTTGGATTCCTTCTCCTTTAACGAGGTGCAAGTTCCTTTTGAACAGCTCTCCTCTGCCTTAAAACAGGGGTAAGGTCCTACTCCACCCTATTCCTTGTAGGGGCATTAGTTAAATCTCTCTCCTGTATCTAGTTGACTATTTTCATGAGGTTTGTGGGAACCTAAGATCCATTCCTTTCCTTACATTTGGTTGGAATTTACCAACAAAAGTTAGGAGGGAGGAATGGACAGACTGACAGAGAAGCACAGAGCCTGGGAAATATCATTCATTTTCATTGGCAACCAAGCTGAAAGGAATAAAAAAAATAAAAAAAAAAAAAATAATAATAAAAAAAGGCAACCCCCCTCACAGATGCTTTGTTTCTCATCTAAGCTTCAAAGGTTTAAAAGTGGAATCCTGTTCTGCATTTGTTGGCTGAACTGAAGATGCCCAATCTTATCACAATCAGGAGGGAAACTCCTCTGACTTCCAAGCAACATCTGCTGAGTTTTTAAAAGAAATCCAGACAACTGATTTACACCAGAGTTAGCAGCAGAGTGGAGGGGTTTTAAGCCCCTCAGCCTCCAAATTCCTTGCAAGTACATCCAGAAAGTGAATAACTCAGTCCAGCAATGTCTGACCAGCCAGTGTGGGAACTGGAAAAGCAGCCAAGTGAACAATATGAACCCACAGAAATTAAACAGAAAAACAACCCACAGAATATTTTTGCATGATAAATTGCTGCATTTGCAAATAGCCAGGGCACAAGCACAGCAGAGCCTCATGGAGAAACATTATTTTTACAAGGATGAGCCTCAATTGAGCTCTTTCTCCTCTGCTAATTGGGCTTTAAATGAAATGCAATGAGGTTGCTGGCATTCATCTCCTTGAACTATCTGAACTTTCTTCTCCATCCTCCTGTTTGATTTCCAATGACCACGATGTGGGCTTGATGATTCCTTTCTTCCCAGGTGCAGAACCAGTTGCCAAAGCCAGGTGGAGAATTTCCACCAAAAGGAAACATCCTCCTCCCCCAACAAGTCCATAGCAGCTCACCTAATTGCTCATCTCAGCACATTAATTTCACCATTTTTCAGCATTTAGATGCAGATAGTCTGATTTTCTTTCCTCCCAGGGGTCATAATCCAAGACCTTCTGATTTGTGAGTCAGGAGGAGATATATAGAGCTTGATGGAAAACCTTCTGAAGACTACAGACATCCTTACTGACTCCACTCAGCTACTCCTAGATGGATATAAAGAGGGGGGGCAGGATGTGTGGGAGTGGAAAAGCTCTTTTGTATACACTCATCTAGCCATCAGAAGATGGAGTAATGGAGAGCCATAAAGATGGAGTAATGGAGAGCCATAGAGATGGAATAATGAAGAGCCACAGAGACAGAAGGAGGGAAGAAGGCAGTTGATGAAAACAAGCTCTCAAGCTAATGAGGACACTGCTCAGAAAAACATTTAACAAATCACTGAGTTCCCCTTGTGCAGATGATCACATCTTCTAATAACAGCTTGAGAGAGCTCATCTCTGTGTCTGGATAATGTCCCTTCTGTCCCCTCTGGCTCCTGGGTGGGCACTGAAGTGATTCTGTCAGTGATCAACACCATGCTGGATCAGAGGTAGGATGGTTTCACTTTCATCCCCACCTCTCAGACACCCCAAGCTGTCCCCTCTGGCTCCTGGGTGGGCACTGAAGTGATTCTGTCAGTGATCAACACCATGCTGGATCAGAGGTAGGATGGTTTCACTTTCGTCCCCACCTCTCAGACACCCCAAGTTTTTATCAGTTCAGAAAGACAAATCAGAACCAATCTGAGCACCCAGAAGCCTGCCCAGGGAAAAGGTTGGGTCCAGCTATGGAACCCACAGGAGATGCCTGGTGAGCAAAGGTTGTGATGGTTTCCATTATCCCATGGGTTGGAAGTATTGGTTGGATGTTTCTTTCCTGAGTGATTTTAGGGTCTTACCCCCTGTGTCTCATAAGGAAAGGACTCATAAACCCCTCTGCCACATGCATCTATCCCACTCCAAAGCAGGTCAAATATAAACCCCATAGATCTGAAACTCCACATTATGAAGGCAGGAACTCTGGTAAAAGGGTGATATGAGTAGGACAACCTGGCTCAGTGTGAGGAACTGAACCCCTGGGAATAAAAGGTCAATACTCACCACGATAGCTGCCAGGATGGGCACCTGAATAATCCACTTTAAATTGCCAGCACTCAAGTCCCAACACCTAGGAAGAGATTGGCAGCTCATCAGGGACAAACAACAAGCAACAAACTCAACTTGGAATAAATAATAAAATCACCTTGGAACCCTCCAAGCCTGGTGCAATGGAAGGAGATTGTTCTGGAGCTCTAGAGGAAAGACCAAGCTCAAACTCTGTTTTCAGTCAGCTTGAAAACAGCTCTTCTCCTGATGTTACTACTAAAATAATTATTTAACACATTTTAAGTTATTTTCTCCATTTGATGGACCAACTATTTCTGTCATCAGCAAGACCTGTCCCTTCCAGGCAGGAACTCACCCTTTTCCACTTCTTCTTCACCTCCTCACCAGACAAAAAGCTGCACTGAAAGCCACTCTGCTTTCATAAAAACAAGGCAGGTGGAAAGGGCCCAATATTAACTCTTGGACTAAACCTACATGAGGGGGGTCCTGTCTGATCACACAGTGATGGGGACAATTCTGTGGTTCTGCAGTTGGTTCCTGTGAGTTTTTTCAGCCCTGCTCATGCAGTGAGACCCAGCCACGTCCTACAAAATCTTTGTCTCCTTTTCATCCTCTTATCCAAATGAGGACTGGAAGGACAAACTGCTGCTGGCTGGTGGCTTCATTCAAGAAGGGGCTGAACACTCTTTCCTCCATGGCATTTCCATCGGGGAAGGTCACCCATAAGGTGTCCATTCCTCTGATTGAATCCTCTCCAACCATGGAGATTGGAGTGCCACAAACTTTTCTTTCTCTGAGCCAGACAACCCCCCCCATGGCAGTTTCAGTTTTCATTTCCCTGGCCAAATGCTGCCCAAGCAGCTATTGAAGGGAAGCCAGAGGCAGAGGAACCACCAGCACTGTCTGAAAGGCTCTAGGAGGATGAGATTGTGCCAGTGCAGCTGTGTCACACTCCAGTAGCTGTTCTGATCCATCCTTCCAAGCCTGGAGCTGTAATCCCATTTGGAAAGTAGTGTCCTCCCAGGTAAAAACCTTTGGAAAGTTGCCTGGGGACCCCCCTAACACTTCCGTTGGCAGATGAAACCCGTGGTGTGGTCAAGCCTGGGTATTTTGGGGGATGAATGTGATTTTAGAGGGGTTTGAAGATGAGATGCTATGGGTCCTTTGTTTAGGATGCTGTAAGAATTTGAGGCCAGGGTAGGGCCAGAGAAGCAGCTGGTCCATATCTTGTTTCTGACAGGAGCCAGAAGCTGATATTTAACCTGGAAGAGGCAGGTAGGTAGTGATATTATTCTAGACTGTTCTCCCAACAATTCACAGTTCAGGATGATTTCCTGAGCCAGAACTCTACTGAGCATTTTACATACCTGGAGAACTTTATTTTCCATGAATTTGTACAAATACTTTTAAAACCTAAGGACATTCTGGCATCCACACCTCCTGCAGGAAGGGGTTACAGCTTCCCCACCTCATCAGTGCCAAATCACCTCCTTTCACTGAAAGAAGTGCTGAAATGATGCTGAACTGCATTCCCAACTTCATTCCTGTTCATTTTAGATTGGAAATACAACTGGCCTGTCTCTTCCTAGCTGTGAAATAATTCCCTTAAACCCCAGGGACAACAGCTCCAGGGGCTGAGATTTCTGAAACTCTCTAAAACGAAAGGAAAGCCAGGAAAGATGTAGCCACCTCTTCTCATTTCCAAAAGAGTTTGCTGACTTCAAAATCACTTCTGCCTTTGCCTGGTGAATTTTTCATCACTGACAAAGTCACCTGTGCCAAAAAACCTGCAAAAAACCCACCCCATCCCATGGAAAATGGAGGAAAAAAAATCTGCTGGGACTTACTCTGTGTCGGCTAGAGTGGCTCTCACGCTGGCCCACGCTGTAACAAATACAGCAGGGAGTCCTGTGGAAAGAAAGAAAACAGAGGTCAAACAAGGGGGGTAGGGAACTAAGGGCTCTTTTACCATAAACACGAGTGGATTGGGCTGGAGGAAGGTGGAAGAAGGAGGTTTTGAATATTCAAAGCCTATATACAACATGGGGCTGGTGGGAGGTGTCCCTGTCCACGCAGGGAATGAGGTGATGTTTAAGGTCCCTTTCCAAGCCAAACCTTGCTATGATTTAATGGGCTTAGGGATTTAGATTGGGAAGGCCTGGCCTTGGTCTCACATTTCTCTCTTTTGTAGTGCAAATGGTAAAGCAGATAGTGGCAGGGAACATCTTCTGGAAGATCAATGACATGGCCTGAGCACATCCACCCTACTCGGTTCTCCTGGTTTTCCAAACAGAGCAGCTTGCTTTTCCAAGGGGATGACCATGAGTGGTCCAGGCTAAAGCTACCTCCTGATTCATGTTTGGGAGATGTCCAGGATGAGGGATGGACATCATCCCATACCTGTCCTCTTGTACCATTTATAGATACACAGCCTGGGGTTCTTGCATCTGGGTGATTGATACCTGCTCCAAAGGGTTTTCTGCATCACACCTTTCCCAAGGTATTCTCTCCCTTCCCCTGATGTCAAGGAAAGGTAAACCTGGGTCAGCCTCACAGTGTTTCTCCCAGAACAAGGCTGTCTGGATTAAAAACTTGTTAAATGTAAGAAACTTGCTGTAGAAAGCAAAAAAATACCAGAATTTAGGGTGATGCTTGAAAAATACTTGAGCTGAAGGTTCCCTCCCAAATGAATCACACTCATGTCAGACTGGGCATCACCTTTTCCCTGTGAAAAGTGAAAGAATCACCAATACCCAAATGGAATCTTCTATTTGTTTATTTTATTTTATTTTATTTAGGGTCCAGTTCTGCTTTATTTGTACAACTGAGTCCCCTGCTGGCTTCCCTTAAAAGCTAGGATCAAATCCCCAGTAGCTTCCACAGATTCCAGAAGAATAGTCCCTTTCAGGTGAGGGAAAAAAAAAAAAATTAAAAATAAATAAAGGTGACATTTATCACCCATGACTAAATATTCTGTTCACAGCCTGAGCTCATCGGGGCTGGGAAGCTCACGCTCAACTTTCAGCATGCACTTAAGTCTCATTAGGGTGCTTAAAAGTTTTCCTGGCCAGGGAGGCTTTTCTGAGCTGGGATGTGGGGCAGGGATATCTGCCTCATATGCACATGGACAACGGGGTTGTTATCTTGGTTGGAACCTTGAAATGCCACAGAAATATAAGAAAGTGTAAATAATTAAACACAGGGCCCACTCAGAGCTAGTGGAGCTGCCTACAAAGATACATTGATAAGGAATCAGGGATTAGGGAATGTCAGGGGCTGGAAGGGATCCCAGAGCTGCTCCAGTCCCAGCCCTGTCCCAGCAGGACCAACCCCCCCCTGGCTCCAACCTCCTTTCAGGGAGTTGCAGAGAGTGATGAGGTCTCCCCTGAGCCTCCTCTTCTCCAGCCTCAACACCCCCAGCTCCCTCAGCCCTTCCTCACAGGAATTCTGCTGGATCCCTTCACAGCCTCCTTGCCCTTCTCTGGACCTGCTCCAGCACCTCAAGCTCCTTCCTGAGCTGAGGGGCCCAGAACTGGACACAGGACTCAAGCTGTGGCCTCACCAGAGCTGAGCACAGGGGCAGAATCCCTTCCCTGGACCTGCTGGCCACGCTGTTCCTGAGCCAGCCCAGGATGCCATTGGCCTTCTTGGCCACCTGGGCACACTGCTGGCTCCTCTTCAGCTTCCTGGCAATCCAGACTCCCAGGTCCCTTTCTGCCACTCTGTGCCCAGCCTGGAGCTCCCCATGGGGTTGTTGTGGCCAAAGTGCAGGACCCGGCACTTGGAATGTTGAACCTCATCCCGTTGGGATCAGCCCAACTCTCCAGTCTGTCCAGGTCCCTCTGCAGAGCCCTCCTGCCTTCCAGCTGATCCACACTCCCCCCCAGCTTGGTGTCATCTGCAAATTTGCTGATGATGGACTCAATCCCCTCATCTAAATCATCAATAAAATATTAAACAGAACTGGGCCCAACACTGATCCCTGGGGGACACCACTAGTGACCGGCCACCAACTGGATCAGCCCCGTTCAGCACCACTCTCTGGGCCCACCACTCTCTGAGGCTCTTCCTCAACTGTTTGGAGAACCCGATGAAAGATTTTATTCTCGCAGCAGAAAACACAGGACTCAAGGTTTGGCCTCACCAGTGCTGAGGGAAGAATCCCCCAAAAGCCTGTGATCTCCTGGGTGCCCAGGGGCTGAGGAAGATGCAGGTGTGGATGGATGCATCCCCTTTGCAGGTACCAACCCCACGGTGACTCCGGATGAACCCCCCCGGGCGGTGGTGCCGCGAGTGACTTCTACAGAATCCACATTGTATGCGCTGTGCATTTCCAGTCCATACACACAGTGTGTACAATGCAGGTGCTATAAAGTCAGGTGTCTCCCCAACAGCTGGAAAAAAGTCCAAACCCCAAGCTGGGCACCCCATTTCCCCACTCTTTCTCTCCTTGTTTTTGGGTACCCATCTCCTAGCAGCTGGAAAAATGGTTTTTGTGCAGGTCTCAGAGCTCTGAGGAAGGGAGGTGGTTGCAAAGCAACTCTTAGGAGAAGAAAACTTATGAATAAAGACCTTATGTAGGCCTGGAGAAAGCTGGTCTGTGTTCCCTGCTGTTTGAAAACCTCTCTGAGGAACAATGCTCATTTTTTTATTCAGCCTCTCCGTGTCATAGTTTCCTTATATTAAATTGGGCTAATACTACCTTCTAATAGGGCTAATAATAACCTCTAATAGGGCTAGAAATAACCTCTAATAGAGCTAATAATAACCTCTAATAGGGCTAATACTACCCCCTTGTCCTGTTAGGTAGAAATACTTTCAGGTGAGGACAATTTCTGCTTAGCTCACTTCTGCTTCAGGGCTCACTAACCTGGGCTTTTTTGGACCTGAGCACCTGTAAGAACAACACATCCACCTCGAAGTCCTTCCCAAATCTCCCCCAATGTCCTCATCTGCACCATAGCCAAAAAACCCAGTGCAGCCCAGTCCATCAGCACAGTGTGAAGAAAAAATGCCACTTTTCTAGCTTATTGGTCATGTCTCTTAAACTTCCTTCAAGAAACAGCTGCAGGGCACTCAAAGTCTGCTGGGGAATTTATTGTGGCCCATAATGTCATTTTTTTTTTTTTTTTTGGTGGGTGCTGGCAAGCAATAAGTTGCTTTCTGTCATCAGTGTGTCCCTCCCAAGCAGCCCTCATGCCTGAGAGGATGGGGATTGAAAAGACTCAACAGAAATCCTTGGGTCTGACACCAAAGAGTGACAAAATGTTCTGTTTTCCTCAGCAGTCTGGAAAGAAGATGCTCTAAGGTGATTTTTGCTCCTTTACCCCCCAACTTTGGAAATTTCCAGGCAGGATAAATCCACTGTTGTTTACTGCTAAGCCTGAAAGTGGCACAAAATAAAAGCAACCCAAAACCAACCTATTTTTTTTTTCTTAAGGGGCAAACTTGTCTTTTCTGTACCTCCATGCAATGCCATAATTATTTATCACTGATTCCCTCTCATTCCTTGCTGTGGTGTGGGCAGGATCCAGTGCCCACTGCAGGGAACTGGAGTTTTTCCACTACTTCCAGTAGGTCTTGGATGGAGTTGCCCTTTCCAATGCCCAAACCCCATCCAAGCAACAACGTCTGTGTGGGGCTGTGGACGTTATCATGCTAATCAAAAAAAGGAAACCCAAATGCCACGGGAGGGTTCCTGTGTTCTCATTCCAGAGGAATTTCAATGGAGCAGCCTCAGCCTTTTGGAAGGGCTGGAGATGATGGGTGTTGTGACAGGTGGGACTTCAGCTTTGTGGTTGCTCTGATAAAATGATTCTACTCTGGCAGTGGTTGGAAGAATTAATGAGAGGAACCCAGGGCTGTTTGACTGTTTTCCTTTGGCTACGTTACCAGCAGCATCGAGTTGGTTTTTCTTGTTAAACAGATGGCATCATTTTTGCAACTGCTTCCTTCTCTCCCAGAATTTGCTCTGGGGAATTGCTTCTTTAACTCTGCCCTGTACAGTTTCATGGCATTTTCTGAGAATTTCAGAGAGCTTGAAGCTTTGGGTTTTAGTTTATTTAGTTTTTTGTTTTGTTGTTGTTTTCTGTTCATTTGGTTTAAAAAAAAAAAAAAAGAGGTGACACCTTAAATCCTCCCCATCCCTTACTAGTTGAGGTAAGAAATGCCTTGTCCTCAAAATATCTCTATTTATTCATTTTCACCAAAACCTATGAGCAAACTGAGGAGAGATTCCCACCTTGGCACTCATATTTACACCTCCTGTGTTTACCATGGGGCAGCTGCTGACCTGAACACGAGGTTAACATGGAGCTTGTGCATCCCTTCTCCTCCATAACCTCAGTGGAGAAGGACAAAAACTGGAGTCAATCCCACAGGCTGGGGTAGTGAATCCCCTGCTTATTCCCATAAAGCAAAAAAAAAAAACTAACCCCAAAACACACCTCCAAAACCTTCCCTAAATGTGAATCTGCACTATCTGCCTTGCTCAGAGCTCCACTGTGTTTTGGTTTGGTTCTTTTATCCCAGAAAAACTCCCATGCTGGAATGGGGATGGTGTGGTGATGCCCACATTAATCTTCTCTTAAAATACAGCCAGGATGTGGCCAGGTACAATTTAGGACCTGGAATCTGGGAAGTGGTGCTGGGCTACATGGTTTAGAGGTAACCATAGCCACCTCCAAACAGGTTTTTTTCTTGCTGGGAGCCCCTTTGGAAGCCTACACCCCATTTTTCTTCGTTAAGTCCTCAAGGATCATTGAATACATTTCCTGTTCTACCTTATGTTCCACACACTTCAGATGACTGTGAGCAGTTGTTTTATTGTCCTCAGCCTCCCAGCACCTCATAACTCCTTGCAAGCCAAAGCTGGTGCCAGGAAAGAACAGAAAGCACATTCTCAGCTGAAATCTCTGTATGGCCACAATACCTTCTGCTGATGACCACCCTTCCTGCACCCACATCCAGCCCCTTTCTCCTCACTCCAGGAAAAGATGCCCAACTTAAAAGAAAAGGAGAGAAAAAAAGGAAAAAAAAAAATTCTTCCCACAAATTGCAGGTTTCTACTGGTTCTCCAACACTCCTGAAACCTCAGGAGCTCTGGAAAGCAACTGGGGTAGGAAATCAGAACTCAGAATGTTCACTAAAATCAACTCTCACATGCCCACATCTGCTGCCCTGGAAGGTTGGTGGGATGTGCTGTGTTTCCAAGTCTGGGCTGAATCTTCCAGAGGTCCTGGAAGTGCCACACTGATAAAACACCACGATTTAGAAATGATGAAGGATTCTTTTCCTCCCATGAGTGACTTCCCCCTCTCCTAGACTTAGATCTAAGCACTCTCTGCATCAGGGACCACCTCCAACGGGCTTCTTAGGAGCAGCCATGACTTACCCCAGCCAAATAATGTGAATCCCCAAAGATATTTCTTCTCTGAGAAAAAATGCCATGAAGATGAGGCTGTGGAGATAGAGCCCTTCCACCAGAATCCAGTAGTAATTGGTTGCCAGGAAGTAGAGGAAGAAGGTAACAGCTACTTTACAGCCCACCTGCAACGACCACAGAAAGACAAGAACATGGGGTGAGACTCTTGCTCTACACTTGCCAAGATGGGCTGGAAAGCAAGATGGAGAAAAGAAAAAAAACAAATAAGTAAGACAATTTGGTTGCAGAGCTTGCACAGGGGGAGAAATGGGTGCAAGAACAGCTGAGAAGCTACCTTTCCCTCAGCCTGACATCTTGTCTCCAACAGAAGGTGAATCAGGAGGTGTGGGAGGACAGGGAATGCCTGGAGAGAGATTTTCCCTGCAATTCTTGTCCAGATTAGAGGCCAAAGGGCTGTGGCCAAATCCCTTTGGTCTTGGTGACTTGGTGCAGGTCACATCCCTTGGAAGTTTGACTCCCTCCTCAGCTCATGGGGAGAGCTGGGCACTGGGCTTAGGCTGAGCCACCTCATCCTCTCATGGGTGTCCAGGGTTCTCTGGGGCTCTCTGTCTTTTCTCAGACACCCCAGGTGGCTGCTGTGGGTTTTGGCAACTCTGAGAGCAAACTGAAGATGGAGAATTTCATCCCCAGGCATAAAATCATAGAATGATGGAAAGGTTTGGGTTGGAAGGGACCTTAAGGATAATCTATTTCCACCCCCCTGCCATGGTCAGGGACCCCTCCCCCAGCCCAGGGGGCTCCAAGCCCCATCCAACCTTCAACACTGCCAGGGATGGGGCAGCCACAGCTTCCTTGGGCAACCTGGGCACCCAGGGGCTCAGCACCCTCACCCCAAACAAGTTCTCCCTCAGATCTCCTCTCCATCTCCCCTCTTGCACCTGGAAACCCTTCCCTCTTGTCCTATCCCACTCCAGCCCATCCAGGACATCACCTTATTCCAGGCCACCACTAACCCACGTCCAACATCTGAGAATCACAGAATGCTCATGGGTGGAAAGGACCTTTGAGATCACCAAGTCCAACCCCAAACAATTTCTCCCTCCCTCCCTCCCTGCCCAAGATCTCCTCTCCATCTCCCCTCTCCCAGCTCCAAACCCTTCCCCCTCGCAGGCTCCCATCCCTCCAGGCCCTTGTCCCAAGTCCCTCCCCAGCTTTCCTGGAGCCCCTTCAGGCACTGGAAGGTGCTCTAAGGTCTCCCCATTGCAGCCTTCTCTTCTCCAGCCTCAACACCCCCAACTCTCTCAGCCTGGCTCCAGAGCAGAGCTGCTCCAGCTCTTGGGTCATCTTTGAGAAGTCAAGACATTTTCTGACCAGACCTGAGAAACAAGCTGGGAGAGCTGATAGAAACTCCCAGGGTGCATTGGCTGAACTCTCACTGCTCACTGACCTGCAAACTTTTGGTTTCTTGAGAGAGAAACTTTGACTAGAACTCAAAGCTTCCCTGCCCTCCTAGTAGAGTGGGGCAAAATGATCCTCCTTGAAAGGCTTCAAAATAATGATGCCATGTGGGGTTAATTGCTACAAAGGGACACAAGGCTTGGAAGAGGCTGGAAGTAGAGGCTGGACCAGAAAGGGAGGTCAGAGCCAGGGATGGGCTGCCCAGGGAGGTGGTGGAGTCCCCATCCCTGGAGGAGTTCAAGGGTGCTTTGGATCTGGTGTTGGGGGATATGGTTTGGGGGAGAACTTTGTAGAGTAGGGGTGGTGGTTGGACTCAAGGGTCCCAAGGGTCTCTTCCAACCTGATTTTATGATTCTATGGACATTAAATAATGGCAGGGATAGGCTTAGGCTGAATTGAGTAGGGAAAGGCTTCACAGTAATGATGCCACGTGGGGTTAATTACTACAAAGGGACACACAAAGCCACCTCTTGTCCATGTGGAAATGCTAGGAGTCTGGATAATCCAATTTCTCAGGAGACTTCTGGCCACCAGACACATCCCACCCAGCAGCATCTCCATGCTGCCCCTTGCCTTTGAGAGGAATATGAGGGACTTGCAGAAATGTTTCAATAATAGGTAACTTGGAAATAAAAAGAGCTTTTTCTGTTATTCTGTCTGAGTTCTTATGCTAATCCTGTGCCAATCAAAAGGAATAGGTGCATATAATATACATAAATGTATCTAAAACAGGGACATATTTACAGACACAGCTAGATGAAATAGAAGGAATCTGAACTAAAAAAAAAAACAAACTTCCAGGTTTAATAATAAACTTTATATTTACCATCAATCTACCCACCCCCAGGGAGCACTCAGCAATAATTGCAAAGCTCCCACTGGACTTGGGAGCCAAAGGAACAAATTCATTGTCACCTCTGTTAATTGTCACCTTCATCTCTTGTTTGCCTCTCAATTTGTCAGGGTGGGAAAATGAAATTGCTGATCTTCAGAGAATGCAAAGTCTGTTGGCCCAATCATTCCTCAGAATGGATCCAGCCCAAGGAGAAACAGACAACAATGCAACAACCCCTGCTGTGGCCTTTCCATAAAGGGAAGGGTCTGAAGTGTGCTGAGTGCCCCAACCAAAGCTTCACCCAAGGAATGAAACGGAGCTCTGAAATGGGAAGGAAACAGGAAAAAATTCCATCTGTAGGGACTTGGATGCCCAGGGAGACACCTGATCTGTGCTGATTTTAGGCAGGGCTGTTGGTGGCCAGGTCCTTGGTAGGAGGAGCTTGGTCCTTGGTAGGTCTGGCACAAGCTCTGGCACATTTGAGAAGCCCAACCTTAGGGGGCATAAGAAGAGGGTGGAAAACAGTAATTGCAAGTGGGAACCCAAATCCCAACCTGGAATTTGCCTTTGACTTCCATGGTGGGGAAGTCACCTTGGCTGTGGGGCTGGGCAGTCTCTCTGGACCAGCAGATGGAGAGGGAATGGGAAGGGATGGGGGGGACAACCTGTGAAGGGGGACAAGGCTGAGGGAGCTGGTGTCCCTCTGAATGATAAATCTCCCCAAAAGAGATGAGGGGTTGAAGAGAGAGGCCAGAGACATGAGGTTTGGAGAAGTGGCTGCTCCGGGGATACTCACAAACTGTGATTTATCTGCTGGAGGGGCTTCAGTGATGGATTTCAAGTCTTCTTCTGAGATCCGTTCCATCTCCTCCAGAGCTGACCCGGAGTACAAGACTGCATCCTTCACAAAGATGCTCACAGCTCTCAGCATGAAGGAGACAAAGAGGTGCATGTGGATGTAGTTTCTAGTGCAGTGCAAACGCCTGGAGGAGGAGACAGAGAAGGGTTGGAGAAGTTCAGCCCAACTCCTGGATAGCCTCAGGGTCACCTTTCCTCCTAAAGAGCCCCAGATCTCCTCCTCAGCACTGGACCCACCACAGGGAAGCAGAGTTAGTGCCAGAAGGAAGAAATGGTTTATAATGTGGGTGCTGAGCCCCTGGTTGCCCAGGTTGCCCAAGGAAGCTGTGGCTGCCCCATCCCTGGCAGTGTTGAAGGTTGGATGGGGCTTGGAGCCCCCTGGGCTGGGGGAGGGGTCCCTGACCATGGCAGGGGGGGGCACTGGGTCACTTTGAGGTCCCTTCCAACCCAAACCTCTCTGGGATTCTGTGGTTCCTCTCCCAGGGATGGTGCAGGAGGGTTTGGGAATGTTCCTTCAAACCTTCCCCTCCTTTCCCAGCTCCTGGGAGGTTGAGGTGGGACATCCAAGGGTGAGATCCATCTGACCAGGTGTAGCTGCACACACCCAGAGCAAGGTTTGGGTGCAATCCAAGCAGAACCAGGGTTCTGACATGGGGGGGTAGGTAGAGGACAAGGGGCAAGGGGTTAAAGCTTGGAGAGGGGAGATTGAGGTTGGAGATGGGGAAGGAATTCTTGAATTTGAGGGTGCTGAGCCCCTGGGTGCCCAGGTTGCCCAAGGAAGCTGTGGCTGCCCCATCCCTGGCAGTGTTGAAGGTTGGATGGGGCTTGGAGCACCCTGGGCTGGGTGTTCCTGACCATGCAGGGATTGGAACTGGATGAGCTTTAAGGTCCCTTCCAACCCAAACTAGTCTGGGACTCTGTGTGTGTCTGCACATCAACCCCCCCATGGGGGTTGGTAAGTGAATTATTTTAATGAATTAATGGATTTAATGAGTTAAGGAATTAAACTCCAGGGGTTTGCTCACAGAACACTGCTGCCAACTTCAGGGCAATGCCATGGCTCCACTCTTTTAAGCTCCATTCTTTCTGGGTGGGAAATCTTGGAAAGAAATAGGGATGCATTTCATCTGCATCAGGCTTGGGTGGTGAGAGTGCAAGGAGAGGGCAGTGAGTCCACATCTGGAGGATGGGTGTTTGCAGGGCTCCTGCAGCTGGAGGAGGAGAGGTGATACCCAATCCATGCTCAGTGTGTGCAAACCTGGAGTGCATTCTGCATGCAGTGTGTGTGCAGGACCCATGCAAATGCTTTGCAACCCATTGGCACATGCAGGACACTGCGTGTGCTGCTCAATCCATCCCTCCAAGAAATCTGCTCCCTCTCAAAATCAAACCCTGCATTTATCATAGAACCCCAGAATGGCTGAGGGAGCTGAGACCTCATCTGCTCCAAGCTCCTGCCATGCCCAGGGACACCTCTCCTCCAGCCCAGGTTGCTCCAAGCCTCATCCAACCTGGCCTTGAACACCTCCAGGGAGGGGGCAGCCACAGCTTCTCTGGGCAATCTGTTCCAGAGTCTCAGCACCCTCCTGCTGAAGAACTTCTTCCTCAGCTCCAGGCTGAACCTCTTCTCCTGCACTTTCAATCCATTTCCCCTTCTCCTAGGGCTGGACACTCTGAGGAAAAGTCCCTCTGCAGCCTTCCTGGAGGTTCCCTTCAGGGATTGGGATTATTTAATTGCATCACACACATTTATCCACACTTTGCCCAGAGGAAGCAGACCCCAAAGGCTTCAGAACCTGTGGCCACTAAAAGTCTTGCAGAATTTCTTCCAAACTCCTCATCTTTGTGCCCAGTCCAGCTGTAGCACCAACTACAGCAGTAACCAGAGCCTGCTGGGATGTTTTCTCTGATTGCCATCAGAGACCCTGCCTCTGCTTGCTCCTATCAATCCCTTTCTGGCCTCCACCCCAGCAATGGCAGCAATGACCCTGCAAAAATGCTGATTGTAAAGCGCTTTAAGATCCTTTTGTTTGGTTTTTTTTTGTTGGGGGGAGAGGAAAAGCTGGATGGTAAGATAGGAACGGGTTAAACCCATATCTAAGAGGTGTGTTTTAGAAACAGTGACCCTGTTTTTGGGGAAAAGAAGGAACTAACTGACCCATTGAGGCCCCTTTCTGTCCTCTCTAGCTGTGCTGCCTGGCTAGCCATGCCTGTTAATGGGTTTATACTCTCTCAAAACCCCAGATCCTATAATGGAAATAATAATAATAATAAAAAAATAATAGCTGTGGCTTGGTTTATTTATTTTTTTTTCCTCCTCCGGAGAAGATTGTCACAGTAATAACAGTTGTTTCCTGTGCTCTTACAATACAGATGACGCCAAGTGGAACTGCTGAGGTAGAAATGAAGTTGGGCTTTGTGCCCTGCATGTGAAATTCCTGGGTGTTGGGAAAGAAAAGAAAAATCTGGCTTGGTCCCTGCTGCTGCTTTGATCCTTGAGACAAAGATGCTCTAGATCAGTTGTCTGGGTAGCCTGGGATGTAAGGAACGTGCTCTGACTACACAAAGAAAGAGAAAAACCTCTCCTGAAGCTCAGAGTGTTCTTGCATGGCTGGATATTAAATTTTTCCTCAACCTTTCCAGTGTCCAGGGGGAAATAAAACAGGAGGCAAAGTGTTGAGTGGTGGTGGTGGTGGCAGGGATGGGTTCTGGGACGTGTGAGGTGCCTCCAAGAGGGGTCTGCTGTCCCCTTTGCCTTGTGTGTGTGTCACAGATTTGGGTGCTGGGATGCTTTGCTGTCCAGGAACATCCCCCAGACCTCCTCTTGCCTGCTGCAGGGAGGGATGAGCACTTTTAAAGCCAACAGCCTCCCATTTTGTTTCAAATGGGACATATCTGGGGTTTGGCTCCAGCTTGCATGGTGGGAGCTGCTGAATTCATCTCCAGACACCTCTGGTTGCTGCATGGAGGATTTGTCTCTGTGATTCTTGTCTAGGTCCTGATGTCTGCTCAGAGAACTCAATCCCCACCACCAAAGGAAGGAATATTTGGGGTTCAGGCCATCAGGGTTTGTCACCCACCTCCACCTCCAGCCCACCAGATACCTTTTCCCAAAGCAGAAACTTGAGACCCTTCATCTCTCCCCTGCCCTGCTCTCCACAGCAGCAAGGAGATGAAGCAGCCAAAGTCTGAGGGTTGGATGGCATGGGTTCAAAATGCTCTTTAGGGGTCTGCACCTCTTGGCAGCGATGGTAAAGAGGGCAGAAAATCAGAATTAGGGTCATTTTTGGCTCCCAAGGTGCAGCAACAGCATGGAGGGACTGGAGGAGTCAGTCCAAAAGTTTTAGGTGGCTGAGGTCCCCTCCAGCTGGCCTGTCCTTCATGAACATTTGGGGTTAGAGTAGAATTCCCCTACTGAAACCTGAACTGTCTCAACAGTAGCCACTTAAATCTAAGGCAGTCATCTGCAGGGGTGACAAGAACAGAAAACCATAGGAAGTCTTCCAAGGGAGACAGAGCTCTTCCTGGAGTTGCCTCTCTTCTAGAAAATTCCATTGCAGGCAAACAGAAGGACTTCAAAACATCCCACCCCCCATCCCCCAAGAAGAAGTTTGACCTAAACAACACTAACACAGCCCAAACCCCAGAGGCAACTTCCAGGGGCTCCCTGAAGCATCAGATGCCACCCCAGGTGTATCCTGCAGGAAAGCCCAAGGCTTTTCCAGCCTAGTGCCAAGTCCCTTAGGTAGAAACAGAGCCGCCTACCTGAAGTATCCCAGGATAAGGACAGCAACTGTGAGGGATCCCAGAGAGATGGAGTATCCAACAGTATAAATCAAATAGAGGCGATCAAAGACCTCCTGCAGCACAAACGATGGAAAAACATAGCCTGGCATTAGAACGAGTCCCACTGCATGGTTAACTTCTTTTATCCAAGAATAAACTTTATTAAGCTATCCTGGTACTTTCTTTTGAGATGCAATGCTTGTTCTTAACCACTATCACACTGCAGGACTTCTTTAAATTATTGCTTTCATTATCACTACCCCTGCTTCCTAGGGCTGGCAAGTTCAGCTTGCACCGGAGTGTTCTTTTCAGTCCTCCCTGTATATTACCTTCATTTTATTTTATTTTATTTTATTTTATTTTATTTTATTTTATTTTATTTTATTTTATTTATTTTGTTTTATTTTATATTTTATTTTATTTTATTTTCCCCCTAGTAATTTGCCTTTCTAAATCTATTTCTGAAAGAACGCTTTTTTTTTTTTTCACACCCCCCTAAAAATAAATTTTTAAAACCCAAGTATTTGTTTTAGTTTGAGGTTTGCTATGGCAAGAATGAAAAGAAGGAGCTGTCATAACTGGTTATACCTGAATTATTAAAAGAAAATATGCAAAAATATGGAAATCCTGATAAGAACTGCAGCACGTGTGCTGAGGAGTTGTCTTCAAACCCTTGCTGGAGTTGACTCACTACTAACAGAAAAAGATTTCCATCTTACCCCCCATTCCTATACTTCCCAGCTTTGTTCTCTCCTAAAATAATTCCCTCCTTCACTCTGGCCAATCTGGGAAAAAGAGCTGAGGATTCCTTGATTTTTTTCACTGAGATCAAGAACCTTGGCAGCATCACAGAGATTGAGGTTATCATTCCTACTGGGAATGTAGAGCTCTGGATCTGGGAGACCTTGAGCAATCCCACTTGATGTCCTCTTTTTGACACTCATTTTTTTCTTCATTCCTCTTTCCTAACAACTGGGGAACTGGAGAGGAACTGGGATTTTTTTACAAGGCACCAGTGATGGAGTTGGGTTAATCCCACACCTGGGAGTTCTTCAGCTTCTGCATCCCAAAGGAACCCAAAGCGCTTTACAACCAAACCCAGGGATTTCATGGCAATTTTTTCTTTTTTTTCTTACTTAAACAAAATGCCCCCTGACCTGGGATTTGTTTTTGGCTGAAACTGTGAAATTTAGGCTCTGCAATACCATTGCTGAATAGCAGGCTGGAGGAGCCCACCCCAGTAAACATGGGGAGTATATACTTAGGCTGTGGGATAGGAGAAGAATCACCTGCATTTATTTTTCTTTTTTCTTTCATTTTTTTTTTTTTTTTTAATCAAAATCAGCCTGTGGCTGTGGTTATTCAATCCAGACACAACTTCAGCTTGCCAAAGTCCCTTTGGAAAAGGTCCTGTTCCAGGAGAGCTCATAGCAATTAATCCTGCAGTAGGTTTTAGTTCCCTTGGCCCTCTGCATTTTAGAGCTGGGCTTAGAAACCCTGAGCTTTCCATTTAATAGATCTCAATATTAAATTGAGATAATTAAATGATATTAATTGATATTAATTGCTTTTCTTCATCCTGTGCTGGGGCATGCAGTTGAACTCAGGGCTTACTGAAAACCTGCCCCAAAATGGTTAAAATGCCTGCTGCCATCCTCGCTTCCACTGCCTTTCCTCATCTGAAATTCGAAATAAAACCCCAAAGAAACCAAGCAATTCAGCATCTTTCTCCTCCCCTGCCTTCCCCTCACCCCACCCGCTGGGTTGCAATAACATCAGTAACTCCGGGCTCTGAATGACAGCTCTGATTTTGATTTGAGGCTCAAAACGCTGTCCTGGAATGCAAAACCTCAGCCCTATTACATCAGAATCCCCAGATATGGGAATGTTTCTTTGTGGTTTCCATTGGTAGAGTGGTGTGCTTGCCAAGATTAATCCAGTGTGTGTGGATGTGCTTTTACATATATATATATTCACTTTATATATCTATTTATCTGTGGAGGCAGCAGGCACTAAAAAGCCAATGTGAGCAGATTCAAGAGCTTTAAGGGGGGGAAAAAAAAGCTCCTCCCCTCCAAAGCCTGGCCTAACTCTCCCATTCTGGAATTCTTCAGAATCATAGAATAATTTGGGTTGGAAGGGACCTCCAGAGGTCATCTTGTCCAAGCTCCCTGCAGGAAGTCTCTTTGAACTGGAAAACATTTGCCTCCATGGTGAAATAAATTAATTATTTGTTATTTCATTGGATTATTTTATTTATTTATTAATTTATTTAAAAATTTACTTATTTAAATATTAAAAAACCCTACTCCAAGCTGAGAATTCCTGGCAGTGTGGCAGTTGTGAGGCTTTACTCCAACCCAGCTGAACCAAACCATCCCTGAGCCCCATTCAGAATCTTTTCCCCCGGATGGATCCACGTTCCTATGGGACAATGGCATCGTTGTAGCAGGAATGGGCCAGGGAAGAGCCTGCTGATTGGCTAGGCAGGAGATTTTTAGAGGTTGTGGTTAATTAATTCCTCTGATTAACCACAGGGCCTCTTTTTTTGCAAGGCTCTGGAGGCAGAACTGCCAAGACACACACGTGTAGGGATGCAGGGATGCTCCCTGGTGTACCTGCTCGTGCCACAGATCTCACCCAGTGTCACCTTGAAGGAAGGGGATTTTTTATTTTTATTTTTTTTGGGGGGGATGGGGTGCTTAGGACCTCGGGGAAAGTCTCAGAGGTAAAAGGTTGAGGTTCTCCATAAAGCTCCACGGGGCATCCCTTGGGAGGGCAGCTGATGTTTGCCAGTGTTTGTCCTCAGGAATGGTGAGATCTGGATTTATCCAGGAGGGAAAATGAAAAGCTCTAAAGGCATTTCCAGGTGTCACTCATCTCCCAGTAAAACAGAGGTCCCAGCTTAGTGAAAGCCAAAAGCTGAACCAGGAAGGATCCTCTAGGTAAAAAAATATTGAGTCATCTGCCAGCTGCAACAACCACTTCCATGGGCTGAAAACCCTCTTTTTGGAATTGCAATGGATGAGAGCTTAAATAAGTCACAGAAGACCACACAGGTCATGCGTGGCCAAGCCATGGACACAAACTGGACCTCCACAGTCCCAAGACACTGCTTCCCAGAACATCCTCCTACAGCAGGATCTCTACTTAATGTCTCCTGAAAAGAGACAGACTGACCACCACTGCTCATCCACTGATCTGTTGGAAAAATGATGCAAAAATCTGGCTTTGCCACAGCCTGAGACCCTGATTTAAAAGGTGTGATTGGGGTTGTTCAGCCTGGAGATGAGGAGGCTCTGAGGTGACATTTTGGTGGCATTCCAATACCTGAAGGGTGCCTACAGAAATGATAGGGAGGGACTTTTTGCATGGGCACATAGCAGGAGGACAAGGGAAAATGGTTTAAAACTTGAAGAGGGGAGGTTTAGATGAGATATTTGGTGGAAATTTCTTAATATGAGAGTGGTGAGACACGTCCCAGAGAAACTGGGCTTGCTGCATCCTTGGCAGTGTTGAAGGTTGGATGGGACTTGGAGCACCCTGGGATGGGGGAGATGCCCCTGCCCATGGCAGAGGGACTGGAACTGGATGACCACTAAAGTCCCTTCCAACCCTTTTCATTCCAGGATTCTATGATTTTATGCTTTAATCAGTGCCATTTAATTTGCCTCCTACAGTGATCCTTTACTGTTCCAACTGTTGACACCTGCACTATAAAAAAACAAACAAAAAGAAGAGGTAAAGAAAAACCAGGAGAACAAAACCTCAATATCTCTGATTCCAGGGGCTGGGATTATCAGCCAGATACTGTAAAACTCACAAGACATGTTCCCAAGATTAGGGAACATCAGTTTCAAATCTGGTGTCCTTGAGGGTTGCCCTCTGCCCACACCATCCCCTGCTCTGCTGGAGAAGGTGTGGGATGGATCTGATCCCCCCCTTTCTTCCTGTCTCCTACAGCTTTCCTGTGCTTCCTACATCTGCCACCTCCCTAAGGAATCCTAGGATTCTAGAATGGTTAAGGGACCTTAAAGATCATCTACTTCCAACCCCTTTGCATGGGCAGGGACACCAATACTCAACCTGTCCCCTTCCACTGCTCTGGAAACTTTCCCTGAGCCACTCGTGGTTGGTCCTGGAGGGTGCAGGGCAGGATGAGGCCCATCTGATGTGGCTGAGCTGTTTTTGGGGTGGCTGAAATGACTTTTCATCAAGTCAGGAACCACACATCCTCTTTAGGTCACGCTCTGTGGTGTCCTTTAGGTCATAGCCTCAGGGCTTCTCTTTACCCTCATCCTCTCTGCTCACACATCCCAAAGCTCCACCAAACCACAGCCATTTATCTTGTGTAGCCAGGTGAAATGATTCATCCACAGTGAGCTAACCCACCTGAATTTGTCTTCCTGCCCTCATTCCAGATGTAACTCAGAGGCTGACAATACCAAACCCACAAAAAAAGAAAAAAAAAAGGTACTATTTCAGATCTATTGCATGCTGAACGTGTAACAAGATCTCCTGTTCACTCTCTCCCTCTTGGTTTGGTGGGTCACATCCTCTCTGCTCCCCTTTACATCTCAGCTTTCCACCAGCCTGACCTCAAGGGTAGAAACTTCACAGCAACCTGGAGGCTTTGGGGGGAAGAGGAAACCAAAGCAGAGCTGGAAATGCCTTCTGCATGACCCCAGAGAGAGCATGGAAAAAAAAAAAACCTACAAAAATTAAAATAAAATAAACAAAATGTAGTGACCATGGGGCATCCACGGGTTGGATGTGTCCCCCTGCCACAAGGGTCCCTGCATTCTTCACTCCCTGTGGTTTGGGTTTCTTCCAGGTATGTGACCCTCAGAGCTGGCTGTTACATTTTCATCGTGTGCTCAGGGCTTAACCTGATTCCTCATTTCTCCACTTCCACCAACGGGGAGATAATTTGCATTGATCTGCATCCAGAGGAGAAGTGTTTTCCTCTGCAGGACATCAGGGCACCAGGCGTGGGGGTTTGGAGGCCCCATCTGCAGTGAAACCAAGACTCTGCTTTTCCTCTTGCATTGCAGCCAGCTGTAGGACATGGTGTGTAAAGAGCATTTCTGCTCCCTCACTTTCCTCTATGGCTATGTTGACTTTGTGGTCCTCTTGTTAAGATGTCTATGATGCAGATAGCTCCATCAGAGACCCCAGAAGCAGGAAGAAAGGGGTGTTTTAGGCTGGAATTAATCTATTTTTAACCTCAAAATGGTGGCCTCTGCCATCAACTTCATTGGGTTGTCATAAGAGACTTCAGGGTGAGGAGCTCAAATAGAGGAGTTTAAATTTATATAAATATAAAAATAAATATAAAAATGCATGCAAAGAGCAGATGATGGAACTGGGTTGTTTAGTCTGGAGAAAAAGAGGCTGAGGGGAGACCTTCTGGCTCTCTGCAACCCTCTGAGAGGAGGTTGGAGCCAGGGGGGGTCGGGCTCTGCTCCCAAGGAACAAGGGATGGGACAAGAGGAACTTTGGGCACAACTCAAGTTGTGCCAGGGGAGGTTTAGGTTGGAGCTGGGGAAGAATTTCTGCCTGGAAAGGGTTGTCAGGGCCTGGCCCAGGCTGCCCAGGGCAGGGCTGGAGTCCCCATCATCCCTGGAGGGGTTTCAGAGCCCTGGGGATGTGGGGATGAGGGACATTAATGTTGACCTGGGCAGTGCTGGGGGAGTGGTTGGACTGGATGATCTCAAAGGTCTTTTCCAACCATAATAATTCCATGATTCCAATACTGTAGGGAGTGTGAAGCATCTCCAGTGGTGTCTGCATGTAGATCAATATGAACACCTTATGTGCAGCCAGCAGAGCTGGAAGGATGTTCAAGCTCTACAGAAGAGTCTGTGGAAAAAGAAGGATGAGGAGCAGGGTGGGAAGAGAGCCCTGAGCTATTTGTGAGCCCTAGGGATGCATCCAGGAAAGACAGTGCTTTTCCATGTCATCCCCAGTTCATCTACAGTATTAAAAAGGACAATTGGGAGGCCACAGAATGAACGGTCCTCAAACCTATCACACCAATAAAAAACCCCAAAACCTTCTCCAAATCCTAAACTTCTCCAAATCCTATGCTCAAACCATGTGGTAAGGTGGCCCCACAGCTGCAGGATCTGGGGAAGCTTTAAGCAGAGACAAGAACCCTCAGAAACTGCCCTGAAGCACCTACTGTGGGCCAGCAATGCTTAAATATGGGGTACAAGTGGAGTAGGGATGTAGAAGATTCCCCAGAACACTTGTAGGACTTGTCTTGGCAGGGTGCTGAGCCATCTTAACTAAACTGTGTTCTCATCTAGAAAAGTTGGACTTGATCATCCTTGAGGTCCCTTCCAGCCTGACATTCTATGGTTCTAAGATTCTTCTCATGGGGAAGAATTTCCTAACTTCCAATCTCAGTCTCCCCTCCTCTGGTTTGGATCCATCCCCCCATGTCCTATCACTCCCTGACACCCTAAAAAGTCCCTTCCCATCTTTCTTCTAGGCAAGTTGTCTTCTCCATCTTAGCCAGGAGAGCAAGTAGGCTGCAGCTGGTGGCTTCAAGAGTGTCTTTGCCCAAAGATTTTACAGATAGAATCACAGAATTCCAGGCATTGGGATGGCCCAGGACAGTGGTGGAATCACCATCCCTGAAGGGATTTAAAAGGCATTTGGACCTGGTCCTTAAAGTCAGGAGTTGACTGTGGTGTTGGTCAAAGGTTGGACTGGATGAGCTTGGAGGTCTCTTCCAACCTAAACATTCTGGGATTCTGGGATCACTCAGACTGACTCACAGAATTTAAAAGGTTGGAAGGGACCTGGAGGGTGGTGAGACCCTTGCACAGGTTGCCCAGAGAGGTGGTGGAAGCCCCATTCATCCCTGGAAGTTTTTAAGGCCGGGCTGGATGATGCTCTGAGCAACCTGAGCTGGTGGGAGGTGTCCCTGCCCATGGCAGGGGGGTTGGAACTGGATGAGCTTAAAGGTCCTTTCCAACCCTAAAAATCCTGTGATTTTATGACATCAACCTCCAATGCTGTCAATCCAGTGTTCCTTCAGCAGTCCTCATTATCTCTTTAGAAAGCAACCCAAGAGCACTTTCTGGCTGGGGGTAGCCACAAGTTGTTAATTCCCCTGTTCCTGGTTGTTTTAGGACACTTTCCTGATTTCAGGAACAGTTTCCCTGCCCCTCTCTGAATCCAGTTTATAAGGCCCAGGTTAAAGGGGAGTGAAAGACACCAACTTTCTCTGGGGCCACTCTGTTTGGTCCACCTTATAATTATCCCATGATGGCTAAAATGAGCCAATCCCCCCCCTAAACAAACAGACATGGACACCCATATAAATATATTTACACGTGCATGTGGGTGCAGGGGTGGGTGTGGGTGCTGGTTGGGGTGCGTGTGTCTGTACATGGAGCTATCTATAGGTGTAGGACTATTTCTAGAGCTTGTAATGCAGAGGTATATATAGCCACAGACATTTTCCTCCCCCAGCTAATGCTTTTTAATGCATGGTTTCTTAAAAGCTCCTTTGGTTTCATCTGCTTGGATCCTGCCCTACTCCCAGCCAGCCCACGACCTCCTCCCAAAACGTTGGCGAAGTGCAGCTGTGACACAGAGATGCTGTGCCCCAAAGGGGGGAAATAATAATAGAAAACAAGCTCCCTCTGAAGAGGACTGCTCTATCTTGCCAGATTCCCCCCCCTTTCTTTTTTAATTAAAAAAAAATAAATCAAAGGAAGATTTATTAATACCAGTGCTTCAGAGTCACGCTTGGCTGTGAAAGACAAGAGGTTTTCCTTGCCCTCTGAAAGTCATCACCCACTTGAAAAAAGAAAAAAAAAAAGGTCATTCCTTCTCTCTTTTATCATTCCTTCTCTCTTTTATTTCCACAGGCCCAAGAGAGCTGCAGAAGAGGGATAAGCTCTGCTGTACTTGTCACCAAAAGGCAGCTGAGCCCATGGCAAAACAAGGTGGCTACAGGAGAAAATGCAGAGGTGGGTGCAGGGACAGTGCAAAGACAAGGGTAATAAAAATAAAAACCATAAAATAATAAAATAAAAAGGTAAAAAAATAATAAAAAGGAAAAGCAATAAAAATTTAAAAATATTTCAAAATTAAAATGAAATCCAAAAGCTGTTGAAAAGCATTTTATAATCAAGATATAATTCCAAAGCTAGAGGAAACCCATTTTAATTCTTATCTTCTTGGCACTGGGCAGACATCACTTAGGCAATACCATCTTGTCTATTTAATGTAAACAGTGATGATGGGCTAATCTGTTTTAACATTAAATGTAATTAAATTCACCTCTGTGTAGCTAGAACACAGAACTCAAACAGAAGATGACTGAGCCTTGTGTACAGAATAATGAGGATGAGAACACAGGGCTGGTTTATTAAAACAGCTTGTGAAGGGAGAGGTCATGAGGAGCAGGAATTTTCCAAGTCAGAGAAGAGGTTGTGAATAAAAATAAAGTATTTTGTGTCATAGCATCTCATGTAATGTGTGTCCAGTGAGGAGCACAGCCCAAGTCCCCTCTCCATGAAGTGACCACTTCTGCACTCAGGGGACAAAGACAGAAACATGAAACCCAACACAACAAATTTTGTTTCCATAGTACCATGGAATGGCTGAGGTTGGAAAAGACTCTAGAGATCATAGAATCATAGAATTGGCTGGGTTGGAAGGGACCTCAGAGATCATTGAGTCCAACCCTCGAACCACCATTGTGGTTCCCAGCCCATGGCACTCAGTGCCACATCCAGGCTCTTTGGAAAGATCTCCAGACACGGAGAATCCACTACTTCCCTGGGCAGCCCATTCCAATGCCTGATCACCCTCTCCAGAAAGAAACTCTTTCTCATCTCCAACCTAAACCTCCCCTGGCACAACTTGAGACCCTGCCCTCTTGTCTTGCTGAGAGTTGCCTGGGAAAAGAGCCCAACCCCCCCCTGGCTCCAACCTCCTTTCAGGGAGTTGCAGAGAGTGATGAGGTCTCCCCTGAGCCTCCTCTTCTCCAGCCTCAACACCCCCAGCTCCCTCAGCCCTTCCTCACAGGAATTCTGCAGGATCCCTTCACAGCCTCCTTGCTCTTCTCTGGACCTGCTCCAGCACCTCAATCTCCTTCCTGAGCTGAGGGGCCCAGAACTGGACACAGGACTCAAGCTGTGGCCTCCCCAGAGCTGAGCACAGGGGCAGAATCCCTTCCCTGGACCTGCTGGCCACGCTGTTCCTGAGCCAGCCCAGGATGCCATTGGCCTTCTTGGCCACCTGGGCACACTGCTGGCTCCTGTTCAGCTTCCTGGCAATCCAGACTCCCAGGTCCCTTTCTGCCACTCTGTGACCAGCCTGGAGCTCCCCATGGGGTTGTTGTGGCCAAAGTGCAGGACCCGGCACTTGGAATGTTGAACCTCATCCCGTTGGGATCATCCCAACTCTCCAGTCTGTCCAGGTCCCTCTGCAGAGCCCTCCTGCCTTCCAGCTGATCATTTCCTCTAAGCTCCTGCCATGCCCAGGGACACCTCTCATCCAGCCCAGGGTGCTCCAAGCCTCATCCAACCTGGCCTTGAACACCTCCAGGGAGGGGGCAGCCACAGCTTCTCTGGGCAATCTGTTCCAGAGTCTCAGCACCCTCCTGCTGAAGAACTTCTTCCTCAGCTCCAGGCTGAACCTCTTCTCCTGCACTTTCAATCCATTTCCCCTTCTCCTAGGGCTGGACACTCTGAGGAAAAGTCCCTCTGCAGCCTTCCTGGAGGTTCCCTTCAGGGATTGGGATTATTTAATTGCATCAAACACATTTATCCATGCTTTCTCCAGAGGAAGCAGACTCCAAAGCCTACAGAACCTGTGGCCACTTAAAGCGTTGCAGAATTTCTTCCAAACTAAGAAGTCTAAAGTCTTAAAGTCTAAACAGTCTAAAAGTCTAAACCTCCTTCAACTTAAAGACATTTCCTCTTGTCTTATCATTTTTAGTTTTCTTTTTACTAGCCTGGGAGTGAAAGGTCTGGTAAAAAATAAACATCTCTTTTGTTCTTTCTAACCTTCCCCCACCAATTTACCTTCACCTAGTCCTAGTTTGGAAGGTTTCAGAGAAAGGAACTCCTTTCCCTAGGGGAAATCTTGGAGACTTCACAGATGGAGAAATCTACAGCAGATGCCTCCCACCTTGGGACATGGCTGAGAGAGCTGGGAGAGGGGAGAACTCAGAGATGCCGAGAAGTTGTGCAACCTCTTGAAGCTCTCAATGTGAGCAAGAAGCTCAATGACCCCAACACCTACTCCAGAAACTTCTCAGAAGGCTCTGGGGCTAAAATAATTCTTCCCACACTATGGACAGGGGGAACTTCTTTAAAAGTGCCCATCATCCAACCCTTGATACAACATTCTTCTCTAATAAGAAGCTGGAGCAGTCCCTGGTGTATAGAACCTTGTCTGTTCCTTGGCATGCAAGATGCTCAAATAACATATTCCCTCAGTCAACAACTTCATTCATCTGTTGCTTCACCACTGAGGAAAAAAGAAAACCCAGCTATGATGTGGTTGGATTTAAAATTAGGAACATCCTCCCCAAGCAACTGTGTGTCATCTTCAAGCCTGCTCCCCACAGTGAAGCTGGTGGTTAGATCTTTATCTCCAGCTGTCTGAAAATAACCCTTGCTGCAAATCATCAATCCCTGATGCCCTACCCCATGGCCAAGCAGGACATCTTCCCCCTAACACTGAGAAACCAGAGGTTTCTACTAAACCCTTTGCAAGCTCCAGCAGCAGAGCAGCAACCACGAGTGGGTGGAAATGTCTTTCCCTGCCTAACAAGGTCACATCCTCCTGGGTGACTCCACTGCCAGCTTTGCTGTCCCTTTAGCAGGGAATTGCTTCTCTGATGCACTCAGCTTTGGAGTCACTCAGCAGCACTACAGAGCCCCAGCTGAGCACAGACCTGGGCAGAGAGGGAGGAAATTTCTGCCACCTCCTATTTTGCCACTTACCTGAATCTGTGTAAAAAGAAGGCCTATAGATCTGATGTATAGTAGACACTTTCCCCCCCCCCTTTCTTTGTTTCCCCTTTCTTTTTTCCCCCTTTCTTTTTCCCCCATTTCTTTTTTCCCCCTTTCTTTTCCCCTCTTTCTTTTTTCCCTCTTTTTTTCCCCCTTTCTTTCCCCCCCCCTTTTTTCCTCCTTTCTTTCCCCCCTTCTTTTTTCCCCCTTTCCTTCCCCCCCTTTCTTTTTTCCCCTCTTTCTTTCCCCCCTTTCCTTTTTCCCTTTCTTTTCCCCCCTTTCTTTTTTCCTCCTTTCTTTCCCCCCCTTTCTTCTTTCCCCCTTTCTTTCCCTCCCCCTTTCCTTTTTTCCCTTTCTTTTTTCCCCTTTCTTTTTTTCCTCCTTCCTTTCCCCCCCTTTCTTCTTTCCCTTTCTTTTCCCACCCTTTCTTTTTTCCCTCTTTTTTTCCCCCCTTCTTTTCCCCCCTTTCTTTTTTCTTCCTTTCTTTTCCCCCCTTTCTTCTTTCCCCCTTTCTTTCCCTCCCCTTTCTTTTTTCCCTCTTTTTTTTCCCCTTTCTTTTCTCCCCCTTTCTTTTTTCCTTCTTTGTTCCCCCCCCCTTTCTTTTTTCCCCTCTTTCTTTTCCCCCCCTTTCTCTTTCCCCTTCTTTCCCCCCCTTTCTTTTTCTTCCTTTCTCTTCTCCCCATTTCTTTTTTTCCCCTTTCTTTCCCCCCTTTCTTTTTCCTCCTTTCTTTTTTCCCCCTTTCTTTCCCCCCCTTTCTTTTTTCCCTTTCTTTTTTTCCCCTTTCTTGTTTCCTTCTTTCTTTCCCCCCTTTTCTTTTTTCCCTCTTTTTCCCCCCTTCTTTTCCCCCCTTTCTTTTTTCTCCCTTTCTCCCTTTCTTTTCCCCCCTTTATTCTTTCCCCCTTTATTCCCCCCCCTTTCTTTTTCTTCCTTTCTTTTCTCCCCATTTCTTTTTTTCCCCTTTCTTTCCCCCTCCTTTCTTTTTCCCCCTTTCTTTCCCCCCCTCTTTCTTTTTTTCCCTCTTTCTTTTTTTCCCTTTTCTTTTTTCCCCTCTTTCTTTTTCCCCCTTTCTTTTCCCCCAATTTCTTTTTTTCCATTTTCTTTCCCCCCCCTTTCTTTTTCCCCCTTTCTTTTTTTCCTCTTTCTTTTTTTCCTTTTTCTTTTTTCCCTCTTTCTTTTTTTCCCTTTTCTTTTTTCACCTCTTTCTTTTCCCCCCTTTTCTTTTCCCCCCATTTCTTTTTCCCCTCTTTCTTTTTTTCCCCTCAGGACCATACCAACCCCCCCTCCATGTGCTCTGAAACCCATTTCTAACTCTGGATTACTTTCCTTGTTTCAAAACGGTGACTACACCAGAATTAGCTCAAAATATATTCTTGCCTGCTCATTTGCAAAGGACTTGACCCCAACCCATCCCCAATGAACAAACCACGTGCAAACCTCTGATCCTTCATTTACACCTCTCATTTAAGAGGGTCTCTGTTTACCACCTGAAGAAGCAGTGTTGCTTCTGGTTTCGTTTTTATCTCTGTGTTTCTACACCCCTATGGCACAGGGATGGGCATAAACACTGGAATTCTTGCTAAAAAACTGACAGCAAAACTATTGCCTGGTGGGCAAAAGGAGTTTTGATGGCATGGAACAACCCCCAATCACTTCTCAGTGCCCCTAAGTTTCCCTAAGATCTCTTTACATGATCATGGCAGCTGGAGGAACCCTTTCCAGCTTTGAGGATGATTTCAAAGTCAAAAAAAACCCCACCCAACAAACCCAACCCTCCCCATCCAAACTTCGTGGCTTTGGCCAGCTGGGCCATGGAGGAGGCAACAAGAAGGAGGCAACAAAAGAGAGAACCTCAAGGGGTTTGAAGGGGTTTGAAGGCCCAAATACACAAATGCAATTGCCTACCCTCTCCCTTGTCTCGTTGGTGAGGAACTTGGCACATTCACTGTAGTTTGCCCAGGTCCTGTTGTTGCCTGGGACCAGCTCCCAGCTCCCGTTCAGGTCACACCGGCGATAAGCGTGGCCTGCAGGAGGGAAAGGAGAGACAGAGGAAACAAAGCAAGACCTGTCAGAAGAGGAGAAACCTCTTCCCAGGCTGGATTTCATTGCCCCCCTTGCCTCCTGCCTGCTTTGAGGCTAAGCAGCAAGAAGACAACTTCCATCTCCTTCCACCTCTCACTTTTCCAACTGAGAAACACCAGGGAGCCAGTAACAAGCTGCATTTAATATCAGTTCAGATATTGGGTCTACAAAACAAGAGGAAAAGCTTTGAAAAAGTCCCAAAGCACAGAATCATCCTCAGAATTGCAGCTCTCCCTGTGGAAATAAATAATAATCCATGTTGGTGCTGCTCCTTGGGTAGAGAGTCAGCACATCTTCAGGGACATTTTTTATGGCCACCCTCTTCATGATGATGGAGAAAGAAGAGAAGAGGAGGTTTCATCTTGGGATTCAGCTAGCAGATGAGAACATCCATGTTCAGATGTCCCTGTAGGGGAGCCATGGCATTGGCTGTGTGTAAAAAGTCCTTTTACAGTTAACAGGACTGAAACCACTCAACACATCTGTTTGCCACAGCATCCCAGGATGTGAGGTGGGAAGGGACCTCCAGGCCCATCTGCTCCAACCCTTCTCATGTTATTATTGATCTGTCTCAGCACCCACAGAGCTGAAACTTCCAACTTTCCCAAGTGAGGGAATCCACCCCTTCCCCTGGGAGACCATTCCAAGGTCTGACTGTCCTCATGGGGACAAATTTCCCTCTTGTGTCCAATGGGAATCTCCCCAGGAGGTTGCCCTGTGGCTACAGGAGGATTTGCAGTGACCTCTGCATCCGAGGGTCTTCATCTGACCCCTTCCCCAACTGACTTGCCCAGTGGACAGCAGTGAGGTGAGGAATCCATGTTGGATTATGGGATAAAAAAGGAAGAGATTGTGTCTTCCTCCTGCCCTCTGATGTGAGCTGCATGTGCAGAGGTCACCAACCAGGAGTTAAGTTGGTTTAGCTCATGGTCTCTTCTAGAAGAGTAAATGATATGTAACCAGGGGGCAGGGAAATATCATTACTTGTTTTCAGAAAAACACCATTAGTTCTCTGCTGGGGGTGTATAATCTGAATTGTCTGATTTTTCAGTCTTTGGGTGCACAGCTTTGCCTGAGAAGAAAGAATGTTTTAGCTTTGAAAATACCCCTGAGGAGTGAGTGTACATCTACTGCTTTCAAACAACATGGAACAGGCTTTGGGGCAGCAGAAAAAGCCAAGAAATGTGCTGCCCAGGGGAAAATGAGAGAGGGGGGAAGTCACATCTTGTGGTTACCAGCACTGCTCTCAGTGTAGGGGTCTGGGAAGAGATTGGGGTCTATTAAAATAGTATTAAATTAATTAAAAAGCAAATTAAATTAAATACAAATTTAAAAAGGTGGAGGGAAGAATAAAAATTGGAAGAATATAAATGGGAAGAATATAAATGGGAAGAATAAGAATATCTTGCAGTGTTCTATTGCTACCCAAGGTTTGTGGCACCAAACAAATAGAGGTTTGGAACAATGCAAGATTCTCCAGTTGTTGCATGTAACTGGTGCTTATGATCTCCCAGTAGAGGTTGGGTGGAGCAAGTGGGGAATCTGTCCTTTTTTAGGTTAAAACAGAGCTTTTTTTTCAGCATAAAATAAAAAAAAAAATTAAAATAAAGTGGTTTCTTGACTTATTTTCCCCTGGCTTTCACTCTGCTTGGATGGAAGTCACCATGTGATTGAAAGAAAAAGGAGAATTTCTTATTTTTGGACTCTCCTTGCTCTGCTGGCATGGAGGACACCACCTACCTTTGTGGTTGAAGTCATAGATGTACTCAGGACATGGCATAGCCACCACTTTGCCTGGCATACCCTCAGGCCAGCAGACAATACCATCCCACTCAGGAAGACAAAAGCCATCTGTGGAAGGGACACAAAGAGAAACAGGAGTCACTGGACCTGCAGAAGTGACATTAACACCTCTGTCCCACCTTTCTGGGGAGGGTTCTCTGTGAAAAAGGGAGTGATGCTTCAGAAAGCTGCTTGGAGAAGCTGCCCCAGAGCTTTGATCACCTTTTTGGCCTTCCCTGCACCCAGAGCTCCAAGTAAACTTCATGTGCTCCACTGGATTGTAACCCACAGGTGCAGTTAACACAGCCCAATGGAAAGCACCAGGTTAAATTTGGGTGCAGAGCCCTTGTTGACCTCTTCAGGGGCTGGAAATGCAGCCCAGGTTGAACTTCCACATCTGGATGGGAACATGGGAATCTGGTGGGACTGGGAACTTACAAATCAAAAGCTGCAGAAATGGGGGTTGGCAAGCTGGAAGGATGTCAGAGGTGAGGAATGGGGTTTGGCTTCCCTTTTTTTTTAAAGCAGTGTTGAAGATTAGGTCAGATTTCAACAGAAGATTGGAAGAAGCCTGGAGGATTTCTCAGCCTTTTTAAAGTATAAACAAATCCTGCTTTTATCCAGTGCAGACTGAAAAAGAGACAATAAGAAAGCTGAGACTGGTGGGGAGGTGGCCCACCTCCCCTAAGAAGCTGCCTTCAGAGGCTGCTGGCAAAGCCCATGGGGTGCAGAGCTTCTTCATGAACCTCTCAGCTCATGTGGTCATGTAAGGACAGGATGCTGAAGCCCTTGAATGGTTGGCTGGTACCTCCATGGGGTACCTCCACATCTCCAGAGGTCCCTTCCATCCCTTCCATCTCTTCCCACTCTGATTTGTGAAGAGAGATGTGAAGCTTCTCACAATTAGGAGTCAGGAGAAGACCTACTTAATTATTTCTGAGGTTCTGGAGAATTGCAGAGGGATTCTTATAGAACTTGAGGTACATGCTTTGAGATTTGTTCATCTTCATAATGAAATAGGTTTGGGAAGAAAGGCAGATATAAAACGTGGGAAAGGACTTTTTTTTTTTTCCTGGGTTTGTAGCTCTGCTCTTCCTTGCTCCATGCACATAAATCACAAATATCAGCAAATAAAGCAATAAACAGAAAGGGAAGAGGAAGACCTGGGCATGGGGGGAGGCAGGATTTCTCCTTCAGGGCTATTTTAGCTTGTTTGGGTGAACAAAAAGGGAGAAGAAGGATGATTTAAAGGAAAATCCTTTAAATCACTTCTCAGTTCCAACAGGAACTTTAGAAAGATGAATTCAGGCTTGGTCCCCATCTCCCTTACACTTTCTGGGGGGTTAGGTCCAGATGTTCTTCATGGTCCTCAGCAACCCAACCCATTCTGTCACTCTGTGAAAAGCAAAGAGTGATAAATGTGCCCCAGCTCTGCTTGCAGAGCAGCATCTGCTCTCTGTACTGGGCAGGAGTTCATCAAGAGCCCAGAAAGTGCCTGTCAGAGAGCAATCCCCTGTGGATCAAAATAAAACACAACACCCTGCTCTCATCTGCCAAGGATTTCCACTAGGAAAGAAATGATAAGCATGGCCAAGATCTCAGCATGTTCCATTAATATCAAAGCAAGAGCTTTAGCAACCTCTCAGCCAAGCAGTAATTTATCCTTTCTAATGAATGCCAGCTCAGAAGAATAAATAAGAATCCAGGATTGCTCTGAGGACCTTTGGTTGGTGTGGTGCTCTCCAGGGTGGGGGCTGACAGTGATTGATTCATTCTGTTGGTGTTTTAGGATGTGATAAACAACAGACAAAGCTCAGCATTTAACAGCTGATCCCTTATCTTTAATTTAGTGCTGATGAAAAGGACCAGACTAATCACTGCCTGTCTTCTGAAAGAGTCACTGGGAGGGGGGTAAAGAAGTTAAAATTCCCAAGCAATGGTGTGATAAAAAGGAAAAAGGTTTTTCTGCATTTTCTCTGGTTCCAGACACATTAGAGGAGAGGTGCCTGAGGACTGGAGGATAGCAAATGTCACTCCAGTCTACAAGAAGGGCAAGAAGGAAGACCCGGGTAACTATAGACCGGTCAGCCTCACCTCCATCCCTGGAAAGGTGATGGAACAACTTGTTCTTGTCACTATCTCCAGGCATATCAAGGACATGGGGGTCATCAAGAGCAGTCAGCATGGTTTTATCAAGGGTAAATCATGTTTGACTAACCTCATATGACTAACCTCATAGCCTTCTATGAGGAAATTACTAGGTGGATAGATGATGGTAGAGCGGTAGATGTGATTTATCTTGATTTGAGTAAAGCATTTGACACCATCTCTCACAGCATCCTTGTAGATAAGTTGATCAGGTATGGGTTTGGTGATCAGGTAGTGAGGTGGATCAGGAACTGGTCGAAAGGAAGGAGTCAGAGAGTTGTAGTCAATGGGGCAGAATCTGGTTGGAGGTGTGTGACTAGTGGAGTCCCTCAGGGGTCGGTACTGGGACCAGTGTTGTTCAATATCTTCATCAACGACTTGGATGAGGGTATAGAATGTACCCTCAGCAAGTTTGCTGATGACACTAAGCTGGGAGGAGTGGCTGACACACCAGAAGGCTGTGCTGCCATTCAGAGAGACTTAGACAGGCTGGAGAGTTGGGCAGGGAGAAACATGATGAAATTCAACAAGGGGAAGTGTAGAGTTTTGCATTTGGGGAAGAACAACACGATGGCCCAGTATAGGTTGGGGGCTGACCTGCTGGAGAGCAGTGTAGGTGAAAGAGACCTGGGGGTCCTGGTTGACAAGAGGATGACCATGAGCCAGCAATGTGCCCTTGTGGCCAAGAAGACCAATGGCATCCTGGGGTGCATTAGAAAGGGGGTGGTTAGTAGGTCAAGAGAGGTTCTCCTCCCCCTCTATTCTGCATTGGTGAGGCCGCACCTGGAGTATCGTGTCCAGTTCTGGGCCCCTCAGTTCAAGAAGGACAGGGAAGTGCTTGAAAGAGTCCAGCGCAGAGCTACTAAGATGATGAAGGGAGTGGAACATCTCCCTTATGAGGAAAGGCTGAGGGAGCTGGGTCTCTTTAGTTTGGAGAAAAGGAGACTGAGGGGTGACCTCATCAATGTTTTCAAATATGTAAGGGGTGAGTGTCAGGGAGATGGAGTTAGGCTCTTCTCAGTGGTGACCAGTGATAGGACAAGGGGTAATGGGTGTAAATTGGAGCACAGGAGGTTCAAGTTGAATATCTGGGAAAATGTTTTTCCTGTAAGGGTGACAGAGCCCTGGAACAGGCTGCCCAGGGGGGTCGTGGAGTCTCCTTCACTGGAGACATTCAAAACCCGCCTGGACACGTTCCTATGCGAAGTGCTCTAGGTGGCCCTGCTCTGGCAGGGGGGGTTGGACTAGATGATCTTTCGAGGTCCCTTCCAACCCCAAGGATTCTATGATTCTATGATTCTATGATTTCCTAGTCAAGAAAACAGGGGAAAGCCCTTCCCTTTGGCTCATTATGCTGCAGGATAACTTACCCTGGGAAAAACAGTTTATTTACTTTTCAGTTCTCTGGAAGGATCAAAAGAAAAAGGAAAAAAAACAAACCAACAAAAACACCCCAGAAAATTTGAATTAGGACAAAATGTTATTGTCTCTGAGGTTTTGTTTTTTGATTTGTTGGTTTGTTGTTTTTTTTTTTTCAGAGAAGAAAGTAAATAAAGATTGAATTTAGGCCTCAAAGTGGTTTTGCTTAAAATAAAACCATTTTTTAATATAAAATAAATAAATCTGGGTAAACTTAAGAATTTATACAGTGGAGAAACAACACCGAGGAGGGAAATATTCATCCAAATGTCAGGCTGTGAAAAAAAAAAACACAAAACCTTCCACTTTTTCAAGATCTTCAGAACAAATTGCAGGGCTCAACCCCCACTTATAAGCAGTTTCATTTAGTATCAGACTGCAATATTTATCCAGAAAACAATAATAATCTAGAAAAGAACTTGGTGGACCCATCATCCCCATGCTGTGATCATTAAGACACATTTGCAATGGATTCATTCCAAAAGAAACTGATGCTTTCTGGATAACAAACTAATAAACTAATAATTTCTCTTTTTTGGGGGGGTACTTTGAGCCTCACAGTCCTTCTAAAAAGCAGAAAGTTGAAAGCTCCATGCAAGAAAGAGTGCAAACCAGAGTTAAGACACCTCTAGACTGATGCTTTATTACCTGGACAAGTTGGGGAGCCATAAGTTGCCCCAGAAACCTGAGCATCTTTGCTGCCTCTCTGCATCTGAAATCTTTCTGTGCCTCTGTGCATTCATTATATTAAAGCTCTATAAGGGGTTTTGGGACTTTTTCTACAAAAAGGATCTGAATCTCCCAAGAAAAGATCCAAATGAATCTGTGGTTGCTATCCTGAGTGGTCACGACATAGAAACCTCTTTGACCTCCTCTCCAACAACTTCTGCTTCTCTCTTATTGCTCCCTGCTTGGAAAACCCATTTCAGCCAAAATCAGAAGGAGGGAGACAGCTCAGTTGTCGTTTCCTTCGTGGAGATTTCATGGGGACTGATGATGAGGAGACAAGTGCAGGTGAACATTTCAGGGAATCAGAGTCTGTGTGGAAAGGAACCTTTCAAACTCACCCAGTGCCCCCCCTGCCATGGTCAGGGACCCCTCCCCCAGCCCAGGGGGCTCCAAGCCCCATCCAACCTTCAAAACTGCCAGGGATGGGGCAGCCACAGCTTCCTTGGGCAACCTGGGCAACCAGGGGCTCACCACCCTCAAATTCAAGAATTCCTTTCCCATCTCCAACCTCAATCTCCCCTCTCTCTCCAAGTTTTAACCCACTTCCCTTGTCCTCTCCCTACCCCCCTGTGTCGGAACCCTGGTTCTGCTTGGATTGCACCCAAACCTTGCTCTGGGTGTGTGCAGCTACACCTGGTCAGATGGATCTCACCCTTGGCTGTCCCACCTCAACCTCCCAGCACCTGGGAAAGGAGGGGAAGGTTTGAAGGAACATTTCCAAACCCTCCTGCACCATCCCTGGGAGAGGAACCACTGAATCCCAGAGAGGTTTGGGTTGGAAGGGACCTTAAGGATAATCTATTTCCACCCCCCTGCCATAGTCAGGGACCCCTTCCCCAGCCCAGGGGGCTCCAAGCCCCATCCAACCTTCAACACTGCCAGGGATGGAGCAGCCACAGCTTCCTTGAGCAACCTGGGCAACCAGGGGCTCAGCACCCTCACCCCAAACAATTTCTCCCTCCCTCCCTCCCTCCCTGCCCAAGATCTCCTCTCCATCTCCCCTCTCCCAGCTCCAAACCCTTCCCCCTCGCAGGCTCCCATCCCTCCAGGCCCTTGTCCCAAGTCCCTCCCCAGCTTTCCTGGAGCCCCTTCAGGCACTGGAAGGTGCTCTGAGGTCTCCCCAGAACCTCCCTGTGAATGCTGTGTGTGATGTCCCTGCTGGGCACTCCCCTTCTGAAGGCATCAAGGCCAATCATGGGGTGCTTTGTGAAAGGACCACACCACACACCTGTCTCATTTTTCTCCTTTTTCTTTCCCACCTCCTCACCTGAGCCTCATCAGAAACCCCAGCATGCTTCGGGAGAGAGGAAAATAAATGACCTTTGGGCTGTGCCTGCTCAGATTGGTTCTCCAGGTTGCAATGAGGATTTTTCTCCCCTACCTCCTCCTTCCCCCTTCATCCTTCTTCCCCTTCATCCCCCAGCCCCAATTTGGGTTTCTGTGCAAGCAGGACTGGCATGTGGAGAACACATTAAAACCATCTGTGAGGCTGCTTTGGCAGCTGGGTAAATGCAAACATGGTCTCGAGGTGTTTATCTAGGGGTATGGAATATAAATCAGCCCAACTTATTCTGGCAGCTGGCAAAGCACCAGGGAAACCACAGCTGGAATAGGGTGTGCAATTGTGGTCACTCTATTACGGGAAGGACATTTGGTGGATTGGAAACAGGCAGGGAGGTGTGACCCCCAAAAATAAAATAAAATAAAATAAAAAAAAAAAGACCCAGCATTTTGGGACAGAAGGAAAGGAAGCTTGGAGGGCTGGTGGCTCTGCTTGAAGGTACGTGGATTATAGAAGGATCACAGTTGGGAAAGACCTCTGAGATCCTCATGGCCAAATGTCAACACCCCTCTGAATAAAAGACATTTATCAATATCTCTATCACCCACTAGAGAGTGGCCTGAAGTGCCTCATCTCCATGGTATTTAAACACCTCCAGGGATGGGGCCTCCACCACCTCCAGTCTGTTCCAGCACCTGACTGCTCTCTGCCTCCCAGCAGCCAAGTCCCAGGTTTTTTCCATCTCTCTCCATCACAGCTCATGATCCTATCATAGAATCATGGGTTGGAAGGGACCTGAAATATCACCAAATTCCAACCCCCCTGCCATGGTCAGCCCTTGAGCTTTGTGGTTTCTGTGATGAAGTTAAGGCAAATCACAGTGGAAATCAGATCCCAGGAATGAAACAAACAAATAAAAACCAAAACAAAACAAAAACCAAAACAAAACTAAAAAAAAATCCAACCCCCAACAAACATGGTTCATTCTGGTGGTGAAAGCCTGATGGAGAAACATCACTGATGGTGGGCAGTGAGTTGGGAGTGAATCATGGAATCACAGAACACTTTGGGTTGGAAATAATATTAAATATTATCCAGTCCCAACCCCCTGCCATGGTCAGGGACCCCTCCCCCAGCCCAGGGGGCTCCAAGCCCCATCCAACCTTCAACACTGCCAGGAATGGGGCAGCCACAGCTTCCTTGGGCAACCTGGGCAACCAGGGGCTCAGCACCCTCATCCCAAACCATTTCTCCCTCCTTCCCTCCCTCCCTGCCCAAGATCTCCTCTCCATCTCCCCTCTCCCAGCTCCAAACCCTTCCCCCTCGCAGGCTCCCATCCCTCCAGGCCCTTGTCCCAAGTCCCTCCCCAGCTTTCCTGGAGCCCCTTCAGGCACTGGAAGGTGCTCTAAGGTCTCCCCATTGCAGCCTTCTCTTCTCCAGCCTCAACACCCCCAACTCTCTCATCCTGGCTCCAGAGCAGAGCTGCTCCAGCCCTCTCTGTGGCCTCCTCTGGACTTGCTCAAACAACTCTAAATCCTTCTTAACTTTGGGGACTCAAGAAATGAGCACAGCACTGCAGGAGGGGTCTCACAAGAGTGGAGTGAAAGACAATGGATGGATGGATGGATGGATGGATGGATGCATAGATGTATAGATGGAGGGATGGATGGATGGATGGATGGATGGATGGATGGATGGATGGATGGATGGATGTAGAGCCTCCTTGTTACTGCTCAGAGACCTTTGCTGTCCTGCTCACTGGTGTTGGGTGGGCAAAACACCCCTTACATGGTCAACCTGGACAAACTGGGCTTTGCAGGGGGGGGATACATGCAGGGGCTGCTCTGCCTCACGCTGTCTCTTTGCTCACCAGGAGGCAGAATGGGAAAGGCAGAAGATGATGAGTGCTACCAGATGATTGCTAGAATGAGGGAGGTGGAAAAATGGTCCAGGTTGCCCGGGGGGGGGGTTGAGGCCTCATCCCTGGAGATGTTCAAGGTGAGGCTTGAGCACCCTGAGCTGGGTGAGGGTGTCCCTGATACTGCAGAGCTTGGACTGGGGGACCTTGGGAGGTCCCTTCCAACCCAAATTGTGATTTCACACAGCATCAGAGAGCTGCCTACTCTGACATCACTTCTCATTTCACATGCTGCATGTCCACTCACAATTCACAAGAAGAAATGTCACCTTCAGCATCCCACCTGATGACACCCAACTGTCCACCTCATTTTCCAAAACTTTCCAGATGTCCCTCAGAGAGGGGTTGGGGCTGGTTGTATCAATCACTTAAAAAGCATAAGTTTTATGGTCACCATGGCATTTTAGCCAATCCTGCATGCTGTTTTTCACCCTTTCCTCATTTTACTCTGTGTGTCTTACACATGGACCATTTATTTCTACCACAGCTCCTCAGACTTGCTCCTCTTGTGCATTGCAAAACCTCCCTAGCTGCTCAGAGGACATTTCCCAATGAGATTGGAAGCTTTTGACCCAGACAGGTAGAGGCCAACTCTTGATATTTCCTGCCTCCTTCCACCTCTGATTCAGGCAGGATTGGCAAGTGGCCACGTGTGAAGAACTGCAAGCCCTCAGCAAGCTGAGTTGGATGTCAGATGGGTTGGGTGGGAGATGACATCTCTCTGTAGGGTTTTAGTGCTCTTTCGACCCATCCCAGCACCAGGGATGCAACAAGAAAAACAAAGCTCGACCAAACCTCACTGATTGCATCCAGAGCAATCAATACAACAAGACCAGGGCTCTTTTCCAACCCCCTCAAGCCCAGCATGGTTCATATCCCCCATGCAGTGCTACAGGCTGGGGACAGAGTGGCTGGAGAGCAGCCAGGCAGAAAGGGACCTGGGAGTCTGGATTGCCAGGAAGCTGAAGAGGAGCCAGCAGTGTGCCCAGGTGGCCAAGAAGGCCAATGGCATCCTGGGCTGGATCAGGAACAGCGTGGCCAGCAGGTCCAGGGAAGGGATTCTGCCCCTGTGCTCAGCTCTGGTGAGGCCACAGCTTGAGTCCTGTGTCCAGTTCTGGGCCCCTCAGCTCAGGAAGGAGATTGAGGTGCTGGAGCAGGTCCAGAGAAGAGCAAGGAGGCTGTGAAGGGACTCGAGCACAGATCCTATGAGAAGAGGTTGAGGGAGTTGGGGGTGTTGAGGCTGGAGAAGAGGAGGCTCAGTGGAGACCTCATCACTCTCTCCAACTCCCTGAAAGGAGGTTGGAGCCAGGGGGGGGTTGGGCTCTTTTCCCAGGCAACTCTCAGCAAGACAAGAGGGCACAAAGGGTCTCAAGTTGTGCCAGGGGAGGTTTAGGTTGGAGATGAGAAAGAATTTCTTTCTGGAGAGGGTGATCAGGCATTGGAATGGGCTGCCCAGGGAAGTAGTGGATTCTCCGTGTCTGGAGATCTTTCCAAAGAGCCTGGATGTGGCACTGAGTGCCATGGGCTGGGAACCACGGGGGGAGTGGATCAAGGGTTGGACTTGATGATCTCTGAGGTCCCTTCCAACCCAGCCCATTCTATGATTCTATGACATCCATGAATCTGAACACCCTCTCATGCACCACCCAGAAGGAGATATGGGGTTTATAGAGGTGCTGGGGGCAAATCCTGAGTGCCCTGGGTTGCATTTGTCTCCTTTAACTTCTAGGGTGCTTGAGCTTCCCTCACTACTTCTAAGAGTACCCAGACAGGCTGGAAAATCAGAGGATGGTGCTTGAGCCTCTGGTGTGCAAATCAGGAGGAGATTCTGTGCTTCTGCAGGGCCAGAGAGAACCTGGGATGGAGTACAGGTCCTTTAGGGATAATGGAGCCAGAAACTCAGATGGGCAACACACACCCCTTGGGTAAATACACATGGCTTCTCAACTAAAAATAACCTCTTTCCTTTGCAAATGCACTTATTTGTTAAAAGAAAAAACAAAAACAACCACCAAAAAACCCCAAGAACAAACCATTCTGAGGCAAGCTGCAACACTTAGGACTCTGAGAAAGGATTGCCCATGGCTTTTGCTAATAACAGGTTTGTGTAAAAAAAAAAATAAAAGCACAAAAAACTCTCTTCCCCCACAAAATGTCCCATCTCCTTTTCCAAACCAGGGAAAAACAGGGTTTTAATTCATGAGAGAAAAAGAAAAAAAAAAAAAAGAAAAAATCAGGTCTGATGGCTGGGAATTTCACTTCATCCCCTTCCAGGTCTAACTTTGGGGTGGCATCAGGCTGCCCACCATGGCTGAGCTGCAATATTTATGGAGGTAGAAGAGAAATTTTAGTGTTTCCTGTTCTTTCTGAAAGGCTTTCACCCGGAGACTAAAATGAAAATAAATATTGCAAAATAGAAGAGGGAAGAAAGAAGAGAGAAAAGGAGAAAAGAACCCAAATTTTCGTGGGGACAGTTTTTATTTTTGGTTTTCTTTTTTTTTTTTTTTTATTTTAATTTGTTGTGTCTCTGCCCTTCAGTGCCTTTGCCAGAAGTGGCAGACAAGGAGCACATCCACGGAGAAGAAGGTGGGACTGGCTCAGCCCATGGCACACGTGGCTGTGTCCACGTCACCTTCAGAATCCATGGAAGGTCCTCAAATCCATACCTGAGAGGTGCCCAGGGGGAGAGGGCACAATCCATGGGATCTGAGCTTTGGGAAGAAGAGGCTCACCCTCCACTAGCTAGCATAAAGCTAAAATTAAACATTTTAAAGGGAAAAAAAAAGGAATTTTGGGTTTTTACATGTCAACCGTGGCTGAAGAAAGCTTGGAATTTTATAGATCTTTTAAACTTCTTGTTTGCTAAGACTTTCTTGGGGTCTATCAGCACTGCTGGCAATCCCACACTTAGCAGCCACACTTTCCCAGTTTCCAGAAACTCTTGGCATCTCTGTTGTTCACCCTGATGCTCCTTAATCCCTAATTCAGCTCTTGAAATGGGGCTTCAACCCAAATCTGATTAAATTGCATCAAGAGGAGCACGGCCAGCAGGTCAGGAGAGGGGATTCTCCTCCTCTGCCAGACCCCACCTCAAATCCTGCTCCCAGCTCTGATGTCCCCACCAGAAGAAGGACACAGAGCTGTTGGAACCAGTCCAGAGGAGGCCACAAAGATGCTCCAGGGAATGGAGCAGCTCTGCTCCCAGGAGAGGCTGAGGAGCTGGGATTGTTCAGCCTGGAGAAGAGAAGACTCCAGGGGGACCTTAGAGCTGCCCCCCAATCCCTGAAGGGAACCTCCAGGAAGGCTGCAGAGGGACTTTTCCTCACAGTGTCCAGCCCTAGGGCAAGGGGAAATGGACTGAAAGTGCAGGAGAAGAGGTTCAGACCTGCTGAACACACTCCTCTTGGTGCAATCTAGGCTGGGGTTGACCTTCTGAGCTGCACGAGCACCCTGCCAGCTCATGCTGAGTTTCTCATCAACCCACACCCCCAAATCCTCCTTCTCTCTTCAGGGCTACTCTCAACACACTCAACTTCCCAGCCCAAAAGAGGAGAATTAAGCAATCACTTCTTAGGCCTCACATTCCCATTTGGATCCTACCTGGAGCAGCTCTGCTCCCAGGAGAGGCTGAGGAGCTGGGATTGTTCAGCCTGGAGAAGAGAAGACTCCAGGGGGGACCTTAGAGCTGCCCCCCAACCCCTGAAGGGAACCTCCAGGAAGGCTGCAGAGGGACTTTTCCTCAGAGTGTCCAGCCCTAGGGCAAGGGGAAATGGATTGAAAGTGCAGGAGAAGAGGTTCAGCCTGGAGCTGAGGAAGAAGTTCTTCAGCAGGAGGGTGCTGAGACTCTGGAACAGATTGCCCAGAGAAGCTGTGGCTGCCCCCTCCCTGGAGGTGTTCAAGGCCAGGTTGGATGAGGCTTGGAGCAACCTGGGCTGGAGGAGAGGTGTCCCTGGGCATGGGATGATCAATAAGGTCCCTTTCAACCTCAGCCATTCCATGATTCTTGCTTCCTTGGAGCAGATGAGCTCTCAGCTCCCTTCCAACCTCAGCCATTCCAAGATTCCAAGAGTCTATGATCATTTATTTTAACTGAAGGAGATATTGCTGAGCCATGGGAGCAGATACCACCTCTGAATACTCCACTTAAGAGCTGATTGCATGATCTTTGAACCAGGGATCAGGAGGAAATGAAAATCAAGAAAGATGATGAACACCCCTTCTAGCCTCTAGAAGTCTCCTTTCAGTGAGTATCTCCTTCCAGTCTCTACAAGATGGTCAAGCACCTCTACTCTGAATACTCTCATCAACCCTTTCATCTTTCACAACATCCAGTTCAAGGTTTAGGCCTGCTGTGTTTTTTTATATTTTTTTTCTTTTAGGACCATAGTTTTTTGTAGCTGGAGGTGCATTAAGGTCAGCTCTTTGGCACAAAGATGAACCCAGGGTTGGTCAAGCAAAGTGGAACAGACTAAAGACAAAGGTCTTGCTGCTTCCAAGGGATGCTGGAACATGATTCTGGGCTGGCTGTTTCCTAGGGAAGGTCTCATGAATTATATACAGAGGTAGGATTACATTTCCCAGTCAAAGAACCAGTGCTGGTGTGTGCCTCCAGGCCAAATCCAAGTTTTTGCTGGAAAAATGGTGCACGGAAACCTGTTCCTCAAAATCTCATCTCCGCTCTTGGAGGTCAGCAGTGGTGCTGGGCTCAAGTTACCTTCCATACTGTGTCTTCTTAATTTATTTTAATAAATGTAACCATATTTTCGAGCCTGTTATTGCCAAACTTAGGAGTCTTAGGAGTCTTAGGAGTCTGCAACTACAACGTGAGAGAAGGAACAGCAGAAATGGTTGGAGGTGTGTGACTAGTGGAGTCCCTCAGGGGTCGGTACTGGGACCGGTGTTGTTCAATATCTTCATCAACGACTTGGATGAGGGTATAGAATGTACCCTCAGCAAGTTTGCTGATGACACTAAGCTGGGAGGAGTGGCTGACACACCAGAAGGCTGTGCTGCCATTCAGAGAGACTTGGACAGGCTGGAGAGTTGGGCAGGGAAAAACATGATGAAATTCAACAAGGGGAAGTGTAGAGTCTTGCATTTGGGGAAGAACAACACGATGGCCCAGTATAGGTTGGGGGCTGACCTGCTGGAGAGCAGTGTAGGTGAAAGAGACCTGGGGGTCCTGGTTGACAAGAGGATGACCATGAGCCAGCAATGTGCCCTTGTGGCCAAGAAGGCCAATGGCATCCTGGGGTGCATTAGAAAGGGTGTGGTTAGTAGGTCAAGAGAGGTTCTCCTCCCCCTCTATTCTGCATTGGTGAGGCCGCACCTGGAGTATTGTGTCCAGTTCTGGGCCCCTCAGTTCAAGAAGGACAGGGAAGTGCTTGAAAGAGTCCAGCGCAGAGCTACTAAGATGATGAAGGGAGTGGAACATCTCCCTTATGAGGAAAGGCTGAGGGAGCTGGGTCTCTTTAGTTTGGAGAAAAGGAGACTGAGGGGTGACCTCATCAATGTTTTCAAATATGTAAGGGGTGAGTGTCAGGGAGATGGAGTTAGGCTTTTCTCAGTGGTGACCAGTGATAGGACAAGGGGTAATGGGTGTAAATTGGAGCACAGGAGGTTCAAGTTGAATATCCAGAAACATTTTTTTCCTGTAAGGGTGACAGAGCCCTGGAACAGGCTGCCCAGGGGGGTCGTGGAGTCTCCTTCACTGGAGACATTCAAAACCCACCTGGACACGTTCCTATGCAAAGTGCTCTAGGTGGCCCTGCTCTGGCAGGGGGGGTTGGACTAGATGATCATTCGAGGTCCCTTCCAACCCCTAGGATTCTGTGATTCTGTGTGATTCTGTGTGAAATCAGCCCAAAATCAAGGTTGGGTGCTGAGCCAGGCTGCCCCTCATCTCTTAAAACCAGCTGATATCTTTGAAATTCTCATTTATCCCTTCAGAAATGTTGGTGGAATGGATATCAGAGGGGAAAACCCAGGAAGTTGGAGTGTTGAAATGGGGGAGAAACCAATTAACGGGTGATGAATTAATGTCCTCTCTAAAGTGAATGGGGATTTGCCAGGTTTGACCAGGTAAAGAGCTCACCCATGAGATGGGATAAAAAGGAGGAGAAGCCAGGACAACCCATTGCACTGCAGGAAACTTGAAATGTGTTTTCTCCCTTTCAAAACAAAAGCAGAAGCTTTCAAGTGAGAGCAATGACGTGAGCTTTGAGTTGCAGTCAAGTGGGATCCATCCAAAGACTTTCACCAGTTTCTGCCCACCTGGGTTTGAATCTTTGGAGCCTCACCTTGAATTCCAGGACAAAAGGAAATGTGGTTTGTGGCTTGTGCCCTGGCTGAAGAGTAAGGAGATGAGAATCCAAATCTTGGCTCTGCCACAGACTCTCCTTTGAGTTGGGAGGTGAGGTGTTGAATATCCCTGTGCGTCAGCTCCCAAGAATTGAGGACAGCAGCCCTACCAAGCTTTCCTGCCAGCTTCTGGGAGACTTCTTTCTATCTCAAAAAACGTTTTAAAAAAAAAAAAAAAAAAAACAAACCCAAAAATAATTCAAGGTGTCCCAAATTCCCTCCCTGCTTCCCAAAACACAGGGAGGGGAACAAATCCCAACCCTGGGCTGCAGTCACAGCCAGGCAGAGGAAGGGTTCTGCTAGGGGGTACTTGGCACCTTCTGGTGAAGGGGGTTAAGCATGGGCCAAGGGTGATCTGGCAGCACCAGGATGTGATCTGACACCAAGGATGTGTCCATCCTTGCTGGGGCTTCCCAGGAGGAAGGAGTGAAGGCAATGATGGAAAAGTCAGCTTGGGTTGTCCAGACCTCAGATGTTCAGCAGGTAATGCTCAAGCTTCCACCAACACCTTCCTTCCCTGGCACTGCTTCTGTCCCTGTCATGGCCCTCTTGTTGATGTGGCTTCCTGAGGAACCAAATTTGGCAGCTGATCCAGCTGAAAAACAAACCTCCTCCTAAAAGGCTCGTTCTGAGGTCAACCAGTTGGGCCCTTAGCTTGGCTGTAGCTGCATGGGAAGGGGAACTAGAAATAGCAGATGAAGTCATGATTTTGGTGATAAAACTGGGCTCTGTGCACACTCAGGTCCTTGGCACTTCTCTCACCAGAACTGAGTTCTGCTCAGCCCTTGTTAGCCAAGCTCTCCCTATAGAAGAACAGAGGATCTCCTGCTTTTTGCCATGGGGATACCTTGTAGGACCAGTTGAAGACCTGAGATTCAACTGGGAGCCCATGGGACTCCATCTCCATGGTCTGAGAGATGAGACATCCCTGCTGCCTCCTTACCCTGCCTGCCAGCTGGCAGAAAAACAAAGCTCCATTCAGTGGGGTCCAAATCCAGGTGTGAACTCCAAGGGTTGGTGAGAGTGGGTTTGCAAGAAGAGTCCCCAGAAGGCTTCTTGGAGAAGCCGAAGCTGCCTGCAGAACTGCACACTCCTGTTTCTCATGGTTTAGAGAGCCCTGAGAGGGAAATATCCCTGGGTGTCCATAGCAGTGGATGCTTCCCTCAAGGTCTTCATCTGAATCCATCCACTGGGTGTAACACTGAACCTTGAGGGGTGCAGGATGAAACCCCAGAGAAGTGAGAGCCAGACCTCAGGCTGCACAGCAGCCTTCCCTTGTTCCAGACTATAAATATTCAGGGTAAAGCAGCTCTAAGCCAGCCATGGGGTCAAAGTTCTCTTTTCCTCTGACCTCTGTGGTTAAGATCTTCCCTGGAGAGATGGGACTCTCAAATCCAAAGCCACTCCTCGTTGACTCAGGCCAACTTCTTTAAGCAGGAACTTTCTCCTTCCCCAAACATCCTACACCACTGGGGTGTCTGCAGGGCAGCCCCACAGCTCAAGCTGCTCCATGCTGGAAGCTGCTGTGATGCTCCCAGAAGGATTCTGGCTCTACAAGAAAATGGTGAGGTTGGGCAGCTGAGATCCAGTTCTTGCACCAGTGCTTTTTGGGACTTTAAAATATAGTGAAACAGAACTAATGGAAGAGAATTCAATCTCCTTTTCCACCTCTGGCACACTAGGAAAAGCAGGTTATTGTGAGGGACTGATTACACTCCAGGGTTAGAGTTACTGCTGGGAATGGGCTGCAGAACCAGGGACACTGCTCAGCTCTGAGGAACATTTTCCCCTCCAGAAGGAATAAAGAGGTCCCACCTGCAGCCTCCTTTGGGGAGGAACAGACAAGAGAGATGCCAGAATTGACCAAACAGAGGATTCCATCCCATCCACATCATACTCAGGATAAATTTGAGGGATCACCAGGGTCAAACCCCTTCCTGCTTTCCCTTCTTCCCCTCTCCCTGTTTGCTTCAGCATCCTGGGAGGATTCCATCCCTTCCTCTGCCTGTGCTCCTGATCCATCCCAGCCTGAATCTGTGTGTTCCTGCCTCCAGCTCCCAACTGCTGCTGACCCCAGGATTCCAGCCTGGACTTTCCCAGGGCTGCCCTGCAGCCTCGGGGGTGACGTGAGAGTTATTGGGGGAAAGGGGGGAGGAACCTGGGATCAATTTTCCTGTATATTTGTATAGATTTAGTCATTTTTCCTATTTATCATTCCTGTTTCATTAAAGCTGTGTAGTTTAATTTCCCACCCATGAGTCTCTCTCCCTTATTCTCTCTACTTTCTTTAACAGGGAGGAGAGGAGGATTAATAGAGAGAATCTGTTTTTGGGTTTAATTGCCAGGCCAGTGTTAAACCCTGACATCCTGCCACCCATCAGAAATACTCTGAGTGATAGCACAGGAGGCTGGGAGGGAAGCACTCAGGGTTTATATTTCTCCAAGTCACAACCTCTTTGCCCCTATAAATCTTGTCTGCAAGTGAAGGGCTGGTGCCTCCTCATGGTGAAGACCATGTTGCCCTTCCCAGGCTGCTTCTTTTGGGTCTGGAGGATGGGAAAAGGGAATGGGATGAGGTCTTCCATCTGGCTGAGAGGGGTGATTGGGCCAGGGACCCAATCCTGGGACCGAGGGTGATTAGTACAAAATAGAAACCAAACCCTAGTGTCCATATCATCAAAGGAGGAAAGGACTGGACCTAACCAGGTTTCACCCTGGGCTCTGAAGCTTTTGTGCAAAACCCAAGCTGCTGAGTCTTAGCCAAGCAATTAATTGGATTAAAACTACCCCAGTGCAGATCTCAGCCCTTTTGTTCTGTCATCCCTCACCCCACAGTAGGGTCTGAAACCATCATTTTTATTCCACTCTTGGAGGATAAAGCAGCTGGCACAGTGCATAATGGAGATTGACTTTGTTTGTTCACCACTGCCTTGTAAATTCATCATTTCATGTGTCCAACAACATCTGTGGTCTAAAAATCTGAGGGGGGCAGCTCTTCTGCAAAGAAGGAAGATCTTTTTCAAATTAAAAAATCCTCTATCTGTGACCATTTACTCTTTAGACCACCTCAGAGATGCTCTGCCCATTTGCTGCCTTGGTCATGAAGGGTTAGAGTGAATTTCTGGGGTGTTACAGAAACTCTGCCCCTGGAGGTTCTTTCACAACACCTTAAGAAAAAAACTTCTTGGGGAAGGTTAAATCCCAGTTCACTCTGCCTTCAGATTAACAGGCTTCTTGCAGATTAATTTAACCTAACTATTTATTGGTAAATACTTCCTTGAGTGTTTCAAGCCTTGAATATACTCCTGTGAGCATTGACATCAAGATAATTCCTCCTCTTAACTGCACTGTTTGAGACTGAACAGAGATTTGTTATCAAGAAAAGAGAAGCAAGCTTGAGTTTTATTGCTTTTCCCAAGCCCAGGACTCAGCATGGGTTCATGAGATGTCCAAGTGACAATAAATGAGTTTTATTTATTTGAAATAAAATAGAAGAGCTAACGTTGGGCTCGGTTGCAGAACCCAGGTCTCAAACCAAGACCATGGCCATGTGCTCATAGAGTCATAGAATGGTTTGGGTTGGAGAGAACCTTCAAGATCACCTGGTTCCACCACCTCCCACTTTGAGGAACCCAATCTGGTGGGAGGTGTTCCACTTTCCAAGCCTTTTGCTCTACCAAAGCATCCATGGTAAAGAGCTCAAGCTCTGCTTGTCAGGACCTCATCTCTTCCCCAGTCCCACCAAAACTCCTGGTGACACTGAAGGAGGGAGCTGACTTCTAAAGTCACTTCTGAAGTCTCCTAGAGTTAAAAACCAGGTTGTGAGAAGAAGATTAGAGAGCTGATCTCACCAGAACCCAAGGTGGGAAGGTGGTCAGGAGCACAATGGAAGGAAATGTCTTTGCACATATGGTTTTTAATGAGGTGTTAATGGGGCACTGGGTGAACAGGACAAAGGAGCAACAGAGGATGTGGCTTGAGGTTTTGGCTGATGTAAATCCAAAGGCCTGGAATAAAATGAAATCTGGGCTTTTCTGGCCCCTTGATGTCATTTCCAACAGGAGAGGGACACCAGGTGGGCAGGAATCTCTGCTCTAAAATCCCATCTGCCTTTGGGGACCTTTCCCTCTGCTGGTGATGGATTCAGGCATCCCCAAAGTACTGACTCTGGGAAGAGGGAGCCCTGAGATGCAATGATGAAGGTGGAAAGCAATCTGTCTTGTCTTCTTCTCTCAGAAAATAGAGGGAGATGGGACAGGGCACCCACCCAGGACAAGCTGGGTGGCTGCAGGGTGCCTCAGTGCCACTAATTAACACATGTGAAACTGATGAAAGAAACCAATGGGAGATGCTTACTTTGCTACCCACATAAGAGAGCTTTCTCCCTTCCTTCTCCCTCCAGCCCTACATCTGGTAGTGATTTGGCAGCCCAAAATAGAAAGGAAGTGGAAGAATGGAGCTGAGCTGAGCCTGGCTCTGGAGGAGAACATAGAATATGTCAGAAGCAACCAGAGAAGGGGTGTGAAGGAAGTTTCATTTCTCTTATCCTTGGTGTCTTGACTTTGGGTGTAGTGATAAGGGCCATGACCATGACCCTTGCATCCTCCTGACCCCTGGGCATCTGGAATTCTGGAGCAGGAGAAAGACAACTTTGCTTTCCAAGGCCTTGTGCTGGAAGGTCTTCTCCATAGCCTACCCTGAAGAACCAATAACTTAGGTCTTGAGGTTCTTGTCTCCCATTGAGCTCTGTGTTTGGGGCTGAGGGGAAGGGCTGGGGTGGGGCAGAGAGGGGCCCATGGAGGCTGAATTGCTGTGGGAACACTCACCATGCACCTTGGCCACCTTGGCTTTCAGGTGTCGTTCACACTTGGCCTTGGCTTTCAGCAGGAGGAAAATCTGCTCCTCTTTGGTGATGACATCATCAGCATCCACCTGGAGAGAAAGGAGGTTAAAGCTCAGTGTGGGAAGAGCAGCAGGACACAAAATCCCTGGATAATGCAGGTGACCTGAATGCAAAGAACCTCTTTGCTTCAGCAGCTTCCTCCACCAGGAATTCACATGATTTCTGGGATGGGGTGGTCCAGGTTATAGGGATGAGGCAATGAGCCAAGGGAGAAAAAACCCCCATCCTAGTAAATATTGGCAGGAAACTGTTAAAAACTTGTCCTTCTGGGACACAGAAGCATGCTCAGGGAATCATAAAATCCCAGACTGGTTTGGGTTGGAAGGGGCATTAAGGATCATCCCTAACATGGCCAGGGACATCTAACCATCTAACCCCAGACTAAGTTTCCCCAAGCCCCATCCAACCTGGATTTGAACACTTCCAGAGATGGGGCAGCCACAGCTCCTCTGGACAACCTGGGCTGCTGGGAGGTGTCCCTGGCCATGTCAGGGATGAGCTTTAAGGTCCCTTCCAACCCAAACCCAACCATGATGCTGCAGTTTCATTGTACTCCTCAAACCCACTGCTGCTGAGAATTAAGGTTTTTTCACTCATTTGAAGTTATTTAATTTTGAAAACAAGTAAGACAAAGCAGCTGAAGGCCAATCAGTTCTGGAGCCAATGACAAATGACATAATGAGGGTTAATGAAATCCAGCTTAGAAGCAAACTCAAATTCAGTTTCCCACTGTGCTCCTAAAGAAGGGAATGGTGGATGCTTGAGCAGCTGGAGGGGTAATGGACATGCAGATGGGATGGTTGGATCTGATAAGGGGATTCTGAGTAAAACAGAAGTTAGTTTTTCTTGTCCTTGGAAAGAATCCACGCTGAAAATCCTTCAGAAGTGGGAGCTGGTTTCTAAACCACATTAATGCTCATGCAAAACAAAGCCATCCCTTTCCAGATGTTTGGTCTGTCCACAGTTAAGGCAACATCCCACATTTCAACTCTTTCATTGGACACTTAAAACCTCGGGGTTAAATCCTGCTGTCATTTCTATCTGCAAAACCCCTGAGTGATTCCCTCAAAGCTGGAGGAGTTGTGCTGGATTTATAGTGGCTGGAGAAGAATCTGACCTCAGGCATCTGCAATGATTCATCCCATGCACACTCAGTCCTCAAGCTCCTTTGGCTGTACTTTGAGAGCAGGGCAGCTCCCAGCCAGAGGGATGTATGGGCTCCAGGCACAGAAAATAAATTTCACTTCCCAGAAAGGGAAGATAAGTCCCCAAATGCTGTGTCCAGAGCCGGGCAGAATGGCTGGAGCAAAACGTGGAACTCAGCTCCAGTCTTCAGCTTTCCTGAGCACTGGTTACTGGTTTTACAACTCCAAGATACTACCAGATCCTTAAAAAAACACCAAACCCCACAACTCCCCATTCTTTTCCCTCCTCTAAAACTGGTTGCTACTAAACTAAATTAAACTAAACTAAACTAAACTAAACTAAACTAAACTAAAAAATGCCAAGATATATGTTTAGGAGATGTCTTACAGGGGTTCTCCTTGGTTCCATGGCTGGAACATCTATGTGAACACATATATGAATAAAACCAGATTTTCATGACTTAAAGGAGACACTGACTCTGAAGAGGCTCATGGGGAACCTACCCAGGCTGGAAAAGCTTCTCCTTTGCTGCTGAATAATTCACATTAAACACCTAAACTGGACTGATAGTTGAGGGTTCTAAACTAGTCCTCTCCTCTCCTAACCCCACATCCCATCCCTTGCCTCCAGCCCTTGTCACCCCCTTTGCTGAGACATTGCAAAGGTGTCAGCCAGGCTGAAAGCTCTCCAGGGACAGAGAACTGAGCAGTGGGATGCTGGGTCAGACACCAAAACAGCTCAAGGGACATTGGGTTCAGGGTAGGACAGGGCAGGCACACAGAGGTGGAAACCACAGAGCAGCTTCGGACCTGTCAGCTCCTGGAGGACATTTAATTCATAGAATTATAGAATCAGAGAATGTCAGGGGTTGGAAGGGACCTCCAGAAATCATCTATCCCAACCCTCCTGCCAGGGCAGGGCACACAGAACACATCCAGGGGGGGTTGGAAAGGCTCCAGAGAAGGAGACTCCAGAACCTCTCTGGGCAGCCTGGGCCAGGGCTCCCTCACCCTCACAGCCAACAAGTTTCTCCTCAGCTTCAGCTGGAACTTCCCATCTTCTCCCTTCAGCCCAGGATTCCCTCTCCTATTCCTGGACACCACTGAACAGAGATTGGCCCCTTCCTCTTGCCCCCCACCCCTCAGCTACTGATGGACATTCAGCAGATCCCCTCTCAGCCTTCTCTTCTCCAGCCTCAACAGCCCCAGGCCTCTCACTCTTTCTCCACCCCAGAGATGCTCAAGTCCCTTCAGCACCCTCCCAGCTCTCCCTTGGCCTCTCTCCAGTAGATCTCTGGCTCTCTGGAACTGGGGAGCCCCAAACTGGAGCCAGGATTCCATAGGTGCTCTCCCTAGGGCAGAGCAGAGGGGGAGGAGAACCTCCCTGGATCTGCTGGACACACTTGAAAATTGTTCAGTCCCACTTTTTTTTTTTTTTTTTTTTTTTTTTTTTTTTTTTTTTTTTTTTTTTCCCTGTGCATCTGATTTTCCTGCTCTGGATCTTCTGCTCTTAAGACAACCCTTCCCTACTCATCTTTCCATCCTGGCTCTCAAAGGTTAAATAAAATCCACAGCTTTGCAATACAGATGCACTCACGGTGTGAGACACGTTTGGATCTGGCTTGGCAAAACTTCTTCTTTGACAAACAATCTCAACACCTGATCCAAAAATACCCCAGGACAACCTTGCTAAAATCATCAGGAGTTGAGGATGCCAACTTCGTGGAACCTGAATATCCCCAGGCAGCCAAATAAGTGGCTTCATTTTCTGGAAGGGTTAAGGTAGGGGCTGCAGGAGTTCTTGGGAGGTGGCAGCTACTGCTGGGGTGGATTTGGGTGGATTTGGGTCAGGAGAAAGATGGAGCTAGAGAGACTGGTATGAGAAGTATCTGTAAGGTACTGGGTGGTACAGAGGAAGGGTGCTAATTAGCCAGAATTTTGCAGAATTTGAGGCCTGGGAGGCAGAAGATGAAGAGAGCAAGATCTAAAAGAAACAAGACAGTGACTGGAAGCAGAACACATCAGAGGCTTTAAAATAGGCCTAGGAAATTAATAAAGGACAGAATTGTCAGTTGCTGTTCAACACTGTAGCCTGGATGCAAAATTCTGGTGCAGGAAAATCTTAAACCTTCTGGTCACCCAAAGCTGGGAGGTGACAACCATTTAAGTGCTGTCTCTTCACCTAAACATCCCCAGCTGGCAGCTCCTGGGGATGATCTGTTAGGAGAGAAGACAGACTGAATAAAGCTGTTTTCATAAATATCTATAGCTCCTCTATTTCTTTTTGGGGCCACAGGAACCTTGTGCCCTGCTGAGCAGCCAGGAACATCCCCCTACACTCAGAGTATGGTCCAGTTTGTCTCTTAAAAAATCCACTCTGCTTTCTCTACACTTGTTGTTCAGGACCCTAAAAAGAAAAAAAAAGGAGAGAGGAGGTGCAAGGAATCCTTCATCCAGCTCACCACAATTTGCATATTCATTTCCCTCATTTTTTACCAAAAACCTCTGCTCTGAGCCCATTTGCAGCCCAACACCCCTCATTCTGCAGGTGCTCATCAGCTAGCAGAAAGGAACAAATATCCATCCAGGTTGGATGGGGCTTGGAGCACCCTGGGCTGCTGGGAGGTGTCCCTGCCCATGGGTTGGATTTTGATGAGCTTTAAGGTCCTTTCCAACCCAACCTTTCCTTGATTCTGTGTTTACTTCTTGCTGACAAAATCTCTGCCTTGTTGGCCAACTGGGGACATCCACGAGGAGATGTACCAACCTCAGGTGTTCCCCTGGAATTCCCCCAGTTGTCACTGAGTATTTGGGTAGACAGATCAGCTGCAGTTCATCCCACCCTCAAGCCACCCCCTAAAATATTTTTTTTTTCCTTTTTTAATTTTTTTTCCACTTTGGGCAGCTGGTGGCTGCAGCCATTGGCAGCACTGAGAAGATCCATGGGGCTTAGAAGAAGATTTTTTTGCTGGAATGAGCTCTGCAGGCAAGAGAAACACCTGAGGGAAGTCAGAGATGATGTCACAGACAGGTACATCTCTCAAATCCAACAGTTTGGAAGCAAGAGGTGGTTGTGCCCCTGCAAGAATTGACAGCAAATCCCTTTCTATCCCTAACTTATTCCATCCCATTCTCCCTAAGTTTCTTCCTCATGATGATGGATGAGGGGAAGGCTGTGGATGTGGTCTGCCTGGACTTCAGCAAGGCCTTTGACACCGTCTCCCACAGCATCCTCCTGAAAAAGCTGTCAGCCCACAGCTTGGACAGGAGCACCCTGTGCTGGGTTAGGAACTGGCTGGAGGGCCGGGCCCAGAGAGTGGTGCTGAACGGGGCTGATCCAGTTGGCAGCCGGTCACTAGTGGAATGGGCTGCCCAGGGAAGTAGTGGATTCTCCGTGTCTGGAGATATTTCAAAAGAGACTGGATGTGGCACTCAGTGCCATGGGCTGGGAAGTGCAGCAGTAGTGGATCAAGGGTTGGACTTGATGATCTCTGAGGTCCCTTCCAACCCAGCCCATTCTATGATTCTATGATTCTATGATTCTCATGAATCCCTGCATCGAGTGAGCTTGGTAGCGAAGTTGTAGAATCTAAAGGGATGCAGGGAGGCTGAGCACCACTCAGGGAGGTAAAAAAAGGACAATTTTGCCCTTTAAACCTGGTGTTCCAGCCTTGGTGCAGCTGGAAGGGATGCAGGTTCCCACCTGGCCTCCCCTGGTTTGCAATCAACCCCCTCCTGCTTTTCTTTCTCAATGTTTATCACCTCTCAGCTTCCCAGCACTGTATTTTATTTTTTTTTAATTTTTTGCCAGGAAGATAAAAAAAAAAAAAAAAAAAGGCTCCTTGTGGATTATCCAGAAATCTTTTGTGTGTTTTTTTCCTCCCCCCTTCTGAGAAAGCAGAAATGCAGAGCAGGAATCAGGCCAAGCAGGGAAAGGGTGCAATGACAAGGCAATTCCAGAGGCTGTTAAATCAGTTTTGGTTCAGTGTTCCCCACCTCCACCCCCCCCCCCCCATCTTCTATGCCCCCAGAGGAGTCCATAGGATAATTATGATAATGCTTGCTGGTATTTCCATTTCATTGGCTGATCTCCCAGCCACTAAAGTAAACCCCAAATCTCCACGGGGAGGTCATATTCATCCTTGTTTATGGGACTCATTTTCAGAAATAACACTGTGCTTTTTGTGAAACTTCCCAGGCAACAGCTCAAAAAAAGAGCTGAAGGCAAACAGATTCCTTGGTCAGGGTTGAGAGCATCACAGCCACTCCATGGGCCCAAGGCAAGGGACTGCTGGTGGTCACCAACTTGGGTGTAGAATCCCAGAATGTCAGGTGGGAAGGGACCTCCAGGCCCATTTTCTCCAACCCTTCTCTTATTATCGTTGATCTGAGATGTCTCAGCACCCATGGAGCTGAGACTTCCAACTTTCCCAAGTGGGGGAATCCACCCCTTCCCCTGGGAGACCATTCCAAGGTCTGACTGTCCTCAGGGGGACAAATTTTCCTCTGGTGTCCACTGGGAATCTCCCCAGGAGCACCTTGTGCCCATTGCCCCTTGTCCTGTCCATGGGACTCCTTGTACCCAGGGAGTCTCCAGCTGCTTTGGAGCCCCCTCTAAGTACTGAACATGGTCAGAAGGTCTCCCCTGAGCCTTCTCTTCTCAAGGCTGAACAAGATGATTTCTGGTGAGAAAGCAGCTGCAGGCAGGAGAAGGTGCTCAGGAGAGAGAAGAGAAGGAGAAATATTTGAAAATGAAAGTGATATGGAAGGAAAATGGAGGTGGGAAGAGGGTGGGACATTGTTGGGACACACAGTGGAGTTTGCACCCTAAACCAGCCCTGATGGTTTTGGTGGACATTTCTAGAAGGGTGGTGATGGTGATGGTGATGGTGATGGTGATGGTGATGTCTTGTGAGGAGTGATCCTGATGGACTGGCTGGGGACACAGAGAAAACCAAGAGTTGGTCAGCTCTGGGGAGCATGAAAGAGGTTTCCTAAATTTTCCTTCAGTGGGCTGGGTGAAGGGTCCAAGTGGGACATCAACCCAAGCAGGAGAAGGTCAGAAACCAAGTAGTAGAAGGCTGTAAACCAAGTCCTTTCTCTGCAGCAGAATTTGCAAAGGAGCAGAAAGCATCAGCAGAAAGGTGATGAAATTAAAGCTTATTCCAGCCTTGCTGATGGAGCAGTCCCTCTCCTAAACACTGGGAGGGTCAGGATAGGTGTTAGGATTAAAGGATTAATCTAACCAAGTCTAATCTAAGGCCAGACCTGCAGCTGCCCCAGGTGAGCATCCATCTACTGAGATCAGAGCAGCAAAATGGGTTGAAGGCAATGGGGTGAAGAAGCCAAGAGGGGTGGCACAATGGAGTGATGCCACACAATAGGGATTCGAGGGCTTTGGGCAGGAGCTGATGTAGTCCTCAGCATGGGCTGAGCCAAAACTGGACCAGACAGGAGCTGGTGGTGATGGGGAAGTGCTCAGGAGGAGGAAGAGGTGGTTGGAAACACAAGGCTTTGCATGAGGTTGGTCAGAAAAGGGGTGGCAACACAGGATGAGGCGAGAATTGATACCCTGGAATTTTTTTCCCTTTCTTTTCCTTTCCCTTTCCCTTTCCCTTTCCCTTTCCCTTTCCCTTTCCCTTTCCCTTTCCCTTTCCCTTTCCCTTTCCCTCTCCCTTCCTTTCCTTTCCTTTCCTTTCCTTTCCTTTCCTTTCCTTTCCTTTCCTTTCCTTTCCTTTCCTTTCCTTTCCTTTCCTTTCCTTTCCTTTCCTTTCCTTTCCTTTCCTTTCCTTTCCTTTCCTTTCCTTTCCTTTCCTTTCCTTTCCTTTCCTTTCCTTTCCTTTCCTTTCCTTTCCTTTCCTTTCCTTTCCCTTTTCTCTTCTTCTCTTCTCTTCTCTTCTCTTCTCTTCTCTTCTCTTCTCTTCTCTTCTCTTCTCTTCTCTTCTCTTCTCTTCTCTTCTCTTCTCTTCTCTTCTCTTCTCTTCTCTTCTCTTCTCTTCTCTTCTCTTCTCTTCTCTTCTCTCCTCTCCTCTCCTCTCCTCTCCTCTCCTCTCCTCTCCTCTCCTCTCCTCTCCTCTCCTCTCCTCTCCTCTCCTCTCCTCTCCTCTCCTCTCCTCTCCTCTCCTCTCCTCTCCTCTCCTCTCCTCTCCTCTCCTCTCCTCTCCTCTCCTCTCCTCTCCTCTCCTCTCCTCTCCTCTCCTCTCCTCTCCTCTCCTCTCCTCTCCTCTCCTTCTTCTCCTCTCCTCTCCTCTCCTCTCTTCTCCTCTCTCTCTCTTTTTTATTTTTTAAATGGAGTTATTATCCTTTAGATGTGAGAGCACTGATTCTTTCCATTACTTTATGATTGGCTTTAGGTATCTACTTTACCTCCTGTTTCCCTACACTTCTTCAAGTGAATATCTGTACAAAACCCCAGCATCCTCTGACCACCAGGCTCTGCTGGGTCACTCAGCTCCAGATGAACCCTGGCAAGTGTGGAAGGACTTGGGATTTGAATGTCTTGGACAAAATGTACCCTGTGCAACCTCTTTTACTGGGGCTGCTGCCAGTCCTACAGCCAAGTAGGATCTGTCAGGCTACAGCTCAGCTGCTGATTGACTCTGCCCCATGTCTGGCTGTTATGACACAGAAAAAAATAAAAATCTGCTGGAGATCTGCTGGAGCTACACATGGGCTTTTGCAGTCACTCAAAGCACACGTGTAATGGCAAATAAAACTCCTTCTTGGCTTTAGAAGGAGATTGAGACCCCACCACTTGCTTCTGGAAGCCAATGTTTAGTTAAAATACATCCCTCACCCCCAATAAGCTGCTCTGAACTCGTGCTTCAAAGTCTGGAGCTTTCTATTCCAGAGGCACTTTGCAGCATCTCCCTGGTGGAGAGGTTGAGCAGAGTAAATGCAGATAAACCATGTTTACTCTCTTCTAATTTGGGCATTGCTGGGTTTGCCCACTGCCCAAATAATCTAATTCTCTCTTTTGATTTCCTGCTGGCTCCTTCCTTCTTAACCTCTGCTTGTCTGCACACTATCAATGCCTTGGTATTAAAAAAAACATTAAAAAAAACCAAAACCCAAACAAAATAACAACCAACACACAAAAAAAACCACAAAAAAGCCCCCCCACAACACTAAAAAACACTAAAAAACTAAAACTGGGGACAAATTGTTTCAAAGAGGAGATTCAAGCCCTCAATCAAGAGGTTCAAGATGCTAAACTGGGGGAGGGAGAGCAGGGACTGATGGTTGTTCTGTCCCGAGGGAGTTAATTTAACTGAATAGGTATTATTTCCAAAGTTAAGGAGAAAAAAAAAATGAAAAAAAAATGTGGCTTGAAACCTATTTCCTTTCAGGTTAATGCTGGAAGGATTTAAAAATAAATAAAACCAAAGTGCCAGTTGGCCCAGCCAGAGATTCAGTAGCAAAAGCAGCAGAGACACCAATCACTGCCAGCTGCTAATTGCAAAATCTGTGGTTTGCTCAGGAGTGGGGAAGAGGAGGAGGGGAGGAAGGTTGCTTCCCAGAAGGAGACTCTGGAGTCATGAACAAGTAGGAGAAAGCAGATTTGGGGTTGCTCTGAGCTCACCTGGGAGCCTCCTCTTCTCCAGGCTGAACAACCCCAATCCCTCAGCCTGGCTTCCCAGGGAGGTGCTCAGCCCTCTGAGCATTTGAGTGGCTCTGCTCTGGACACCTTCCAGGAGCTCTGTGTCCTTCTGGGGTTGGGGACTCCAGACCTGGGCACAGCACTGCAGGGGGGGCTCAGCAGAGCACCAGTGAATGGGAAGAGGAAAGGTTGGCATGGAAAGATGCTGGGATGAACTGGAAATGTCATATCCTGTCACCATGCCTGGGGAATGGGCTGAGCTGATCTCCCTGAGGCCCTTCCAATCCCATTTGGTTTTGCTTTGCTTTTGGGAAGCCTCATCCTTCAAGTAGGACAAGAAGAAAGTCAGCCTGGAGACTCCTGATAACTCATAGCAAAAGAAATGAACTGGTTTGAACAGGGATGTCCACAACATTTAGGATCATAGGACTACAAAATGTCTTTGGGATGGAGTGATACCATGGCATAGAATCATAGAATCACAGAATTGGCTGGGTTGGAAGGGACCTCAGAGATCATCAAGTCCAACCCTTGATCCACTCCCCCCGTGGTTCCCAGCCCATGGCACTCAGTGCCACATCCAGGCTCTTTGGAAAGATCTCCAGACACGGAGAATCCACTACTTCCCTGGGCAGCCCATTCCAATGCCTGATCACCCTCTCCAGAAAGAAATTCTTTCTCATCTCCAACCTAAACCTCCCCTGGCACAACTTGAGACCCTGCCCTCTTGTCTTGCTGAGAGTTGCCTGGGAAAAGAGCCCAACCCCCCCTGGCTCCAACCTCCTTTCAGGGAGTTGTAGAGAGTGATGAGGTCTCCCCTGAGCCTCCTCTTCTCCAGCCTCAACACCCCCAGCTCCCTCAGCCCTTCCTCACAGCAATTCTGCTGGATCCCTTCACAGCCTCCTTGCTCTTCTCTGGACCTGCTCCAGCACCTCAATCTCCTTCCTGAGGGGCTGAGGGGCCCAGAACTGGACACAGGACTCAAGCTGTGGCCTCACCAGAGCTGAGCACAGGGGCAGAATCCCTTCCCTGGACCTGCTGGCCACGCTGTTCCTGAGCCAGCCCAGGATGCCATTGGCCTTCTTGGCCACCTGGGCACACTGCTGGCTTCTGTTCAGCTTCCTGGCAATCCAGACTCCCAGGTCCCTTTCTGCCACTCTGTGCCCAGCCTGGAGCTCCCCATGGGGTTGTTGTGGCCAAAGTGCAGGACCCGGCACTTGGAATGTTGAACCTCATCCCATTGGGATCATCCCAACTCTCCAGTCTGTCCAGGTCCCTCTGCAGAAACAGAAGAGGACCTTTATCATCCTTCCAAACTCTTCAAGCTGATAATCTACACGGATCTCCTTCCTTGGCCATCCTGCCATGCTAATTCCTCTATTATTTAGTGATCTCACACTTTATGGTCAGCACTTCTCAAGAAGAACTGACATTTATGGTGTATTTCCAGGACCTGGAGGTTTAGGAGAACATTTGTCTCACCAAGATGTTTGCTTCCTTTCCTGCTTTACACCCCGGGAGCAAGCAAGGTGGAACCCAAGAGGTTTAGTTACTTAAAAAAATTGAGGAAATTCACCACAACTTCTCCTCAGGTGGTTTTCCCAGGGATTAGGGGATGGAGCTGGTGTAGGGAGGTCAGGAGGAGTGGGTACTGGTTGGAGTTGTACTTCTGAATCATAAATAACCCCCATGACTCCATGCACTTGTGCAACGGGATGACTGGAGTCAGGAATGGTTTAGCCCAACCTGAAGAAGCTAAGGTCTAAAACATCTGCATGGATCACAGCCTGAAACTTGGGGGTCCAAAGGACTCACTCAGCTGGAGGCATCCACGTCTCCAGAGCTCTGATGTGAGATGAGACAAAACCTTCCCTGAACTTCTCCATTGCTTATCCAGATTTGAGATCAGCTGAACCAAGGGCTGTTCCCTCTGCCCAGACCAAGACAGGGGTTTGAAGCTTAGATCCAAGCTAGAAAAGCAGATCTGTGCTCTCTGAGCTGCCAGAGAGATGCAAAATTGCTTTTTTTGGTGTGCTTGGCAGCTGAAAGTGCTGCCTGATCCTCCTGGGACTTGGAGGTCCTCTTGTTTGTCGCTGATGGAAAGCTCTGTCCATCCCCATAATGGCTGCAATTTGGGGAGGATGCTGAAAGAAAGTGAAGATCACTCTGGCATCGTGTTTTGATTTGTCTTGGCTCCCATCTGGACCTTTCCATCACCTCCAAGGGTTGCTGGGAAGAAGTGCACTGCAAGACCCTATGTTTTCCAACACTGAGCTACAATGCTGGCTTCTCTCTTTCCCTTTTAACCTTATTCTTTGAAACTCAATGATTTGGTTTCCCACCTTGCTGTCTACAGCAATGGTTTCACGACCATCAAGGCTGCAAGGCTTGATTTCTGCCCTTTCTTTTTTCCTATATATTTTTAAAATCTATTCTGTGTTGCAACAAAAGTTCATGGAAGGGATTTTCTTGTGAGAATCACAGAATCATCATGGTTGGAAAGGACCTTCAAGATGATCGGATCCAACCATCAGCCCTTCACCACTAAATCATCTCCTGAAGCACCACAATTACCCATTTTTTAATACCTCCAGGGATGGAGACTCCACCACCTCCCTGGGCAACCTCTTCCAATGCTTCCCCACTCTTTCAGTGAAGAAATTTTTCTAATATCCAATCTGAACCTCCCCTGGTGCAACTTGAACCCATTTCCTCTTGTCCTCATGGAATGGACCCCTTGTTGCTCCTTCCCATGCTCCTATCACAGATGCAAGAAGAAGACACAGATCCTCTGAGTACAGACCCTGTGGTCCTGAAGCTGTGTAAGGAAATTCTTCCTCAGTTATGTGACAGCTAAAGAGCAACAAAAGGGATGGATTTTTCTTAATTCTTCAAGGGAAACTCCAACTCCTTCCCCTTTGGCTCCCCAGTTCTCTTGCCTCTCTCAAAACCAACTCCCTCCTTTAGGTTTCTCTCCTGAGTTTCCGAACTTCTGGCAGTGATTTATTTTTTAAAAACCTTTCTAGGAATACTCTCTCTGGATGAGGGAGCTGGAGTCCAGGCTTTTCCTCAAGTACTCCCAATTGTCCTCAGACAGGACAGATGCTTGCAGGCAGCTGGGCCAAGGATGCAAACTGAGCTGTTTCAACACACTGACACAAATTCCCTTTTTATCTTCCCATGGCACAGAGCACTGACAAGAGGAGCAGGAGAAAACCTGATATCAAATCATGACACTAGAGCTTTAGAAAAACCCAAATTAATTCCATTAAATTAAAGAAACCTGGGTAATTCACAGCATTTTTGCTTCTATTTCTCCTATCAGCAGAAGAGCTGGGGGTTAGGAAACAGAATATGCCCTGGGGGGATGTGCCTGGGAGGAGAAAGTCCCCAAACATCCCTCACTCAGCTGTCCAAACTGCAGAAAAATGGCATTCTCTCTATTTCACAACCAAGAACCTTTGTTGGACTGAAGGCAGGTCCATGCCCTTAATGCTGAATCCCTGTGGAATGTCTCCTGGACAGCTGTTTAAAACAGCAATTAAAAAAGAAAGGTTTTCAAGTAAACACCTGCTAGGAAGAGTTCTTACCCGTATTAAGAATGAATCATAGGATTGCTCAGGCTGGAAAAGACCTTCAAGATCACCAAGTCCAGCTTCATCCTAACCCTCTTACCCTGATCCTGAGGAGCCACCACTAAACCAAAGCCATCCAGGTGATTTTTAAACACATTCAGGGATGGAGACGCAACCACCTCCCTAGGGAGCCTCTTACCAACCCTTTCTGTACAGAAGTTTCTCCTGCTACCCAACCTAAACCTCCCCTGACATAACTTGGAGCCATTTCCCCTTGTCCTGTCCTCTGTCACCAGTGGGAAGAGACCAACCCCACTCTCCCTACAACCTTCCTGCAGGTGTTAGTAAAGAGTGAGAAGGTCTCCCCTCAGCCTCCTTTTTTCCCTGACAATTGCTATTTTCCCTACTACAGCCCCAACCCCCTCACTCACTCCTCATAGGAGATGTTTTCCAAACCCTTCCCCAGCTTTGTTTCCCTTCTCTGGACCTGCTCCAACCCCCCCAATGTCCTTTTTGTGTTCAGGTGCCCAAAGCTGCACACAAAACTCGAGGTGTGCCCTCACCAGAGCTGAGAAAGGAGCAGGATGATTTCCCTGGACCTGTTGGCCACACCAGTCCTGATCCAAGCCAGGATGCCATTGGCCTTCTTGGCCACCTGGGCACATTGCTGGCTCATGTTCAGCCAACTGGCAATCAATAAACCAAGGTCCTTTTCTGCCAGCCAGCTTTCCAACCACTCTTCTACAAGACTGTAGGGTTGCCTGGGGTTGTTGGGACCAAAATGCAAGACCTGACATTTGGCCTTAGTGGATATCATGAGTTGGTCTCAGCTCAATGACCCAGTCTGTCCAGGTCCCTCTGAAGCCATTTTACCATCCAGCAGATCCACACTCCCTTCCAGCTTGGGGTCATCTGCCAACTTACTGAGGGTGCCCTCAATGCCCTCATCAAGATCATTAATAAAGATGTTCAACTGGGGTGGTCCCATCACTCAGCCCTGAAGGACACCACTAGTGAGTGGCCACCAACTGGATTTATCTCCATTGAGGACACCATTTGTGAGTGGCCACCAAGTGGATTTATCTCCAATGAGGACACCACTTGTGAGTGGCCACCAACTGGATTTATCTCCATTAAGAACACCACTTGTGAGTGGTCACCAACTGGATTTATCTCCAATGAGGACACCATTTGTGAGTGGCCACCAACTGGATTTATCTCCATTGGGGACACCACTTTTGAGTGGCCACCACCTGGATTTATCTCCATTGGGGACACCACTTGTGAGTGGCCACCAACTGGATTTATCTCCAGTGGCCAAAACTCTTTGGGCCAGGCCATCCAGCAGAGAATGTGCCCATCCAAGCCATGGTCAGAGAAGCTTTTCCAGGAGGATGTTAAGGGGGACAAGGTCAAAGGCTTTATTGAAGACTCCATCAACAGCCTTTCTGGTTAGAAACCACTTTTCTGGCTCTGCTATACAGAATCACAGAATGTCAGTGGATGGAAGGCATCTCTGAAGATCAACAAGTCAACCACTCTGTAAGAGCAAGACCAAAACTAGGGAAGGTCACTCAGAAATTCATCTGGATGGATCTTGAAAGTCTCCAGAGAAGGAGACTCCACAACCCCTCTGGGGAGCTTTAGATCCTGTATATATGGGATATCCAGGCCCTGATTCCCAGATCTGAACCTGCCTTTTACCTTCTGGGATGTTAATCCATAGAATCATGGAATGGGCTGGGTTGGAAGGGACCTCAGAGATCATCAAGTCCAACCCTTGATCCACTCCCCCCGTGGTTCCCAGCCCATGGCACTCAGTGCCACATCCAGGCTCTTTGGAAAGATCTCCAGACACGGAGAATCCACTACTTCCCTGGGCAGCCCATTCCAATGCCTGATCACCCTCTCCAGAAAGAAATTCTTTCTCATCTCCAACCTAAACCTCCCCTGGCACAACTTGAGACCCTGCCCTCTTGTCTTGCTGAGAGTTGCCTGGGAAAAGAGACCAACCCCCCCTGGCTCCAACCTCCTTTCAGGGAGTTGGAGAGAGTGATGAGGTCTCCCCTGAGCCTCCTCTTCTCCAGCCTCAACACCCCCAGCTCCCTCAGCCCTTCCTCACAGCAATTCTGCTGGATCCCTTCACAGCCTCCTTGCTCTTCTCTGGACCTGCTCCAGCACCTCAATCTCCTTCCTGAACTTCCTGAGGGGCCCAGAACTGGACACAGGACTCAAGCTGTGGCCTCCCCAGGGCTGAGCACAGGGGCAGAATCCCTTCCCTGGACCTGCTGGCCACGCTGTTCCTGAGCCAGCCCAGGATGCCATTGGCCTTCTTGGCCACCTGGGCACACTGCTGGCTCCTGTTCAGCTTCCTGGCAATCCAGACTCCAATGTCCCTCTCTGTCTGGCTGCTCTCCAACCACTCTGTGCCCAGCCTGTAGCACTACTTGGGGTTGTTGTGGCCAAAGTGCAGGACCCGGCACTTGGGATTGAATTCCAGAGCACTACCAGCGAATTTTGTATGGACTTTTCCAAACTCAACATTCCCAAGCCCCTCAGATTTGTTCTCCAGACCCTTCCCCACTTGCTTGCCCTTCTCTGAACTCCCTCCAGCTCCTCAATGTCCTTCTTGGAGTGAGGGGCCCAGAACTGAACACAGCCCAGGGGCACCATCCCTGCCCTTCTCCTGCTGGCCACACCATTCCTGATCCAAGCCAGGATGCTGGTGGCCTTCTTGTCCTGGTTTGGGCCAGGATAAAGGGGATTTTCTGTCTGGTACTTTTGCTTTCAGCTCAGTCTCTTGTAAGGAGCTGCACTTGCTGAAACGAACAGCAAGTTTCTCAGTCAGTGTCTGATCTGGGACTGATCACACTCCAGGTTCAAAGTTACTGCTGGAGAATGGGCTGCAGAACCACTGCTTGGTTCTGAGGAATATCTTGGGCTCCAGAAAGAGAAAAGGAGTAAAGAGGTCATGCCTGGAACCCTCCTTTAGGGAGGAAAGGACAAGATAAACTGACCAAAATTGACCAGAGTATTCCATCCCATACACCTCATCGTCAGGATAAATTTGAGGGATCACCAGGCTCAAACCCCTTCCTGCTTCCCCTTCCCCTCTCCCTGTTTGCTTCAGCATCCTGGGAGGATTCCATCCCTTCCTCTGCCTGTGCTCCTGATCCATCCCAGCCTGAATCTGTGTGTTCCTGCCTCCAGCTCCCAACTGCTGCTGACCCCAGGATTCCAGCCTGGACTTTCCCAGGGCTGCCCTGCAGCCTCGGGGGTGACGTGAGAGTTATTGGGGGAAAGGGGGGAGGAACCTGGGATCAATTTTCCTGTCTATTTGTATAGATTTAGTCATTTTTCCTATTTTTCATTCCTGTTTCATTCAAGCTGTGTAGTTTAGTTTCCCACCCATGAGTCTCTCTCCCTTTTTCTCTCTCCTTTTTTTTATCAGGGAGGAGAGGGGGATTAATAGAGAGAATCTGTTTTTTGGTTTAATTGCCAGCCCAGTGCTAAACTCTGACACCTTCTTGGCCACCTGGGCACACTGCTGGCTCCTATCCAGCTGGGTACCAACCACCACCCCCAGCTCCTTTTCTGCCTGGCATCTCTCCAGCCACTCCTCCCCAAGCCTCCTTGCTTTATCTGTTTTGATACTTCTATTTTTATTTTTATTTTATTTTATTTTTTATTTCGTGCAGCTACGTTTCCCTGGAGCAGAGGGAGGAAAGGATGGATTTCAGAGCAGGATGCTCCAAGGAGCAGTAACGAGGTGCAGAAACATTAAACCCTTTCCCATGGGTGTCAGGGGGAGCTCTGCTTGCAGTGGGAATGAGAAAACAGCTCCTGCAGCCTTCTTGTTGGCAAATCATCAGCATTATGCTCAAAAGCTCAACTAAATTTCCAATGCAGCTGCTCCAGGACAGTTTGTGATTGATTTCTTTTTTTTTTTTTTTTTTTTTCCCTCTTTTTTTCTTTTTAATATTTTTTTTCTCCTTCCAAAACATCAACTCTTCATGGTCCTTGGATCCATCCATGCAGCCCCATGCAAAACCCTCCTACCCTGGTGGCCCCAGGAAACCTCAGAATTTTTGTCAGGAGGCAAAGCCTTGGCACTCCTTCCCTGCTGTAGCTTGGAGACCTGGGACACCAAGAAAACCTTTAGGTCAGGCTAACCTGCTCCTTTCCAGAGCCCTGGGTACATCTTGCTCTCCTGGTGCCAGACATCCAGATGTGTCCAGCTTCCAGCCCCAGGGAGAAAGAGAGATGGAACAGAGATACCAGAGCCTTGCTGCTCTTCTCACTTCTTTCCTATTTTAGGGCAGAAGCTAAATTTATTCTTCCCATCTTTGATGTCCAGACAGGAGTTTGGTAGATCCTCCTGAGATGTTCCTGCTCCAAATAATCCATCCCACATCCCTCAACCTGCTGCTCCAGTCCTAGGGTTTGGGTTTTCCTCCTGCCAGCTCCGGGTTGCTGCTGGGACCAGAGGGAGATGAGGAATTCCTGCCCTGTGCCAAGGCTGTGGGCCAGGCAGGGATGGGCGGAATGCCATCTCAGGAAGGTGACAGCATGGTGAAAAGGGCTGTTCCCCTTGGGGTGTACCTCCAGGTACCTTCCTCTGCTGGCCATGCTGAGCAGCGTGTCCAGGAGCTGAGGTTGGGTGGAAATGAGCAACATGAGCTTAGGGAGAGACGGGTTTGGTCAGGAAAATAGTTCCTCAATGGGAGAATGGGACCCCCCCCATGGTGGGGGTCAGAAAACCAGAAACCATAGAATTATAAACTCATCAGGATTGGAGAGGGCTTTCAAGATCATCAAGTTAACTCCAATCCAACAACTCACCTAAGTGGGATCCACAGAACCCAAGGTTAGAGGTCAGTGCAGAGAAATAAGGATTTCCCTGGTGTGAGGGGTGATCTGCTGAGTTAGTTACCATCCAAACACAACCTGTTTGTCTGCCCTGGCTCTTGGCTGTCCAACTGTGAGCATCTCTGGGAGCTCAGGAAGGACACCAGTGATGGATGTGGCTCCAAGCAGAAGGTGTCCTGCCAGCCAAGTGTCACTCACACTTAGGAAAGATGCCATGGGGCTGCATGGATGGATCCAGGTGTCTGGGACTGTTTTTCCTCCCTAAAGGTAATGGGACAACCCACATCCTCCCAGACAAACTCCTGCACCCTCTAGAAGAGGCTGGACATGGTGATCTTTGAGGCCTTTTCCAACCATGGCAATTCTGTGATCCAGATGGGAATGAGCCCTGCTGCACAATCACTGGATTATTTTGGTTAATTGACCTTCAAGATCATCAGTCCAACTGTTAACCTGGCACTAACAAGTCCTTAACTAAACCATATCCCTCTTAAATACCTCCAGGGATGGTACAGGGTCAGTGCAGAGAAATAAGGATTTCCCTGGTGTGAGGGGTGATCTGCTGAGTTAGTTACCATCCAAACACAACCTGTTTGTCTGCCCTGGCTGTTGGCTGTCCAACTGTGAGCATCTCTGGGAGCTCAGGAAGGACACCAGTGATGGATGTGGCTCCAAGCAGAAGGTGTCCTGCCAGCCAAGTGTCACTCACACTTAGGAAAGATGCCATGGGGCTGCATGGATGGATCCAGGTGTCTGGGACTGTTTTTCCTCCCTAAAGGTAATGGGACAACCCACATCCTCCCTGACAAACTCCTGCACCCTCTAGAAGAGGCTGGACATGGTGGTCTTTGAGGCCTTTTCCAACCATGGCAATCCTGTGATCCACATGAGATTGAGCCCTGCTGCACAATCACTGGATTATTTGGGTTAATTGACCTTCAAGATCATCAGTCCAGCTGTTAACCTGGCACTAACAAGTCCTTAACTAAAGCATACCCCTCTTACATACCTCCAGGGATGGTGACTCCATTGCCCTGGGAGTTTGGGAGGGGAATCTTTCATTTGGGAGAGAAGCAAAGGAATCCTGAAGGACATTTATTGTGAGAGAGTCAGGAACCTTCCAAAACCTGAAGGGAACCTCCAGGAAGGCTGCAGAGGGACTTTTCCTCAGTGTCCAGCCATAGGACAAGGGGAAATGGATTGAAACTGAAGGAGAAGAGCCTGGGAGGCATCAAGAGGAGCACGGCCAGCAGGTCAGGAGAGGGGATTCTCCCCCTCTGTCAGATCCCACCTCAAATCCTGCTCCCAGCTCTGGTGTCCCCACAGTTGTGTCCCTGCTTTCCTCCAGTCAACTGAGATTTCCCTCTAATCTAATCTAATCTAATCTAATCTAATCTAATCTAATCTAATCTAATCTAAAGAAAATAGACTAAATTAAACTAAAATAATCTAATCCAATCTATCCAATCTTTACCTAACTCTCTCCTCATTCTCTTCTACTGATCCAGATAAAAGTTGTGGGTTTGAAGTATCTGATTAGAAAAAGGCTACATTTTGATGGAAATAAAACACAAAGAAGCCTCAGAACACCTCAGACTTCTCGAGTCTCATTTCAATGGAGTAATAATCTTCTCCTAACTGCTTATTTTTCTAATTTTTACACATTCACAGATTCTCCTCTAGCAATTTTCTTTTTCTGAAGGATGGGGGGAGACAGAATAAAAATAGGAAATCACTTCTTAGGTCTGACATTCCCATTTGGATCCTATCTGGAGCAGCTCTGCTCCCAGGAGAGGCTGAGGAGCTGGGATTGTTCAGCCTGGAGAAGAGAAGACTCCAGGGGGACCTTAGAGCTGCCCCCCAATCCCTGAAGGGAACCTCCAGGAAGGCTGCAGAGGGACTTTTCCTCAGAGTGTCCAGCCCTAGGAGAAGGGGAAATGGATTGAAAGGGCAGGAGAAGAGGTTCAGCCTGGAGTTGAGGAAGAAGTTCTTCAGCAGGAGGGTGCTGAGACTCTGGAACAGATTGCCCAGAGAAGCTGTGGCTGCCCCCTCCCTGGAGGTGTTCAAGGCCAGGTTGGATGAGGCTTGGAGCAACCTGGGCTGGAGGAGAGGTGTCCCTGGGCATGGCAGGAGCTTGGAGGAAATGATCTCTAGGGTCTTTTCCAACCTCAGCCATTCCATGATTCTATGAACCCAGCGACAGGAAATTTCCCAGTTTCTATATCACTTATAGTGGTGGTCACTGGGTCTCAGTCAGTACTTTTCCAAGACTGAAATCAGCCCTGGGGGATCCCAAACCAGAAAGCTGTGAAAGAGAGAGCCTGGACTAGGTTGATCTGGTGACCTCTGGTGAAAATATCTTTGGAACATGGAGATTTACTCTTCACTTTGAGTTCTTACAGCAAGATCCGTGTTCAGAGCCACCTGAAATCTGTAGGGACCTGGATGGGTGCTGAGAGTCTGGATTCTGTTTTGAATCCAGGACCAGCATCTGAATGGATTTGGGGACAGTCAGTACAAGCTGCAGCCTCTTGGTAGACAAGGAAATATGAATGATTATGGCTTGTGTAAGGTTTTTGGGGTGGCCAACCCCCAGAGACAGGCTGCCCACGATCCCCTTCCTTCCATCCTGGTCTGAACTTCCCTCATCTGCACCTCAACAAGCTCCAAAGAACCTTCAGAGCCAGGAAAGGTGAATAAGGAAAAGATGCAAGAATTGGGAAAAACCTGAATTTCTAGCTTCCCAACCCCAGAACCAAATCCCAGAGTTTTGCCCTGGTCTGGTGGAATTCTGTAGCATGGAAAAGCATGGCCTGGTGGGATCTCCAGGGATGCTGCAAGACATTCTCTGCAGCTCTGGAGTTTGTAACACCCTTAATTATAGGTCTGGAGGAGCCAACGTGCTCCTTGGCCTGTGCCAAGGAAAGCTGAGCTGAGTAAACAAGGATTTAGCTCCACTCTTGGGATCCCATTAGAGGCTCTCCCAGCTTTTGCTGCAGTCACACAGCATCTGCTCCATCGGCCACAGGATGCTTGGTGGGGTTCAGAGGAGGCTCTTGGGGCAGCTGCCACGTGCACCATCAAAGGACCTTTTTCCCCTCTTTGTAGCATCAGGGTAAATGTTCACAGGGTGGATTGGGGCCATTAAATGAGGACAATCCTGCACCAGACCACCAGAAACCAGATGGTTTCTATCCCTGGCTGTTCTCTCCCCCGTCTTGTACAGCAGGGATGAACTCCCTTCTCTGAGACAGTTTTCTTTTATGGCCTCAGGCAGATCACTTAATTCCTGTGCACTGAAACTGGTATTGTTTAGCTTGTTATTTTATGAAGTTTATTATTTGGTTTTGTTTAGATTTGATGATCTCAGAGGTCCTTTTCAACCCTGCTGGTTCTATGGTTCTACGATTCTGTGGTTCTACGATTCCATGATTTTATGATTCTATGATTCCATGACTCTATTATTTAATTTCCTTTAGATTTCTGAAGGCTTTCTGAGGATTAGCAGTTTGATATCCCCACTTCTGCCTAACATGGACCACCAAGCCCACGTGCTGTAATGAAAGGGAAGATCTCACACTGAAATTACCACCTGGGCCAAAACGTTGACCCAGATGACTCAAATGTGTCCCCACCTTTCCTGGCCCAAGTTGGGAGCTCTTTTCTGCAGCATCTGGGGCAAAGATTGGATTGGGTTTGCCATGAGCTGGGAGATGTCCCACATTGGCTCCTTGAGGTCATAACATGGACAACTTGAAGCTGGAGACAATGCCCAGGGGATTTTTTTTTTTTTTTTGGACCAAAGGGTGGTTTTAAGTAGATTTTTAAGTAGATCCTTTTAAAGTGATCCTACAGAAACAGGACAAGGGGTGATGCTTTTAAACAAAGCTCAGAGAGGAGGTTTAGAGACCAGATGTATAGAAGAAATTCTTTCCTGGGAGGTTGGTGAGATCCAGCCCCACAGAAAGGTGGGAGAAGCCCCATCTCTGGAAACATTCAAGGTCAGGATGGATGGGGTTTGGAGCAACCTGATCCAGTGGAAATTATCCCTGCTCATGGCAGGGAATTTGGACTAGGTGGCCAAGAATTGCCTCTTCAAACCCAAACTGTGCTGTGATTCTAAAATCTCTTCCCTTGCAAAAGGTTTGGAGTAAATTAAAGGCATTTCTCTGTTTCTCCCCATACTCCTAAAGGCTTAGGGGGAAGGGTTTCAAGGTGCAAGAAGGGAGATAGAGTTGAGATTTTGGGATGAAATTCTTGAATTTGAGGGTGCTGAGCCCCTGGGTGCCCAGGTTGCCCAAGGAAACTGTGGCTGCCCCATCCCTGGCAGTGTTGAAGGTTGGATGGGGCTTGGAACACCCTGGGCTGGGGGAGGGATCCCTGACCATGGTAGGGGACTGGATGATCCTTAAGGTCCCTCCAACCTAAATCATTCCAGGATCCTATGATTCTGTGATAATCTTGGAGCTCTGGTCCAAACCCAAACCTCTCTGGGATTCTGTGATTCCTCTCCCAGGGATGGTGCAGGAGGGTTTGGGAATGTTCCTTCCAACCTTCCCCTCCTTTCCCAGGTGCTGGGAGGTTGAGGTGGGACAGCCAAGGGTGAGATCCATCTGACCAGGTGTAGCTGCACACACCCAGAGCAAGGTTTGTGTGCAATCCAAGCAGAACCAGGGTTCTGACACAGGGGGGTAGGGAGAGGACAAGGGGCAAGGGGTTAAAACTTAAAGAGGGGAGATTGAGGTTGGAGATGGGGGAGAAATTCTTTAATTTGGTTGCCCAGGTTGCCCAAGGAAGCTGTGGCTGCCCCATCCCTGGCAGTGTTGAAGGTTGGATGGGGCTTGGAGCACCCTGAGTTGGGGGAGGAGTCCCTGACCATGGCAGGGAATGAGCTTTAAGGTCCCTTCCAAACCAACCTATTCCATGATTATGATGATGATGATGATGATGATGATGATTACAATTCTGCCAATAAAAACATTAACACTGCTGTGTCCTCCCTCATCCAGCAGCAATTCTGAGCACTGCGGGAAGGCAACTTCAGGAACAGATTCCCAAGGGAAGCTCCAGGGGAAAGGATGCCCAAAGGTGATGCCATTCCTTGCAAGTCCAGTTCCTAGGGAATCACTGGTTTGGATCTAGGGAAAGTTTTCACACACACACAGAACTTGCTGCCAGGACTCTGGGCTCCTCTTTTCTTGTCCCTTGCTGGTGGGGCTATGGGTTTTTTTGGCTGTAGGGAAAAAGGCCAAGAGGTACTTAAAGATTAATTTGTTCAGCAACAAGAGAAACTGACATCCCCAGGAGTGTTGCTTTGGGCTTTTGGAGGTTTTCCTTATAAAAAATTATTACACACATACAATTATTTTTGTAGCCATTTTTCTGTTGTTTTGTTTTGTTTCAGTTTGCCCTGAAGAGCTGTTTTGGGTTGGTTTTTTTGAGGGCTTTAATTCTGTCTCTCTGTAAAGCCAGAAGAAAGATTTTTATTCTGAAAAACAAAGTGGTTTTTTTTTTTCCTTAAAAAAGAAAAAAAAAAAGCTTTTCAATGAACATTCTCATTTCATCAAGAAGCCATTTTCCATTGAGGGAAAAAAAAATATGCTGAGGGAAATGTTCTGCCCAGCTGCTACAATGCATCTTGCCACCTCAGTGGGGTGCTTCCAATTTTAATTAGTGGTTAGGAAAGTAATGTGCTGCACAATTCTCTGATGTGAACTGCTGGGAAAGGATTCCTCCAACTGGTCCTGGTTTCTTCTGCTGCTTCTGGGGTTTAACTGTCTCTTAAGAACTGCAAAACAGTTGAAGCCTGGTGACCAAAGATGGTTTTCTGCTCACACCAGTGCTGAGTGTGAAAAAGAAAATAATTAAGGAAGATGCAGCTTGTTTTGCCATCTCCTCTTTCACCTGGAAAAGGTTCTAAAATGGGGGTAGAGTGGTGTTTCCATGGCATATTGTGGTAGGGAGAAGGAGCATCACTGCTGGGCTTGGCTACTCCCAAACATCAGGACCATGAGGGGTGACAGCTGATGGCATCTCAGAGCCCTGAGCTGAAAGGTGATGGAACTGAGTTGGGTGGAATTAAGTGAATGAATGAATCACAGAATTGTTTGGGTTGGAAAAGACCTTTGGGATCATCTTATCCAGCACTGCCAGGGCCACCCTCAGCCCATGTCCCTCATCCCCACATCCCCAGGGTTTGCTCTGAAACCCCTCCAGGGATGATGGGGACTCCAGCCCTGCCCTGGGCAGCCTGGGCCAGGCCCTGACAACCCTTTCCAGGCAGAAATTCTTCCCCAGCTCCAACCTAAACCTCCCCTGGCACAACTTGAGTTGTGCCCAAAGTTCCTCTTGTCCCATCCCTTGTTCCTTGGGAGCAGAGCCCGACCCCCCCTGGCTCCAACCTCCTCTCAGGGGGTTGCAGAGAGCCACAAGGTCTCCCCTCAGCCTCCTCTGCTCCAGGATCAACACCCCCAGGGCCCTCAGCTGCTCCTCACAACTTCTCCAGACCCTTCTCCATCTTCTCCAGCCCCTCCTCCATGCTCTCCAGACCTTCTCCTTGTGCTCCAGACCCTTCCCCACCTCCATTCCCTTCTCTGCACACTCTCCAGCCCCTCAATGTCTCTTTTCTGACCCAAAACTGGCCCCAGGATTGGGGGTGCAGCCTCAGCAGTGCCCAGCACAAGGGATGATCCCTGCCCTGCTCCTGCTGCCCACCCCAGTGCTGGTCCCAGCCAGGATGCTGGTGGCCATCTTGGCCACCTGGACACACACTGAGCTCATGTTCAGCTGGGTGCCACCCAACCCCCCCAGGGGCTTTTTTCCTGGGCACTTTCCAGCCACTTTGCCCCAAGCCTGGAGCAGTGCCTGGGGTTGGGGTGACACCAGTGAAGGGCCTTGTACTTGGCTGGGTTGAAGCTCAGACAATTGACCTCACCCCATGGATCCATCCTGTCCAAATCCCTCTGTAGAACCTCACCCTATGGATCCAACCTCTCCAGAACCCTCTGTAGAACCTCATCCCATGGATCCATCCTGTCCAGATCCCTCTGTAAACCTCACCCCATGGATCCATCCTGTCCAGATCCCTCTGTAAACTTCACCCCATGGATCCATCCTGTCCAGATCCCTCTGTAGAACCTCAACCCATTGGATCCATCCTGTTCAGAACCTCACCCCATGGATCCATCCTGTCCAGAACCCTCTGTAAACCTCACCCCATGGATCTATCCTGTCCAGATCCCTCTGTAGAACCTCACCCTATGGATCCAACCTCTCCAGAACCCTCTGTAGAACTTGACCTCATGGATCCATCCTGTCCAGGTCCCTCTGTAGAACTTGACCTCATGGATCCATCCTGTCCAGAACCTCACCCCATGGATCCAACCTCTCCAAATCTCTCAGACCACCACTCCTGCCTAATCTCCTGTCATCAGCAAACTTAATGATCCTGCATTCAATCCACTCATCCAGATCATCTACTTCAGGTGGGAAAATGACTTATTAACCAGAATAAACAACACCTGGGTAAAAGGAGCTGGAAAGGACAATGGAGGAAAAAAGTCAAATTCATTGAGAAATCAGCCTGAAAAGCAATGTGAACTTTTTCCCAGACTGAAACCCTAAATACAAACAAACTCAGTCCAAAGGTCCACCCCCCATCTCTGCAAGGCCCATACAACAAATCCCAAGACATTGGGACTTGTACAAGCACAGCAGAACCTCTCACCATCCCTCAGAGCCCAAAGCAATCAGTAGTTGGGTTTTTTTAGAGTTAGAGCTCAGTGGTCCAAAGGTAGAAATCAAGTGGTGGTCCAACCCCATTCCTAAAACCAAGATTAAACCTTAAATTATTCTGCATCACTCCAGGTGCATAAAAACACTCAGGTTTTCCTGGAGGCAGGAGGGGAAAGCATCCTGAGCCCTCCCTTCATCAAGCTGGGTCTTAAAGGTCCCTTGAAAAAGCAGAGTTTCTCTGGATGATCTGACTCGATGCTTTTAAAAATGATCAATCTAAAAGAGCTTTTGGGGCACCCAGACCACTGGAGAACTTGTCTACCTCTGTGTCTCTGTGCATGTATTATTTTCCTCTCTTTGCTCTCACACTTGTCTTCAGAGTTGTTATTGTGCTTAGGGAAAAATAATAATTAAAAAAAAATCAATAATAAAAAAATTCAGACAAGTATAAATTGCCAGCAGCCTTTTAAAAGGCTTTGGAAAGGCTCTGGCTGACAAAATACAGATGTCTCCACTGGAATTCGTCACCTTGGGCTCTCTTCAGCAGAGATCTGCTTAATATAAGGTGAAATTTCTAGTTGTTACTGACTGAATTCTTACTGGGGAACCCCTCTGGCTCTAGAGCAGGCACCAGGGAGATGCTCTGTCCCATCCCTGGGACTTTTGGCTCAGAATATCCCTGGGAATAGGTCAGTGATGGATAAGAACCATCCCTGGGATGGATCCACCCTATGGTGGGGGTGAGAAGAGTTTAAGGAGAAATCTGTGCCCAGACACTGGTGGTGTTTAGTTGTCTCCTTGAGCTGTCTTTGAGTTGATTGGAGTGCCAGGAATGATTTATCTCCTCCTAAAGTAGGCAACTAAACAGGGCACAAGAATCATGCCCTAAAAGTGCCTTTTTTTTCCTCAAGGGAGCCTGGGGAATGAGCTCAGAGGGAGATGTCCCCCCCTTGCCACCCAAAGTGTGGTGGGGGAATTGTTCCCCTTCCTCCTGCCCCTCTGCATCCTCCCCATGTGTCTGTCTCCAAATAGACATTTCAAACACCAATCCCTTGATTTTTTTTTCCATTAACCACCACTCTCAGAGCTTGGGAAGTCAACAGACACGACGTACACAGGGACAGATGTTGCAGATAAGCCATAAACTCCTTAACAAGATTTTCAACCAAGTTTTCCTTCCAGCACTCTCTCTGCTGTAGCCAGAGCTCTGTGGGGGGGGGGGGGGAGAAGATCACCTGGCAGCATCTGAGATTTATTTTTTTTCCTGCTGCTGCTTGCTCTGTGCAAAATCCACTTTGCTCATCACCAGGCTGTCCTGTAAAGGATGATGATCCCTGAACTTGACACTCCAGGAGAAATGGATCAGAGAATCAGTCAGAGAATCATGGAATGGTTTGGGTTGGAAGGGACCTTAAAGCTGACCCAGTCCTACCCCCCTGCCATGGTCAGGGACTCCTCCCTCAGCCCAGGGGGCTCCAAGCCCCATCCAACCTTCAACACTGCCAGGGATGGGGCAGCCACAGCTTCCTTGGGCAACCTGGGTCAGGGTCTCACCACCCTCAAATCAAAGAATTTCTTCCTAACGTCCAACTTAAATCTCCTCTCTTCAAGTTTTAACCCATTTCTCCTTGTCCTCTCCCTACCCCGCCATGTCCAAAGCCCTCCCCCAGCTTTCCTGTAGCATGACTTGATTTTCTCTCCATCACATCCACACCTCCCCTATTGCACTTCATCTTTTCAGCAGGCACAAAAAGCAGATTCCCATTAGTTAGGAGAAATAATAATAATAAAAAAAAAACCAGAAAGAAATAAAACACAAACCCTAAAAATATCTCCCAGGATTTACCAGCCCCAGTTCCCCACATCTCAAAGCTTTTCCAGAAGTTCACTTTGGCTTCAGGCAGCCATCCCTGTGCATCAACAAACCTGTAAAATGCTGCTGAATTTTGTCTGCAAACAGATTCCTTGTGGGATGAGGTTGGGGAGGGATTCCTACAAACAGGGCCTGTTCACATCCTGATGTGGAGGCTAAAATTGTGTGTCAACAAGAAGCAGAGGGGAAAGAATTTTGTTGGAATTGGGAGGATGGTGAAGAGTGATGAGAGGGAGGAGGAAGGGGAGACTGAAGGAGGATTCTGGGCTCAGGGTTATATGGAAATGGAAAATGAAGCTGTGAAAGGAAACCTGAAATCAGGTGGGTTCAGTTGGGTGCAGGTGAACTGAATGACCAGTGGGAAGATGAAGGAAGGGAAACTTAAGAGGCAAGGAAAGAGATTTTCTGGCTCTGGAAATCCCTCATCTCTGCCATCAGGAAATATTCTGATTGTGACTTTTGGAGCTTTCTGGAAAGATGCTGCCAGGAGCTCTGGGATCAGCATTGCACTGACAAAGGCTGATGCAACTTTTCAACTCTACCCTAGGACTTTATTCTCTGGTTTTTGGCTTTGTCAACTGAATGCCCCATGCTGCCTGCTTCTCTAGGTGGCCCACTCAACATAACACAGAATCATAGAATGATTCTGTGTTAAAGATGAGTTTAGATTCTGAGTTAAAGATGACCTTAAAGATCATCCAAATGTCCCTGCAGAGGTAGGGACACCTCCCATCTGATCAGGTTTCTCAGAGCCCTATCCAACCTGGCCTTCAAAACTTCCAGGGATGGAGCTTCCACAACTTCCCTGGACAACCTGTTCCAATGTCTCACCACCCTCACACTAAATTTTTTCCCCTAATCCCTAACCTAAATCTCCTCTCCTCCAGTTTAAAACCATTACCTCTTGTCCTCTCTCTACAAGACCTTGTAAAAAGTCCCTCAGCTTTACCCTTCAGGTACTTGGAGGTCACTATGAGGTCCCCTCAGAGCTTTCTCCTCTTCAGGCTGAACAACCCAAACATCCTCAGCTTGTAAACAGATATTTGGGGTGATCTCATTTGCCAGGAACCCTCCTCTGCAGTGCACACACATCATCTTCTGTGACCTCAACCTTCAACCTCACTCCCTGTTGTTCTGCACTTTAGGTTTGACACCAAAACTCTGTCCCCATGGTCCTGCTGACCTCTCATGGTCAGTGCCCAGCTTGGGCTCATCGTGTTGAGGTTCAACACGGCCAAGTGCCGGGTCCTGCACTTTGGCCACAACAACCCCATGGGGAGCTCCAGGCTGGGCACAGAGTGGCAGAAAGGGACCTGGGAGTCTGGATTGCCAGGAAGCTGAAGAGGAGCCAGCAGTGTGCCCAGGTGGCCAAGAAGGCCAATGGCATCCTGGGCTGGCTCAGGAACAGCGTGGCCAGCAGGTCCAGGGAAGGGATTCTGCCCCTGTGCTCAGCCCTGGGGAGGCCACAGCTTGAGTCCTGTGTCCAGTTCTGGGCCCCTCAGCTCAGGAAGGAGATTGAGGTGCTGGAGCAGGTCCAGAGAAGAGCAAGGAGGCTGTGAAGGGATCCAGCAGAATTCCTGTGAGGAAGGGCTGAGGGAGCTGGGGGTGTTGAGGCTGGAGAAGAGGAGGCTCAGGGGAGACCTCATCACTCTCTACAACTCCCTGAAAGGAGGTTGGAGCCGGGGGGGGGGTTGGGCTCTTTTCCCAGGCAACTCTCAGCAAGACAAGAGGGCAGGGTCTCAAGTTGTGCCAGGGGAGGTTTAGGTTGGAGATGAGAAAGAATTTCTTTCTGGAGAGGGTGATCAGACATTGGAATGGGCTGCCCAGGGAAGTAGTGGATTCTCCGTGTCTGGAGATCTTTCCAAAGAGCCTGGATGTGGCACTGAGTGCCATGGGCTGGGAACCACGGGGGGAGTGGATCAAGGGTTGGACTTGATGATCTCTGAGGTCTCTTCCAACCCAGCCCATTCTATGATTCTATGATTCTATGATCGTTCTCAGACACCTCAGAGTGATAAGGAGATGGAGCTGCTGTCCCATCAGATGAAATAAAAAGGAATTTATGCACCACATTTCCAGGGCTGATCTCCAATCCCCTAAACCCAAGCAGGCCTGGAGCTGCTGTAACATCACACATTCCCCTCTTCTCTCTGCTGCTCCTCATCTTGAAGCTGAAAAACCCACCAGGGCTGCTTTTCTTTTGAACCCTTCATGCTCAGAGCAGCTGAATGGCTCAGAATCCCCAGGAACCCCAAGGAACCAACCCAGGCACAGCAAGCAGACCCAGAAATTTGGGCAGATGTAAACTGAGCGCCCCCACTGACGTCAAGGGGGCTGTGGTGGGGTTGGAGCCCTTCCTGGGGGGGGGTTGGCTCAGCATAGCACAACCACAGTGCCTGATTTATAGCCACCAAGATCCAGACAGATACAGCTATCAGCACGTGCAGAGATCCAATTACTCTTTCCCCCTCCCCAGTTAAAAATACATTTGGGTGCCCACCCAGTCCTCTGACTTTTTTTTTTTTTTTTTTTTTTTAATTCTAGAGGCAACATAAATGTGTCTGGGCCTTAAATTTAGCACAGGGCTCAGACAGTTCTCCATCTGGAAAAGCAGATTGGGTGCCTCCTGAAAAAGGAGACATCCCATCTCACCCCCCAGCAATGGGCTTTGGGGCTGAAATAGCAAAAGGGAATTTCAGTCTTGAGTTACACAGAAAAGCCTCCTGGCTTTTGTGTCTGGGAATAACCCACAGCCACAGCTCGTTGGAGAAAGAGAGGGGGGGTTGCAAACATTTTCTACCACTTGGCATTTTGGGAAACCTGGATGGCTTGTTGGAAGCTGAATGCAAGTCTCAGCTTTAATTTTCTGAGGGCAGCAACTGGGTCAAGTGCTTTTCTCCAACCTCTGGCTTTACAGCCTCAACCAAACATCAGATTTGTTTCAAGTTTCCTGAAAGATTCAAAACTCCTTGGAGGTCATAACTGGAAAGGGAAAGAGGTGAACACACACTCACATGTAAACACAAACCCAACTAGATCTTACTTCCTTTGAGTATCAAATTAAACATGAGCCAGCAGTGTGCCCAGGTGGCCAAGAAGGCCAATGGCATCCTGGGCTGGCTCAGGAACAGCGTGGCCAGCAGGTCCAGGGAAGGGATTCTGCCCCTGTGCTCAGCCCTGGGGAGGCCACAGCTTGAGTCCTGTGTCCAGTTCTGGGCCCCTCAGCCCCTCAGGAAGGAGATTGAGGTGCTGGAGCAGGTCCAGAGAAGAGCAAGGAGGCTGTGAAGGGACTCGAGCACAGACGCTATGAGGAGAGGCTGAGGGAGCTGGGGGTGTTGAGGCTGGAGAAGAGGAGGCTCAGGGGAGACCTCATCACTCTCTGCAACTCCCTGAAAGGAGGTTGGAGCCAGGGGGGGGTTGGGCTCTTTTCCCAGGCAACTCTCAGCAAGACAAGAGGGCAGGGTCTCAAGTTGTGCCAGGGGAGGTTTAGGTTGGAGATGAGAAAGAATTTCTTTCTGGAGAGGGTGATCAGGCATTGGAATGGGCTGCCCAGGGAAGTAGTGGATTCTCCGTGTCTGGAGATCTTTCCAATGAGTCTGGATGTGGCACTCAGTGCCATGGGCTGGGAACCACGGGGGGAGTGGATCAAGGGTTGGACTTGATGATCTCTGAGGTCCCTTCCAACCCAGCCCATTCTATGATTCTATGAGCCCACAGTCTTCATGGCCAGGTTCATCTTCTGATGGTCTCAGAGCATCTGCTCTGCATGCCCCATGCTCAGGAGCAGATCCCTGCAAGAGATCCTTTCAGCTGAGGTGCTTCAGAAGATTTTCTGAGCAATCTGAAATGCAAGGAGGGCTGAGGTCACGTGGATGCTGTGGATGCACAGGAGAAATTTGGGACCACGCTGTGCAGTGCATAGCTCAGGAGGTGAGAAAGAGTCATCCAAAGTCTTGAGGAACCAGGAAGGATTTACCAGTGGGGAACATGATTCTCCTGAGGAAATTTTGGTCTTTTGGCTTGCATGCAACTCGAGTGACAAGCTGCTGAGATGCAGGGTTTATGTTTCCTTCTAAAAACACCTTAACACCTTTTCCACAATTCAGATGCTTCTCATCTAACTTTAACTACTCCAGGACCTAAATTAGGAGCAGAGTTTTGTGGTAGTCCCCATCCACTGAAAAAGGCAAGGGGTGGGTTCTGGAGGGTGATTCAACCCATCCTAAATCCTGAGTCCTGTTGGAAAACCCTACACAGACTACTAGGAAAAGCTCAGCTGGCTTTGGCTTCTTGGTACTTCCCCAGGTTGTGGAGCAGAATGTCTTTATGGCTACAAATAATCCTCAAGCTGTTTGTTTGGATGGAAAAACATTTCTTAGTAAACCACCACTGGCATTTTTTGGTGTGTATCCCATGTTTAGAAGGTTGGCCAGCTTGAGGACAAAATGATGCAGCCCTTTGTCAAGACAGACAGGAATTCAATGACCAGGGGTGACATCTGATCATAAAATGCCCTCAAGAAAATGGATTCTTGAGCACATTTCCCACTCCTGGGTGTCCTTGCTAACCAACAACTTGTCCAGCCTGCTGGCAGTGAAGAAAGTGCTCTGAGGTCTTCCATGCCTGAACATGGGGTTATAGAGATGCCATAAAACATCCCAACCAACCTCCAAACCCAAGCAATTGTCATTCTAGAAGTTCTCAGCTGAAAATAAACCAATGATCCCTTCTCACTGTCTCCAGAATGGGCAGCAGTTGTCATTGTTTATCATTAAATAATCATCATTATTTATTTGTTCCTGACTGGTCTCAACCATTCCCAGAAATGGGACATCTGAGGTGGTCAAAGTTCCCTTGATATAGAGGTGGGTATGTAGATCTCCAGATGGAAAGTCTTCAGTTTCTTCTTCTTTCTCCACACCTGGACACAATGGCTGCATTGAAACAGGTTCCAGTTGTACCAGGGGAGGTTCAGATTGGATATTTGGAAAAATTCCTTCACTGAAAGAGTGGGGAAGCCTTGGAACAGGTTGTCCAGGGTGGTGTTGGAGTTGCCATCCTGAGGGTGTTCAAAAAATATGTAGATGGAGTGCTTTGGGAGATGATTTAGTGGTGAAGGTGGTGTAGGATGGATGGTTGGGATTATTTAGTGGTGAAGGTGGTGTAGGATGGATGGTTGGGATTATTTAGTGGTGAAGGTGGTGTAGGATGGATGGTTGGGATTATTTAGTGGTGAAGGTGATGTAGGATGGATGGTTGGGCTCGAAGATCCTTTCCAACCATGATGATTCCAGGATTTACACAAAATGACCCAAAGCAGGGCCCATTCTCTGGTGCTGTCCCTCTTGTCCCTTTGCAGAACCTTCCCTACCCCAGGGCTGTCCTTGTCCACCCCTCTGCCATGACCAGAGACATTTTTCCCTCTGTCAGGTTGCTCAAAGCCTCATCCATCCTGACTCTGAACACTTCAAATGATGAGGGATCCACAACTCCTCTGGTCAACCTGGTGTCTCGCCATCCTCATGCTGAAAAACGTCCACTTTAGATATACTTTCTTTCAGTTTAAAACCTTTAAATCGTTGTCTGGTCACCACAGACATCCTGAACATCTCCAGGACCATCCTGAAGGTATCACCAGGCCTGGCTTCCAGTACAGTTCTCCAGTTCATCCCAGTTCCCCCAGCATGGGGACCTGGAGGAGGTTCCGAGCTTGTTTGTTGGTGGCCACTGGACCTGCTCCCACTGGAGATCCCTCCATGGCAACCAGGTGGTGATCTCCACTTTTTTTTTTTTCTCCTCTCTCCCTTTGGAAAAGGGACCATGTCAGCCCAGGAAAAGGGATGGAGGAATTATCCTGGCTTCTGCCTCTGGTCCTGCAGCTCCCAGCACAGCAGGATCCTTCGAGACGTTTGCTGCCATCTATGGCCAGAAATAAATAATGCAAAAAAAAAAAGAAAAAGCAGGAGGGGAGCCCACGGATGGGACTTTTTCCTCAGCATCCTCATCTCCACAGGGATGCTTCTTTCCCATGGGAACCATGGAGCTGGAGGTGCTGCCTGAAAGGGACTTTCTAGTAATCTTTTCCCATCATTTCTATGCCATGAGAAGCTTCTGGATCTACAAAGAGTCCACGGTTCTGCCAGACAGAAAAACTCTGATGCTCTGAGAGCTGCAAATGATGCTGATGCTGCACAGCTTCAGGTGACACACAGACAGACACCTGAAGGGATGTGGGAAACATTTTTCTCCTTTCTTTTTGGTGGTTTTTTCCACTTTTTTTTTTTTTTTTTTTTGTCCATTTTACATCTTGGAGCAGATTCCTGGAGAACAGCCAGCTCTGAGTTTTACTTTGATGTTCTTCTTAACTCCTGCATCCCAACCCCTTCCTCTTTCCCCCAAGCAGCAACGAGAACTCAAGAAGGTTTGAGACCCCAGCTATGGTGAGTGTTGGCAAGGAAATGACCTCTTTCTCCAGCCTGCACTCAACCAGTGAGAGCAGTAAAAGCCACATCATATCATGCACCCAGCTCGTGGTTAGCAACTTCCCTCAGCTCAGGAAAAATACAGCAAAAACCCCAAACCTAAAATAAAAGTGGGAGGGAGCTGATAAATGGGGCTGCTAAGAGATAAACAGCAGACGGATTTTTCAACCAACACATATGTATTTTTTTCATAGAAATCTTTTCCAACCATTTTCCAACCAACACAAATCTGTATTTTCTCCCTCTGTTCTGCTCTGCTGAGCCCCCCCTAGAGCTCTGTGCCCAGTTCAGGGCTCCCCAACAGCAGAAGGACACAGAGCTCCTGGAAGGTGTCCAGAGCAGAGCCACTGAAATGCTCAGAGGGCTGAGCACCTCCCTGGGAAGCCAGGCTGAGGGATTGGGGTTGTTCAGCCTGGAGAAGAGGAGGCTCCCAGGGGAGCTCAGAGCAACCTTCCAATATCTGAAGGGGCTCCAAGAAAGCTGGGGGAGGGCTTTGGACACGGGGGGTAGGGAGAGGAGAAGGGAAATGGGTTAAAAGTTGGAGAGAAAGGGGAGATTGAGGTTGGAGATGGGGAAGGAATTCTTGGATTTGAGGCTGGTGAGACATTGGCCTCAGCATCTGTGTTAGATAAAAACCTGAGGCTCTGGGCAGAACTTCTAGCAGTCTGCCAGTACCTGAAGAGCCCCCAGAAAAGCTGAGGAGGGACAATTTACAAGGGCCTGGAGTGATAGGATGAGGGGGAAGAGTTTCCAAGTGGAATAGAGGAGATTGAGTTGAGATATTAGGAGGGAATTCCTTGGGGTGAGGGTGCTGAGCCCCTGGGTGCCCAGGTTGCCCAAGGAAGCTGTGGCTGCCCCATCCCTGGCAGTGTTGAAGGTTGGATGGGGCTTGGAGCCCCCTGGGCTGGGGGAGGGGTCCCTGCCTGGACACGTGGAACTGGAATTATCTTTAAGGTCCCTTCCAACCCAAACCAGTCTGGGATTCTCTGATTGCACCAGCATCCTCCAAAACCCCCATGAGAACGATTTGAAACGTACACGAAGGACTCAGAGGTGATGATTTTGTCCTGGCAGATCATGTATCACATATCCTGGCACCAGATCATATCTCATCTCTGCACCTTTTTTGGCTTCCTCTCAGATCAGCTGTAGCACCACCCTGCTCTCTGTCTTCTGGCTTTAGCTGCAGAAATTTTGTGCTTGATCTGTCCTGCTTTGCTTTTATTCTTATTTTTTTTTTCTTTTCTTTTGGAGGTCACAGGTGGCAGACACAGTTTTAATGATCCTGGAATAGTTCAGAACAGCTCACAGCATTCCAGGAGCCCTTTAGCAAGTTTTTCTTCCTCTATTGACCAGGGCAGAAAAAAAGAGGGACAAGAAGTAGATCCCTGAAGATTGTCTTTGGCAAGGACAAAGACACAACCAGGCACCTGGGAATGGGATGTGCATTTGGGTCAGAAACTGGGGATTTTGGGGATCTGGATTTTCTAGCATGGACCTCTGAACACCAGGATGTGTATCCCAAATCAAACCAGAGAGCTGAACCTCCTCCTTCTCTCCACCACCTCAGATGCATCTTGCTGAAGTTTTGATGTTGTCCAGGGAGGTGGTTGAGGTCTCATCCCTGGAGATGTTCAAGGTGAGGAGGCTCTGAGCACCCTGATCTGGGTGAGGATGTTCCTGCATTCAGAGATCCTTTCAAACCCAAATTATTCTGATTTCTGCTGAAATTCCAAGCAGAGGTCCTCCTAATGCCATGCATCTGCCCAGCGTCCCACAGGCAGTGGGATGAAGTGAACAAGAGCCTCACCATTGTCCCAGTGACCAGAGAAACCCCTTTTTCTGAACTGCAAGATGAAGCAAGGGTCTTGCTGTGCCCACCATCCACATCCAATCCTGCTGGGAAGGCCTTTGTGTAGTCCATGTTTCCCAATAGATGGGATACATGGAGCTTGGAGAAACCTTCTCTAGTGGGAGGTGTCCCTGCCCATGCAGGAATGAGATAATCATGAAGGTTCTTCCCAACCCAAACCAAACCATTCCATGACCCTATAAAACCTGTCAGGTCTCGTGTGTTTTGCACCAGCTCTTGGCCCATGGCTTAAAGTCCCCATCCACATCTCAAGCAGCTTCACGGCAGGTTAGGACCTGGTTCTCTGGGCACCATTTCACCCAGACAACCTCCTGGAATGAATTCCTCATTGCTCTTTTTCATCTGGACTTGGAGCCATGGATCATCTAAGAAGGTTTCAACATCCTGCTCCGTCTGGGCCTTAGTGTCTGGACACGTGGTATCTTCTTGCCTGCACCCATGAAGCATTCAGAGTGCTTTTATCTCCCTCCTCGTGCCTGAAATGAGGTCCTAGTGCAGACACTGAGCAAGGATGGGGCTGCCCATCAGCATCTGGGAGCTGCACAAATGTCTTCTTCCACCCTCCCTCCTTCCTGGAGAGGAGGGAGGAAGCATTTCCACTCTGGATGGCCACTGCTAATGGCCCAGGAATCCCCAGGGCAGCTGTTTGTTCTGGCAGGGGTGCAGCAGTGAGATCCTGAAGGCATTTGAACCACATGGATTTCCCTGCCAGGGTCAGATTTCAGAGGTATTTGAGACTGGGGATACCCCCACTGAATGTTTCCAGCACCTGGCTCCTCCTCCTCTTCCTCCATCACTTTTGCTGGAGGGAAACCCAAACCTTTTCAACCCAGGCAAAAGAACTCAGCCACCAGGGAAGGGATTTCCAGCCCAGCAGCCCAACAGTGCTGCTACTGTGACAGCATCTTTGGTGGTGGCAGAGGACCCCTGGGCCAGACCCTTTTCATAGAATCACAGAATTGGCTGGGTTGGAAGGGACCTCAGAGATCATCAAGTCCAACCCTTGATCCACTCCCCCCGTGGTTCCCAGCCCATGGCACTCAGTGCCACATCCAGGCTCTTTGGAAAGATCTCCAGACACGGAGAATCCACTACTTCCCTGGGCAGCCCATTCCAATGCCTGATCACCCTCTCCAGAAAGAAATTCTTTCTCATCTCCAACCTAAACCTCCCCTGGCACAACTTGAGACCCTGCCCTCTTGTCTTGCTGAGAGTTGCCTGGGAAAAGAGCCCAACCCCCCCCTGGCTCCAACCTCCTTTCAGGGAGTTGCAGAGAGTGATGAGGTCTCCCCTGAGCCTCCTCTTCTCCAGACTCAACACCCCCAGCTCCCTCAGCCCTTCCTCACAGCAATTCTGCTGGATCCCTTCACAGCCTCCTTGCTCTTCTCTGGACCTGCTCCAGCACCTCAATCTCCTTCCTGAGCTGAGGGCCCCAGAACTGGACACAGGACTCAAGCTGTGGCCTCACCAGGGATGAGCACAGGGGCAGAATCCCTTCCCTGGACCTGCTGGCCACGCTGTTCCTGAGCCAGTCCAGGATGCCATTGGCCTTCTTGGCCACCTGGGCACACTGCTGGCTCCTGTTCAGCTTCCTGGCAATCCAGACTCCCAGGTCCCTTTCTGCCACTCTGTGCCCAGCCTGGAGCTCCCCATGGGGTTGTTGTGGCCAAAGTGCAGGACCCGGCACTTGGAATGTTGAACCTCATCCCGTTGGGATCATCCCAACTCTTCAGTCTGTCCAGGTCCCTCTGCAGAGCCCTCCTGCCTTCCAGCTGATCCACACTCCCCCAGCTTAGTGTCACCTGCAAATTTTCCTCCCCTTCCCCTTCTCAAGCCAGGTACCATGGCCCTGTCACCTTCTGACATCTGAGGGGACTTGGGTGGCAATGAGCTCCATGGGCTGGATGGGTCTCTCAGAGCCCTGGGGTGGGCACTGTGGTGTTTAACCTCATCAATGGAGAGAAAATGAAAGAAGGAGGGGGTGGCAGGGTGACCTCCACAATCCCAAGGAAACATCTTGTCCTTCCAGCTCAATTCAGCCCACTCCAAGGTGGAGTCTGGATGGTGAGGAGGGATGGGCACCTCCAGAGGACCACTAAATCCTCATCAGAGCATCCCATTGCCAAGCATCCCACATTGCGGGGTGAACATCTGCATCCTCACCTCCAAACCATCTCCGAGGGGCAGGACAGGGATGTCTGACCATGCCTCAGACCCTGGGGGAACCAAAAGATGGTTTGCTGGTGCCTTCTCTGTGCTTTGAGTCCTGAGGCATCCCAGGTGTCCCCAGGACCTCAGCTGAGGCCCACTCTTTACTCCGGGTGAAATGAATTTGGGTTATTTTGGCCAGAAAGCCAAATTGAGCTCAGTGACAGAGCTGGACACAGCAGGGAATAAGGTGAGAAACTGCCCAGCTCTGAAGAACCATCTAGAAGGATGGCAGCCAGGATTTCCAGAGGATTTCAAACACAGAGATGCCCTGGCTGCAAAGAATTGTGTGCCCAAAACCTCTCACTAAATCAATGAGAAATCAGCTTTCTCCACCTTATCCCTCACTAAATAAATGAGAAAACCAGGGAGAGAAGTCATCTTTCTCCACCTTATCCCAGCAAAGCTCTGCCTGAGGTCTGGTGAAGCTGGAAAAACTTCTGGATGCAGACCACGGTGGATGCTAAAAGGGAAGGCTGGATTTAAAAACCAAAACAAACAACCAGAAAAAAAACTCCAGTCAGGTCTGGTATGTCCATGGGAACCAAGTCTTGTTCAGGAAGTCCCTGAACTTTGTAGGGTTGGGAAACTGAAAGGAAGCATTGCATTATGCTTGACCTGTTACATGTCCCCAAAGCCATCTGCTCTTGGCCACCTACAGAGAAGGGACTTGGGAATTTTTGCTGTAGAGCTGCTGATGATAAAAAAATAAAATAAAATAAAAGCTGTGCAGAGGACTCTCTCTGCAGGCTGCTCACCCAGGTATGGGTTTTCCCTCTCTGAAAAGTTTGGACCAAATATATCATGAGTATTGCAGTGAATAGGGAAGGCAGTTCCTGTGTTTTGGGAGGCTCCCAGGAAGGTTTGGGTGCTGCTGTGCTGAGAGCTGTGTAAAAGCAGAGAGGACCAGAGGAGGGTTTCCTCCATCCTTCTTCAGATGCTGAAATCTGGATGTTTCATTTGAGCTTTTGCAGGCTGCTTGCAGCCAGCTGAGAGGTATCAGCACAGCTTAGGAGAGATTTTGACAGCTGGATATTCCCTCCAGAGCCTCTGGATGTGTGGGCTGGGGTCACCAGCTCATCCTTTTGACATCTAGGAAAAAATGGGAGTCCTCAGCACCACTGACCAGATTTCTTCTTCTACTTTTGGCCCACTGGGGGCCAGCCCTCCTCTCTGCTGTGTTCATTTCCATTGGCTCACAGGCAGAAGGCTGAGATCCCTCTCTTAGCCTTTACCCCAACCTTCTCAATGACACAAGAGGGTCACTGCCCTTATGTTAGGAGCAAGCTCTGAGATGAGGAGGAAAAGACAGAGCTTGGAGCAGAAACCCTGACAAATGAAACCTTTCCTACTGAGCTCATCACAGGACATTTTGTGTCATGGGACTCCTGAAACTCAGCAGAAGCTTGAAACTGAAATATTCTGTGTTTGCTGAGCATATTTATGGCCCTGATCCTTCCTCAGTGCCACGGACACCACATGGAATGAGCACTGACCAAGGGTTGGGGTGAGTGCCTCTACACCCCTTGTCTGCTACCATAGATTATGGAATGATTTTGGGAGAAAGGGACCTTAAAAATTACCCCCTGTATGGTCAGGGACCCCTCCCCCAGCCCAGGGGGCTCCAAGCCCCATCCAACCTTCAACACTGCCAGGGATGGGGCAGCCACAGCTTCCTTGGGCAACCTGGGCAACCAGGGGCTCAGCACCCTCACCCCAAAGAATTCCTTCCCCATCTCCAACCTCAGTCTCCCCTCTCCAAGTTTTAACCCATTTCCCTTGTCCTCTCCCTACCCCCCCTGTGTCCAAAGCCCTCCCCCAGCTTTCTTGTAGCCCCTTCAGATATTGGAAGGTTGGAAGAGACCTTAAAGCTCACCCATTCCCATCCCCCTGCCATGGTCAGGGAACCCTCCCCTAGCCCAGGGGGCTCCAAGCCCCATCCAACCTTCAACACTGCCAGTGATGGGGCAGCCACAGCTTCCTTGGGCACCCTGGGCACCCAGGGGCTCAGCACCCTCACCCCAAACAATTTCTCCCTCCTTCCCTCCCTCCCTGCCCAAGATCTCCTCTCCATCTCCCCTCTCCCAGCTCCAAACCCTTCCCCTTCGCAGTCTCCCATACCCTCCAGGCCCTTGTCCCAAGTCCCTCCCCAGTTTTCCTGTAAGCCCCTTAAAGGAACTGGAAAATGGATCAGGAAAACCTGGAAATCAGGTCCAGGTGCAGAAGAACCAGATTTCCTCCTGGATCAGAGCCTTTTGAACAGAAACAGAACCTGGTCCCAGGTCCCCACTCTCAGCTCCCAAACACCCATGCTCTGCAGTGATCCTTGTGCCTACGCAGAAAGTCAGGACATGAAGCATGGATAAAAATACTCTGAAACCCAAACAATTCAGGCAACACAGCAATGGTTACAGGAGGTGATTTTGCTGGCTTGCTCTGGTGATGCAAAGCAGCTCTTAGCTTGGCCATTCCAATGGACAACCCTCTGCTACCAGCCCAGCTTTGCACTTGGGTCTGGGCATGCTTCAAAGAATCACACAAGTGTCAGAGTTGGGAAAGACCTCTCAGATATCCATGTCCAACTGCCAACATCCCTCTCAAACAAATATATATCAGTATCTGTATGAACATGTCCTGAAGTTCTTCATCTCCATGGTTTTTAAACCCCTCCAGGGATGGGGACTCCAGCACCTCCCTGGGCAGCCCATTCCAATCCCTGACTGCTCTCTCAGGAAAGAAATCCTTCCTCAGATTTGCTCTAAACCTCCCCTGGTGCAACTTCAGCCCATTCTCTGGGCTCCTCTCATTGTTCCCTGGGGAGAAGAGCCCAGCACCCACCTCCCTACAACCTCCTCTCAGGGAGCTGCAGACAGCAAGAAGGTCTCCTCTCAGCCTCCTCTTCTCCAAACTCAACATTCCCAAGCCCCTCAGATTTGTTCTCCAGACCCTTCCCCACTTGCTTGCCCTTCTCTGAACTCTCTCCTTGGGAATCTCCTTCACAGATTGCACCCTTCATCCACCTATTAACACTTGGGATGCTGATGGGTGTCTTCAGGATACTGGGATGTTCTTCAAGGGTGTGGCAGCTACAAAATCCCCTGCACCAAAGCCAGCTCTGGAGAATCTAATTACACAATTAAACTTGGAGACCATGGAGAATTGCCTAAGGAAGGAAAGTCAGACCCCACTGGAGGTAAATTGCTTTTATTCTGCTTGAGAAAGGAACCCCAGAATTACAGTTGGAGGATATCCCTCTGGATATCATCCCATCCAACTGTCCCCCTATAGCAGGACCACCTAGAGCACATTACAGAATCACAGAATTGGATGGGTTGGAAGGGACCTCAGAGCTCATCAAGTCCAACCCTTGATCCACTCCCCCCGTGGTTCCCAGCCCATGGCACTCAGTGCCACATCCAGGCTCTTTGGAAAGATCTCCAGACACGGAGAATCCACTACTTCCCTGGGCAGCCCATTCCAATGCCTGATCACCCTCTCCAGAAAGAAATTCTTTCTCATCTCCAACCTAAACCTCCCCTGGCACAACTTGAGACCCTGCCCTCTTGTCTTGCTGAGAGTTGCCTGGGAAAAGAGCCCAACCCCCCCCTGGCTCCAACCTCCTTTCAGGGAGTTGGAGAGAGTGATGAGGTCTCCCCTGAGCCTCCTCTTCTCCAGCCTCAACACCCCCAGCTCCCTCAGCCTCTCCTCATAGGGTCTGTGCTCAAGTCCCTTCACCAACCCAGTTGCCTTCTTTGGACCTGCTCCAGGACCTCGATATCTTTCCTGAGCTGAGGGGCCCAGAACTGGACACAGGACTCGAGGTGTGGCATTACACAGGACTGCTTCCAGGAGGGTTTGGAATATCTCCATGGCAGGGGATCCCCAACCTCCCTGGGCAGAGGGAAGAGTGCAGAAGTTCTTTCTTATGTTCAGATGGAATTCCCTATGTTCCAGCTTGTGCCCATTGCCCCTTGTCCTGTCCCTGGGAACTACTTGGAAGAGTCTGGATCCATCTTTCTTGCACCCACCCTTTAGATACTTGAAACATTGATAAAATCTCCTCTCAGCCTTCTCTTCTCCATTCTGAAGTGTCCCAGCTCTCTCAGCCTTTCCTCCTAAGAGAGATGCTCCAATCCCCCACTCAACTCTCACCAGTAATTTCTTGTCTCTCTTAAACTGGGGAGCCCAAAACTGGATGGAGCATTCCAGCTGTGGCCTCACCAGTGCAGAGTACAGGAAAAAAAAAGGAAAAATAAAGGTTTGTTGACAACCCAGCTATCTGCTTTCACACAGGAACACTTGGAAAGAGTTGGCACAGCAACCTCTTGCTCCATCAGACTCGTGGGCTGCCTTGTCTTAGAAAGTTGCCACAGTGGGGACATTCAAATGACAAGTCAGCTCACCCTGTCCTCTGGTCATCACCCTCATGTGGAAAAAAAAAATCCCAGACAACTTAAAGGAGCACCTGAAAAATGTAACAGTAAATTTAGGACGTGGTGGTTGCTTTTCTGCAAGGCAGTGGGGATTGTCTTGGGGGTTTCTGAAGATCCTGATGGGGTTTCCTGAGTCTGTGCTCTGCTGGGAAGTTGTCTTAGAAGGACAGATAAATCTAAAAGGGTCCTGGGTATGGAGAGGAAGGTGGAGGTGATGGGTTAGGTGGAAAAATTCTGTCACTGCTGAACTGGCCCCTCAGTTCAAGAAGGACAGGGAAGTGCTTGAAAGAGTCCAGCGCAGAGCTACTAAGATGATGAAGGGAGTGGAACATCTCCCTTCTGAGGAAAGGCTGAGGGAGCTGGGTCTCTTTAGTTTGGAGAAAAGGAGACTGAGGGGTGACCTCATCAATGTTTTCAAATATGTAAGGGGTGAGTGTCAGGGAGATGGAGTTAGGCTCTTCTCAGTGGTGACCAGTGATAGGACAAGAGGTAATGGGTGTAAATTGGAGCACAGGAGGTTCAAGTTGAATATCCGGAAAAATTTTTTTCCTGTAAGGGTGACAGAGCCCTGGAACAGGCTGCCCAGGGGGGTCGTGGAGTCTCCTTCACTGGAGACATTCAAAACCCGCCTGGACACGTTCCTATGCGAAGTGCTCTAGGTGGCCCTGCTCTGGCAGGGGGGGTTGGACTAGATGATCTTTCGAGGTCCCTTCCAACCCCAAGGATTCTATGATTCTATGATTCTATGATTCTATGATTCTATGTTAGAAAGACAAGTCTGGTGGGAAGGACCACGTCTATGTTCTTCATCAAATGCAGAATAAGCTCTGCTGTAGTTGTTTGGGTGAGGTTTTGGAGCTGTTTTGGGAAACTGCAGTGACAGTCTCTCCCTTCATGAAGAGATCTGCTCCCCTGCCCAACCATCCCATCAGGAAGCTTCTCCTGACATTTAAAACGATTTTGTTTGCTGTAATCTAAGGTCAATCTCTGAGGAACATTTTTTTTTGCCTCTCTTTCCTCTGTGCAGAAGCCTTTTATGTGTCGGAAACTGCAATCATGTGTCTCCTTGATCTTCTCTAGACCAGACGTCTTCTCTCCCCAGCTTCACAGATCATGAGTTCTTCCTTGCTTCGGGGCCACCCCAGGACACAGCTGGGTGTCTGCACAGATGACCTTTGCACTTGCTATAAGGAGCTTTCTGGCAACCAAAAAACATCCTTATTATTAACCTCAGCAGCCAAAGTTAAAAACTTCTCCCATATCCTGGAGAAGGTAGAGAGCAAGATCCTAACCTTGGCAACCAGCAGCCAGAGGTGGCAACTTTGAGACACTCATGCAACACGTTCCTAAATTCATTGCTGCAAGATGCTGGGACACAAAGGACTTGCAGTGATTGAAGCACAGATGGTTTGGGTTGGAAGGGACCTTAAAGATCATCCAGTGCCACCCCTGCCATGGTCAGGGACCCCTCCCCCAGCCCAGGGGGCTCCAAGCCCCATCCAACCTTCAACACTGCCAGGGATGGGGCAGCCACAGCTTCCTTGGGCAACCTGGGCAACCAGGGGCTCAGCACCCTCACCCCAAGCAATTTCTCCCCCATCTCCAACCTCAATCTCCCCTCTTCAAGTTTTAACCTATTTTCCTTGTCCTCCCCCTACCTGCCTGTGTCAGAACCCTGGTTCTGCTTGGATTGCACCCAAACCTTGCTCTGGGTGTGTGCAGCTACACCTGGTCAGATGGATCTCACCCTTGGCTGTCCCACCTCAACTTCCCAGCACCTGGGAAAAGAGAGGAAGGTTTGAAGGAACATTCCCAAACCCTCCTGCACCATCCCTGGGAGAGGAATCCCAGAATCCCAGAGAGGTTTGGGTTGGAAGGGACCCTAAAGCTCATCCAGGGACCTTCTGAGGATCATCAGATTTGGTTTGGGTTGGGAGAGACCTTAAAGCTGACCCAGTGCCACCCCTGCCATGGTCAGGGACCCCTCCCCCAGCCCAGGGGGCTCCAAGCCCCATCCAATCTACAACACTGCCAGGGATGGGGCAGCCACTGCTTCCTTGGGCAACCTGGGCACCCAGGGGCTCAGCACCCTCACCCCAAGCAATTCCTTCCCCATCTCCAACCTCAATCTCCCCTCTCCAAGTTTTAACCCATTTCCCTTGTCCTGTCCCTGTGTCCAAAGCCCTCCCCCAGCTTTCTCGTAGCCCCTTCAGATATTGGAAAGATTGAAGGAATGACTGAACCAGAGTTCCTTAGGGAAGAACCATCCTCTGAGGGTTATCTAAAGCAGAGCCCCCAGCATGAGCTCACAAGTTTGGTGTCCATGGAGTGGACTCATCTCTGATTTTTCTTCTGTGAGCAAAACATTTTTCTCCTCTTAAGACTTCTGGAATTTGCTGGAGTCTTAGAACCCTCATGACTACATCATATTAAACTCTCTACTTCGTTGCCTGGGAGTTGACAGGTTTCTGACCTCTGCCTGAAAGAGCTGCAAAACCAGGCTGGATTGTGATACCCTTGATCTTGAATTCTACCATCCCACTTTTGATGCTGGCCAGCACCACCTGCTTCAGATGAAGGCAAACCAAATGTTGTGATATAAATGAACAGCCCTCCAGTGGAGGAAACTTCTTGGCCTTGCTTTGGAACAGTTCAGCTTATGTCCTGAAGCATCACAACACAGATGACTCCCCAAAAATGTGATTCATGATGGATATTAATGGTCCTTCTCCCCATTTTTATGCCCATACTTGAATCCTTCTCTACCTCTGCCCATAATGAAGTCTTACTGGAATGTTTTGCTTTTGAGGAAAGGCTGAGGGGTTCTGCAGCTTGGAGAAGAGGAGACTGAGGGGTGAGCTCATTAATATTTATAAATATGTAAGGGGTGAGTGCCAGGAGGATGGGGCCAGGCTCTTCTCATTGATTTCCAATGGTAGGACAAGGGGTGATGGGTGTAAGCTGGACCATAGGAGGTTCCACATAAATATAAGGAAAAACTTCTTTATTGTGAGGGTGAGGGAGCCCTGGCCCAGGTTACCCAGAGAAGTTGTGGAGTTTCCTTCTCTGGAGATATTCAACCCCCCTGGATGTGTTCTGTGTGCCCTGCCCTGGGTGATCCCACCAGCAGGGGGGTTGGACTTGATGATCTCTCAAGGTCCATCCCAACCCCTGGCATTCTGAGCTTCTGTGATTATGGACCTGAGTTCCACAAGGAAAATGCAACAGGGATATGAGGGCATTTGGCACATAAAAAAAACATGATGGAGGGATCTTTTAGACTAGACTAGACCAGATGAGTTCAGTTGGAAGCTTTTTCAACTAAAAGTGGCCAGAGGCACATTTCCTAATCTTCCAAAAGTATCACAGAGATTTTCATGAGAAACAAGAAGAGGCGGGAGGCAGTTCTGAAGAAAACAAACTGATACCCTGCACAACCTCAGCTTATCCTCCTCAGCTGACCAGGAGTCTGAAACAATATCCAGGAGCACTCAGATGCAGGGGGACAGGGAAGATTCTTATTTCAGAGCTGCTACTGAAACCACAAACCCGCCGTGCACAGTTCCCATCCTAATGATCTCTCGAATCCATTAACTGTGAGTCTTTCACCCCCCCTCCCCCTCTCATCCTGGGTTGTTTTGCAGCAAAGGCAATGAGAAGGCAGAAAGCTTCTCTGGCCTGACTCCATTTTTTAGAGAAACAAGGAGCCACGGGGGAACACCAGTCCCCAGCATCACCCATTTATCCCTTTCCCCCAACGTCCCCCCCAGATCATCCACTACTGGTGTAATAGAAAAATAAAATCCCAGACTGGTTTGGGCTGGAAGAGACCTGAAATAATATCTAGTTCCAAGCCCCCTGCCATGGTCAGGGACCCCTCCCCCAGCCCAGGGGGCTCCAAGCCCCATCCAACCTTCAACACTGCCAGGGATGGGGCAGCCACAGCTTCCTTGGGCAACCTGGGCACCCAGGGGCTCAGCACCCTCACCCCAAACAATTTCTCCCCCATCTCTAGCTTCAGTCTCCCATCTCCAAGTTTTAACCCCTTGCCCCTTGTCCTCTCCCTACCCCCCTGTGTCAGAACCCTGGTTCTGCTTGGATTGCACCCAAACCTTGCTCTGGGTGTGTGCAGCTACACCTGGTCAGATGGATCTCACCCTTGGCTGTCCCACCTCAACCTCCCTGGACCTGGGGAAAGGAGGGGAAGGTTTGAAGGAACATTCCCAAACCCTCCTGCACCATCCCTGGGAGAGGAATCCCAGAATCCCAGAGAGGTTTGGGTTGGGAGAGACCCTAAAGCTGACCCAGTGCCCCCCCTGCCATGGTCAGGGACCCCTCCCCCAGCCCAGGGGGCTCCAAGCCCCATCCAACCTTCAACACTGCCAGGGATGGGGCAGCCACAGCTTCCTTGGGCAACCTGGGCACCCAGGGGCTCAGCACCCTCACCCCAAACAATTTCTCCCTCCCTCCCTCCCTGCCCAAGATCTCCTCTCAATCTCCCCTCTCCCAGCTCCAAACCCTTCCCCCTCGCAGGCTCCCATCCCTCCAGGCCCTTGTCCCAAGTCCCTCCCCAGCTTTCCTGGAGCCCCTTCAGGCACTGGAAGGTGCTCTAAGGTCTCCCCATTGCAGCCTTCTCTTCTCCAGCCTCAACACCCCCAACTCTCTCAGCCCTGGGATCATCTTAGTGCCAAACACCTTTGAGGAGGAGCTGGCACAGCCAGAGTGTCTGTGAGATGCACATCTCTGCCTCGTGTTCTTCCCTCTGTTCTGAGGATCCTTTGCAACTGAAACCAAAGAAGCCCCATGTGAAACGAGACACCAGATTTGCACAATAGATTTTGAAGGGGGAGGACAGGAAGATGTTATTTCTGGCTGCTTGCCTACAGCAGAAGCAGCCACCACTCTGAAGCCAAGAGATCTGTGTCAGTGACTCTGACAGAAGGCCCAGCGTGGAGATTCGCATCAGCATTTGTGGGATAAACACATTTTGAGGCCACAGATCAAGAGCCTGTTGATGTGCTTCTTATCTTCATGCAGGCTGGCAGTGAAACACATCTCCCCTCTGAGGGACTGTGGCTCAGGGCCCAGAAATTGGGGTGTAAAGTTGTTTTGGTGATAACAACCCCCTCAGATTTCAGCAGGTACTAAGATGTTCTGAAAGCCAAACCTAAAGAAGGAAGCTGGACAAAGGACAGAAGAACCAAAAAAAGGGATGGGGCTTCTCAAAGTCACCCCAGGGTGATTGGCAGGGCCAGAAACAGCACACAGGTTATTTTGGTGCAGAGCCATCTCCATCCTTAGCCATGGAAAGGTTAAGCATCTAACCTAGCTTGTTGGTCAAGGTTTTTTCTATAGATGAGAAAAGAGGAGAAACCATCAGGAGATAGGTACCACCTTACAGCGGGTGAGAGCTGTGACTGACACACCAACCACAGGAAAAACCTCAAGAAATAATTTCTGAAGGGCTGGTTAAGGTGAGGTCAGCACACTCTCTGGGCTGGTGGTCCCATGGCCTGGACCACAACAGTCAGGGGCTGACAAGGTCTTGCCAAGTGATCCCTGTTTCTCCACGGAACCAGAGTAAACACTGGAATTTTTGGACTAAAGGTCAGAGGATTCAAGTCCTGGTGGTCTGAAGGAAAGGTTGGCAGCTAACTTGTCCCCAGAAATGGGGACACTGTCTGTTGAGCAGTGGCTTTTAATTTTTTTCTGTCATTTGGGAGCCTTTCACCACTTCTTGGTGGAGGTGTGGACCTTGTCTCCAGACTCCAGGCCTATCCATGATAGACTTTTTGATAGACTTTGAGAATTTTATCCACTTCACAAACCCTTCAGGGGTGTCCATCAACACCAATGAAGATGGAGACTCCAGAATTAAGACCAGGGAGATATGAAGGAGCAGGTTCTGATTCTGCTTCCAGATGTTTCTGAAGATCATGGAAAGCTATGGATTAGGCTGTGGTTTTACTGTACCAGCCACTCTTCAGCATTATATGAAAATGCAAAGAGATGGCAGGGACAGGGGCTGGCCATGATTTTCCCAGAAGTGATGTTTTCATCACTCAAGTGGATATTTTCTTTCTGGTCTTTGAAACGAGTGGGTTCATTTACAAACAGATAAATGGCTGGTTTCTGGCTTTTCAGTTTTTAGTTTCTTTCCCAAAAAAAGGATTTTTAAAAATTTCATTTAAAACACACCATTGGAGCCCAAAATTCTGGACAGAAAGGCAGGAGGAAAATTCTCAGCCTTGTTGCAGTCTTGAAGGGGTTTAGGTTGGTAAAAAGATCTTGCAGTATTAGAGCAACTGCAGGTTCTTAGCAGGAACTGAAACAATCCCCAAATTACTGCAGTATAATAATAGAATCATAGAATTTTCAGGGTTGGAAGGGAGCTTTAAGATCATCCAGGTCCAACCCTCCTGCCATGACCAGGGACACCTCCCACAGATCAGGTTGCTCAGAGCCCTCTCCATCCTGACCTTAAAATCTTCCAGGGATGGATGGGGCTTCCACCACCTCTCTGGGCAACCTGTGCCAGGCTCTCACCACCCTCATGGGGAAGAACTTCTTCCTGACATCCAATCTAAATCTCCCCTCCCCTAGTTTGGATCCATTCCCCCATGTCCTATCCCTCCCTGATATCCTAAAAAGTCCCTCCCCAGCTTTCCTGTAGCCCCTTCAGATCCTGGAAGGCCACACTAAGGTCTCCTTGGAGCCTTCTCCTCTCCAGACTGAACAACCCCAACTCTCTCAGTCTGTCTGAGATCTGCTCCAGCCCTCTGAGCATCCTCCTGGCCCTTCTCTGGACACTTCTCCAGCACCTCCAGGGCTTTCTTGGAACAGGGGCTCCAGAACTAGATGCAGAACTCCAGGTGGGGTCTCAAGAGAGCAGAGTAGAGGGAAAATCCCATAGACCAAACCCCACCAGAGATACCTGAGCTATCCTAGAGTAAATCTCTCTAGCTGCAGAGAGAGGCAGACTCTGCAACTGATCCACCCCCCCTCAGGTATCTGCATTTTCTCCACTGACCACAGAGAGGAAAATCCCAAACCTTGCTTTGCCAGAGGATTCCTGCTTTCAGTGGCAAGAAAGAAGGGGTCAAGAGCAAACTGATGCTCCCTTGGCTGCCAGCTCCTGCTCCTTGGCTCCCTGCTGCTCCTGTGCCAAATGTCTGCTGACATCTTGGACACCTTGGTGGCCTCCAGATGAATCCATCAAGGAAAATGAATCAAACCTCACTGCCTAGCAGGATGAACTCAACCTCTTTCCAGGCTCAGTGTTGTGCTGGGTGATTTGTCCCTGGACAGCAAAGCTCAGGTAGGAACCATGACATCTACCAGGAGTCAACAGGAATCTCCTGGCCAGGATGGCCAAGAGAAAGAAGGATGAAACTGGAGCAGAGCATCAAGCAGTCTCTGCCTCTACAAACTTCCAGCCCAAACACAGCCAGAGGAAACAGGAGCACTTGCAATGAAAGCAGCTTCCTCAGTCACCCCCTGAGAGATGCCCACGGAGCTTCTTGATATCACAAAATCAGGGATTATGGAATGGTTTGGGTTGGAAGGGACCTTAAAGCTCATCCAGTGGCACCCCTGCCATGGTCAGGGACCCCTCCCCCAGCCCAGGGGGCTCCAAGCCCCATCCAACCTTCAACACTGTCAGGGATGGGGCAGCCACAGCTTCCTTGGGCAACCTGGGCAACCAGGGGCTCAGCACCCTCAAATTCAAGACTTTCTCCCCCATCTCTAGCTTCTGTCTCCCATCTCCAGGTTTTAAACACTTGCCCCTTGTCCTCTCCCTACCCCCCTGTGTCAGAACCCTGGTTCTGCTTGGATTGCACCCAAACCTTGCTCTGGGTGTGTGCAGCTACACCTGGTCAGATGGATCTCACCCTTGGCTGTCCCACCTCAACTTCCCAGGACCTGGGAAAGGAGGGGAAGGTTTGAAGGACCATTCCCAAACCCTCCTGCACCATGGCTGGGAGAGGAATCCCAGAATCCCAGAGAGGTTTGGGTTGGAAGGGACCCTAAAGCTCATCCAGGGACCTTGTGAGGATCCTCAGATTTGGTTTGGGTTGGGAGAGACCTTAAAGCTGACCCAGTGCCCCCCCTGCCATGGTCAGGGACCCTTCCCCCAGCCCAGGGGGCTCCAAGCCCCATCCAACCTTCAACACTGCCAGGGATGGGGCAGCCACAGCTTCCTTGGGCAACCTGGGCAACCAGGGCCTCACCACCCTCAAATCCAAGAATTCCTTCCCCATCTCCAACCTCAATCTCCCCTTTCTCTCCAAGTTTTAGCCCATTTCCCTTGTCCTCTCCCTACCCCCCTGTGTCCAAAGCCCTCCCCCAGCTTTCTTGGAGCCCCTTCAGATATTGGAAGGTTGGAAGGGACCTTAAATCCCCCTCAGTGCCACTCCTGCCATGGCCAGAGACCCCTCCACCATCCCAGGTTTTTCCAAGCCCCATCCAACCTTCAGCACTGCCAGGGATGGGGCAGCCACAGTTTGTCTCAAGAAATCTCTGAATTTCCAGAGATCAATTTTATCTCTGGGGTTCTTACCTTGATTGTCTCTTTTAGACACACTAAAGATATTATTTTATTTTCTATTGTTTTAAATTCCTGCACAAAATGAAGGTTTTTGGTTTTTCCAAAGCTGCCTTTCCCACACCTAAATATTTAACCCTCAGCATCAAGATCTCCTAACTCTGAACACCACAAAAGACCAAACCATCCCCAAAGCACTGGACAAATGAAACCAATTTTCTTTTGAGGCATTTGCAGGAGAAAACCTGTTCATATGCAAACAGAGCAAAGGAAATGAATCCCCAGAAGATTAAAAAATTATTGTTTATTTGTTTTTTTTTTAATTTGCCCTGGCATTGTCCTCTACCACACACTGAATGTGAAAAATCATTTTTATGATCAGTAACTCCACAAACTCTTTTGAAATCTACTTTGTCAGCCCCTTCCAGAGGATGACTTGCTGGATAAATCAGGAAAAAAAAAAATTATTATTATTTTTCTTACTCATTTTCCTCTGCTCTTTAAGACCATGGCTAACCAACTGTGCATCAGAACTGTGAATTCTCCCTGTTTTATCTTTAAGATCTGGTTTTCTTCAAGTCTCACGTTCTGGAGTCGTGTGTTGAAGACCACAAAACACATATTTAAAATAAAAAAAAGTGTGTATCTGCCATGGCAGCAAAAAAAGAAGCTGGAGATGATTAACTCCAGAGTGCCAAAATGAGGAGACAAAGTATTTTTGTTTTAAAAGCTCATGGTTTTTTACAGCAATTGGCATAATTTTAGGAATATTTTCCACCTGTGATTATTCAAATGGGTGGCTAAGGCAGCAACTCTGCCTTCTACCTGCAACCTTCTTTCATAGAATCATAGAATTGGCTGGGTTGGAAGGGACCTCAGAGATCATCAAGTCCAACCCTTGATCCACTCCCCCCGTGGTTCCCAGCCCATGGCACTCAGTGCCACATCCAGGCTCTTTGGAAAGATCTCCAGACACGGAGAATCCACTACTTCCCTGGGCAGCCCATTCCAATGCCTGATCACCCTCTCCAGAAAGAAATTCTTTCTAATCTCCAACCTAAACCTCCCCTGGCACAACTTGAGACCCTGCCCTCTTGTCTTGCTGAGAGTTGCCTGGGAAAAGAGCCCAACCCCCCCCTGGCTCCAACCTCCTTTCAGGGAGTTGCAGAGAGTGATGAGGTCTCCCCTGAGCCTCCTCTTCTCCAGCCTCAACACCCCCAGCTCCCTCAGCCCTTCCTCACAGCAATTCTGCTGGATCCCTTCACAGCCTCCTTGCTCTTCTCTGGACCTGCTCCAGCACCTCAATCTCCTTCCTGAGGGGCTGAGGGGCCCAGAACTGAACACAGGACTCAAGGTGTGGCCTCCCCAGAGCTGAGCACAGGGGCAGAATCCCTTCCCTGGACCTGCTGGCCACGCTGTTCCTGAGCCAGCCCAGGATGCCATTGGCCTTCTTGGCCACCTGGGCACACTGCTGGCTCATGTTCAGCTTCCTGGCAATCCAGACTCCCAGGTCCCTTTCTGCCACTCTGTGCCCAGCCTGGAGCTCCCCATGGGGTTGTTGTGGCCAAAGTGCAGGACCCGGCACTTGGCCGTGTTGAACCTCATCCCCTTGGGATCAGCCCAACTCTCCAGTCTGTCCAGGTCCCTCTGCAGAGCCCTCCTGCCTTCCAGCTGATCCACACTCCCCCAGCTTGGTGTCATCTGTGAATTTGCTGATGATGGACTCAATCCCCTCATCTAAATCATCAATGAAGATATTGAACAGAACTGGGCCCAACACTGATCCCTGGGGGACACCACAGCCGCCATTTTGATGCAGCCCCGTTCAGCACCACTCTCTGGGCCCGGCCCTCCAGCCAGTTCCTAACCCAGCACAGGGTGCTCCTGTCCAAGCTGCTTTCTTTAAGTGGAAAAGAGATGTCCACCATACTGCAAAAAAAAAGGTTTTGTTGGGTTTTTTTCCTACAAGGCAGAGGGGAAAAGACTTGACAAGGTCAGTTGTTGGCATCCCCTGTCAAAATAAATTCAGAGCAGACAGGCTTCAGAGAAACCAGGAAGCCTCTGAGAACATCCTGCTGATGCCCTTAACCACAACTCCACAAACACAACGTTATTGTTGTAAAAAACCAGAGAGGGTGGCCCAAAGCCCACTGTGCTTAAAAGGTTACAAAAATAAGAGTACAGAAACAGGTAAAGAGCAGGAAAAGAAAAAAAGAGAAAAAAGGAGGAAGGGAAGGGAAGGGAAGGGAAGGGAAGGGAAGGGAAGGGAAGGGAAGGGAAGGGAAGGGAAGGGAAGGGAAGGGAAGGGAAGGCAAGGCAAGGAAAGGCAAAGAAAAGCAAGGCAAAAGGGAAGGGAAGGGAAGGGAAGGGAAGGGAAGGGAAGGGAAGGGAAGGGAAGGGAAGGGAAGGGAAGGGAAGGGAAGGGAAGGGAAGGGAAGGGAAGGGAAGGGAAGGGAAGGGAAGGGAAGAGGAGAAGAATGTCAGTGCCTGAAATCTGAAAAAATCCCTCACCAGCTTTCTGTAGAACCCCTTCAGATGCTGGAAGGCCACAAAAAAGTCTCCTGGGAGCCTCCTCTTCTCCAGGCTGAACAACCCCAATCCTTCAGCCTGGCTTCCCAGGGGGGTGCTCAGCCCTCTGAGCATTTGGGTGGCTCTGCTTTTGCAATCTCTCTCATTCTATGATTCCATCATTCTCTTGCCTGGTTGATGTAATAAATTTTCATGCTCTCACATCCCCACGTTTTTTGTTTTTTTTTTTTGCCAGTGGTGGTGGAAAGTATTGAGCTGCAAACTCCCTGCCCAGAGGATGCAAGAGGCAAAGCAGTGGCTCAGCAAGCAGGTTAGAAAGCAGTCAGATTTCTCCTCCTGTATCCCTGCAGGCAGAACAGCCAGGAAACCCACCCAGAAGGTTTCTTTCCTTCATTCTTTCAATTTAGTTATTTTTTTAAACCTCCTCTTCCCTTCTCTTTTCCTTTCTTTCCCCCCTCAGCAGCCCCTTCCCCTGTCCCTCCCAGCTCCATCCCTCCTGGAACCTCGCAGCTCCTCTCTTTCAGGATTGCTATTACAACTCCAGTGATGCTGAACCCTGCCAGCAAAGACCTCAAACCACAGGTATCTGACCCTATCCCAAGCCCCAGAACACTGCTTAATATCCCAATTCACAACCCCACAAGGTCTGCACCATCAATGGATGAGGTGGGACCACCACCCCCCAAGCACTCCCTGTTCTCTCCCCAGTCCTCCCTGCAGGGATCCAATCCTTTTTCTCAGGGAAAGGGGGGAAAAAGATCCATTCCAAAAAAAACCACCCCAGCAGCAGGAGCTGCCAGCAGTGGCCTGGAGCTGTGCATGGTCAGGGTGCTGGTACAACAAGGCCACCTCTGTCATTTCAGCACATTAAGCTCTCAGTGCTGTCCAGGCAGATCTGGAGCATGATGACGTTCAGTCCCTGCTCCAACCACTCAGCTCTGGCATCTCCCTAGTCTCCTCGTTTATTTTAATTTTTTTTTTTCTTTGCTCAGCATGGAGGGGAGACACCAGAGGGTTTGCTGTGCTGCTACCCTGGAGCTGAGGAGACCATGGGGTGAAGACACAGAGAAGAGAAAAACTGAGAATGTCTTGGTGGAAGATGGAGAAGAAAGGAGTTAAAATGGTCCTCAGAGTGAAAAATCCAGGCTATGACCCACATCAACTCTGGAGAACTTGGCAATAGGGCATCCATGGAGGGAGTAGTTAGCTTGTGGTGTTGGCAGAAGGTTGGACTGGAGGATCTTGGATGTCTCTTCCAACCTAAAACATTCTGGGATTTCTCTGGGGATGGAAGCATCCACCCCACTACCTGTCCTGGGGTCCTGGGTGATGGTGGGAGTCCTTGTTTTGGGGCTGTTGATGCCCCAAATGTGATGGTAGCAGGGTTTGAGCCAAGCACCCATGGGACAGGTCCTGCTGTAGTGTGGGATCCCTCTCATGGGACCACAAGCTCATCCTGCATGAGAAAATAAATCACCTGCATCCTTTCCACTCTCCCCTTTGACCATGCCCATATCCATAGGTTTATATATATTTTTTTCCCCAAAGTGGCATCACCCAAAGCACCTCCTACAGCCCATGGCATCGTGCCCAAGGATTATTTGGGATGATGCAGGCTGGGAAGAGCTACAGCAATGCCAGGGAGCATGCTGGCAGAAAACCAGCAGGAATTTCAGGACAACACTTCATCTCTGACCTATCTACTTTTTTTTCTTATTGGTAAAGGCCAAGCCCTGTCAGCTGGGAGCTTTTTTAAGCAGTGCCAAAGGCTGATCTGTCTTCTCTTGTCCATCCTTCTCCCTGGACTGGAGGAGCATCCCTGGTCCTCAGTGTTCCCTCCCCCTTGGACAGTTCAAAAAGAGCCTCTTGGCCCAGCAAAGGGGACTTGGGACAGGACATGTCCTCTCCCTGGATGCTGCCCTCTTCCAGGCTTCGAATGCCAACCCAAGACTTTAAGCTAGAGTCTTGCCCATCCCCAAAATGTTCTTATTTTCTTTCATCTCATGATCTGTCTTCCCCAGAAGCATCCTCTTTGTGTGCCAAGAAGAAGACACACAGTGCTGGGGGTCTAGGGGTCAAACAGCCTTCTTTTCCCACTCCATTCTGGTTTACATTGTCCTGAAGGCTTTTTGGGACACTCTGGCTTCCCAACCTGACACTTTTGGAAGCATGAACTACAGATCTTTTTTGCCTGGGCTACTTTCTCCAGGGTGTTAACTCTGAACCCTAAAAAGTTACTTCCCAATGGAATATTTCCATATTCTCCTGCTTTTTTCACCTCATTTTAGATGCCTGCTTTGAAAGCTGGGGGCTTAGGACCAGCAGCAGAGTAAGGAACAAGGATGCTATCGAGAGGCAAAGGTGAAAGGGATGAATAAGGAAATCCAGAAAAAAAGGGAAAGCTACTGCCCCACCACTGAGCCAACATACACGTGGATTTTCTGGAGGATTAAGTGTTGATTATGAAGGTTGATGTTGTCAGAGAAGAGAGCTGGGCACCAGACTGAGACAGGATTTGCATCTCCCCCCCTATGCAAAGCCCAGGGCCCCTCACCCATGGGTGCTCCCAGTCACAATGCTGGTGGTTGTAATGCAGCAGATTTGGCTCCACTGATTCCCCTCCATGGCAGCAGAACCAGGACAACTGGCAAGGATGGATGGGATACCCCTGGACCACCAGGGATCCACCTGGATTCTCTGCTCCTACTCCACCTCAGGCTCCTCTTCCACCCACCTCGTGGCATGGTACCCAGTTCAGCCTTTGGTTTGGACTTGGTTCTGCTAAGCTGGGTAACTGGGAGCCCTGCTCACCCCAGGAGGTGCTGAGTCAGGTCAGCCAAGCACATTGACCCTGACCAAGATGCTCTTTGTGTTGGCACAGAACCAAGGCTGGATCCTTACCCAGGTGCCAAACAAGGGCTGACTCTGTTCCATTCTCATCAGCTGGAGGGAACACTCTCCCATCCCCCTGCTCCTCCACAAACCTGACTCAGCTTTTGCTGCTGACAGGGTAAATGATGAGCACACAGTAGCTGTGATTTTTGCATGATTGCCTGATTTCCCCCTCCCAGCCCTACAGAAATAGGTGCAGGAGGCACTCCAAGCTCAGTTTGTCAGGCACAGGGACAGCATCAGTGACACCAAGGGTTGCAAGGGTAAAAGTCAAGTCTAAAATGGTCAAGTCTAAAAATTTGGGTAGGAGAGAAGAAAAAAAAACCCCAAAAAACAACAACTCTTGACTGCACTGTGTGCTTCAACCCCTGATGCTAAATTTGCTTACACCTCAGAGATAGATTCAGGCCTCACCATTTGGCATCCTTTGAGAAGGGACCCAAAATCCACAGCTGAACTCAGCCCTGTCCTGTGGTTTGAAAACTCCAGCCTGATGTTTATCCTCCTTCCCCACCACCACCAGAGCCAGAAACTTGAGCGACGCCCCCCCTTTACCCCCCCTCTCAGCTCCCTCCCCATCCCTCCTCAAATTGCTCTTGTTTTAATGCTTTCAAGAAGGAATTCCTTGCACAAGGCAGCCAGCCACAAAAGCAGCTACTGAAGCATGGCTGAACAGGGGGTTGGAGAAGCATCTGGAAACTGGGGGGCTTTGTCATCCCACCCAGATCTCTCAATTTGCAGAATTTTTTCCCCTTCCCAGTCTAAATGCAACCCAGGGCCAGGAGACTGGGACCAGCATGTGCCAGTTGGGTTTCTCCAGTTGACCTCCCAGCTCTCCCCTTGTTTCCCTGCAGTGATTCTGATTGGCATCAGATGAGACTTTCTTGGCCCTGATGAGTTCCCCAGGAGCATCACTGATCCAAGGCCAGCAGAAAGCTCTGGGGCCCTTGAGCTTTGTGGTTTCTCTGATGAGGTGAAGGCAAATCGCAGGGAAAATCAGATCCCAGGAATGAAACAAACAAAAAATCAAAAGCCAAAACAAACAAACAAAAACCCCAAAACAAAACAAAAAACCCCCCACCAACCCCCAACAAACATGCTTCATTGTGGTGGTGAAAGCCTGATGGAGAAACACCACTGATGGTAGGCAATGTGTTGGGAGTGAATCATGGAATCACAGAACACTTTGGGATGGAAATAATCTTAAATATTATCCAGTTCCAAGCCCCCTGCCATGGTCAGGGACCCCTCCCCCAGCCCAGGGGGCTCCAAGCCCCATCCAACCTTCAACACTGCCAGGGATGGGGCAGCCACAGCTTCCTTGGGCAACCTGGGCACCCAGGGGCTCAGCACCCTCAAATTCAAGAATTCCTTCCCCATCTCCAACCTCAATCTCCCCTTTCTCTCCAAGTTTTAGCCCATTTCCCTTGTCCTCTCCGTACCCCCCTGTGTCAGAACCCTGGTTCTGCTTGGATTGCACCCAAACCTTGCTCTGGGTGTGTGCAGCTACACCTGGTCAGATGGATCTCACCCTTGGCTGTCCCACCTCAACCTCCCAGGACCTGGGAAAGGAGGGGAAGGTTTGAAGGAACATTCCCAAACCCTCCTGCACCATCCCTGGGAGAGGAATCCCAGAATCCCAGAGAGCTTTGGGTTGGAAGGGACCTCAAAGTGACCCAGTACCCCCCTTGCATGGTCAGGGACCCTTCCCCTAGCCCAGGGGGCTCCAAGCCCCATCCAACCTTCAACATTGCCAGGGATGGGGCAGCCACAGCTTCCTTGGGCAACCTGGGCACCCAGGGGCTCAGCACCCTCAAATTAAGGAATTTCTTCCTCGTGTCCAGCCTAAATCTCCCCTCTTCCAGTTTAAAGCCATTTCCCCTTATTCTGTCACTCCAGGTCCTTGTCAAAAGTCCCTCCCTGGACAAATTGATCAACTCTCTGTCCTTTTCTCTCTGTGCAAGGGATGATAGTTCCCTACCACCTGCTGCTCCTTACAAAGTGCCTCAGCCCTTAATCCCCAGCAAATATGAGCCAGGATCTGCATCTCAGAGACTTTTCTGTTTAAACATTTAACTCTGCTAAGAAAAAAAAAAAAATTAAGTCCCAAGACAAGATTCGGGGAGAGAAGGTTTTGTAAGGACATTCAGTGACTTTCAAACCTGGCTGTTACAGCTGCAAGAGTTTTCTTCTTGCTCTCAGTGTGGCAAGACCAAGCAGCAGATAAAACTCTGAAATGCTTGGGGAGAGGGGAAGGGAGGCTGAAGCAAAGATAACATCAAGAAACCCTGATTAGCAAGGAGGCAGCCATGTGAAAAACGAGATAACCAGCCTGCCTTAGGTGCTGAGACAGCAACTCCTGGCTCCAGCCCTTGCTGCCCCAGACACTGATGTAGCAGAAGGTTGTTTTGTTTTGTTTTGTTTTTTCCAAGAGGCCATTTCTGCTTCCAATGAGCTGCCCTTGGCTGCTCCTCCAGGTTGTTACGGTAGGAAGAGTCAAAGCCACCTTTGGACTTGGAAGGGTCATTTGTTCTGCACTTTGGGAGGGTCAGAGACTCTCAGAGGGTCTGAGAGGGTCAGAGGGTCTGCACTTTGGCTGGGGTCAGAGGATGGGTTGTGTTGCTTTGTCCTGCCTGACTCAACACCTTCCTCAACTTGGATATATGGGCAATGCTTTGCCTTGACCATTTCACTGCCCCTGCAAGCAACGGAGCAGAAAAGAAGTGAGCAGGTACCAACTGGTTTGTGTTTCAGCTCGTCCAGGCAACTTCTGAGTTTTGGAAGTCTCCTTTTATGCCTCTAGTTCTAAATCATAAAATCAGAGCTTCATGGAATGGTTGGGGTTGGAAGGGAACTTAAACATCATCTGGTTTCACCCCTCCCAGGGACAGGGACACTTTCCTCTAGACCAGGGTGCTCCAAGTCCCATCCAACACTTCCAGGGATGGAGCAGCCACAGTTTCTCTGGACAACCTGTGCCAGGGTCTCACCACCCTCACAGTGAATGATTTATTTGTAATTTCTAATCTAAACCTACCCTTTCCAGTGTAAATACAATGCCTGGGCCCTCTCTTTGGTTCCTGAAGTCAAGTGGCACAGCACAGTTCATGTCTGGATTTATGGGCAATGCTTTGCCTTGACCATTTCACTGCCCCTGCAAGCAACGGAGTAGAAAAGAAGTGAGCAGGTAGCAACTGGTTTGTGTTTCAGCTCATCCAGGCAACTTCTGAGTTTTGGAAGTCTCCTTTTATGCCTCTATTTCTAAATCATAGAATCAGAGGTTCATGGAATGGTTGGAGTTGGAAAGGAACTTAAAAATCATCTGATTTCACCCCCCCAGCCCTGCCATGGACAGGGACACATCCTACAGGTTGCCAAGTGGCACAACACAGTTCATGTCTACAAACCTAAATTCATTTTTTCCCCCCCAAAAACCCCAAAGGTAGAGGCATATCCAGTACCCCTGACCTCTTATCCTACCCCATCACTTGGTACTCTCTGCAAGACTCATTTGCTCAGATAAAAAACTCTGCCAAGAAGTGGGCTATTGCTCAGATGGTGTTCAGAGGTAGCACGGAGCTCATGTTGAGCCTCGTGGCTCACAAAGAATCACAGAATCATAGAATTGGCTGGGTTGGAAGGGACCTCAGAGATCATCAAGTCCAACCCTTGATCCACTCCCCCCGTGGTTCCCAGCCCATGGCACTCAGTGCCACATCCAGGCTCTTTGGAAAGATCTCCAGACACGGAGAATCCACTACTTCCCTGGGCAGCCCATTCCAATGCCTGATCACCCTCTCCAGAAAGAAATTCTTTCTCATCTCCAACCTAAACCTCCCCTGGCACAACTTGAGACCCTTTGTGCCCTCTTGTCTTGCTGAGAGTTGCCTGGGAAAAGAGCCCAACCCCCCCCTGGCTCCAACCTCCTTTCAGGGAGTTGGAGAGAGTGATGAGGTCTCCCCTGAGCCTCCTCTTCTCCAGCCTCAACACCCCCGGCTCCCTCAGCCCCTCCTCACAGGAATTCTGCTGGATCCCTTCACAGCCTCCTTGCTCTTCTCTGGACCTGCTCCAGCACCTCAATCTCCTTCCTGAGCTGAGGGGCCCAGAACTGGACACAGGACTCAAGCTGTGGCCTCACCAGAGCTGAGCACAGGGGCAGAATCCCTTCCCTGGACCTGCTGGCCACGCTGTTCCTGAGCCAGCCCAGGATGCCATTGGCCTTCTTGGCCACCTGGGCACACTGCTGGCTCCTCTTCAGCTTCCTGGCAATCCAGACTCCCAGGTCCCTTTCTGCCTGGCTGCTCTCCAGCCACTCTGTCCCCAGCCTGTAGTGCTGCATGGGGTTGTTGTGGCCAAAGTGCAAATCACTCATTTGGTGCCAAGGAGCAGGAGGTACAACAGGGATGGGGTCTGAGGCTGTCAAAGGGAGGATTTGGGGGCTTTATATCAATTTAATATGACTGTAGAACCCCAGTGCCAGAACAAACCTGCAGCACTGCTGGTAGCTCATCCCTTCTTGTCCCCACCTCTGGGACCCAACGTGTGTCTTGGGGATCCATCCAAGCTTTTGTTGTGCTATTCACTGACCCAGCTACAAACCTTCTCCTACATTTTATTTTCTTTTTTTACTTTTTCCACTTTGGGTTAGTTTCGTGCAAGCTCAGTGAGTTGAAGCAGCTCATGGAAGGATGCACAGAGCCAGGAGAGAAGAAGGGAGATGGGAGAGGAATTCCAGTGCTGCTGAGATGCTTTCAACCAGGGATGCTGGAAGGGAGACAGGGAGAAGGGACAGAGAAATTCCCTTTTTACTTAGCTGGGCAAAGGGAAAAACACATGAAAATCAGAGAAGCCTCACAGAAGACTCCAGCAACTCAAGCATCACCTGGATGCTGTCAGGAAGGGTTGATGTCACAGGAGGATGATGACATGAGACACCAAAGCTGTCTGACCCAGCAGGTATTCTGCTGGCTGAGCTTCCCCCCCCTCAAGTATAATCTGTTTATTGCCACATCCTGCAAGGTGCAAGACAAAGATCAGCTTCAGGTCAGCAGCTCTTGCAGGGGCAGCTGAAGTTGGAGGGGCTGAGCTCACCAAATGAGGTTGTGACAGCAGAGTTGGTGCAGAGGGAGAGGGGAAATTCTCCCTCTGGGGGGAAAAACTCTTTGGTATGGCCTAATATTTAACACAGGCTGATGCTGTTGAGTTCTGCCTTTTGGTTAGGGTTGGTTACCTAAGGGATTCATTTTATTTGGTGGCTTTTTTTTGTTTGTTGGGGTTTTTTTGTTCCATTTGGTGTTGTAATGGTTCTAACTGAGAGCTGCTAAAATTCCACTTGCAGTAAGAGATAAGCAGACAGAGAAACCCCTCTACACTTGTCCTTTTGCACCCAAAATGGGTGGGGAATCCCTGCTGGCTTCTTCCTTTGATCTGAACAGTGTCAGAGAGTAAGGGGGTTTGGAGAGATCAGAGCTTAAGAAGCTGGGATGGTGTCAGAGAGCTGCACTGCCCAGGGAGGACCTAAATACACACCAGGAATCATCATCCCCCCCAACCCCAGGGCTGTGGGATGAGGATGGAGCTGCTGGGTAGGAGGAATTGAAGTCAGAAACACCTCTATACCTCTGCTTTCCCTTCTCCTGGTCTTCAAGCACAAAGAAAATTAATCTGGCTACCAAAGCTGAGGAGCTGGGTGTCCCCAGCCCTGTGGTGACAGGAGAAAAGATCACACAGAATCACAGAATCACCCCAGCTGGAAAAGACCTCCAGGATCACCATGTCCAGCTGTCAGCATCCCACCCAAATAAAATACACACAGCAGTATCTGTATCACCCACCAGAGTATATTCTGAAGTGTCCCATCTCATGGGTTTTAAACACCTCCAGGGATGGGGACTCCAGCACCTCCCTGGGCAGCCCATTCCAATCCCTGGCTGCTCTCTCAGGAAAGAAATCCTTCCTCAGATTTGCTCTAAACCTCCCCTGGTGCAACTTCAGCCCATTCCCTGGGCTCCTCTCATTGTTCCCTGGGGAGAAGAGCCCAGCACCCACCTCCCTACAACCTCCTCTCAGGGAGCTGCAGACAGCAAGAAGGTCTCCTCTCAGCCTCCTCTTCTCCAAACTCAACATTCCCAAGCCCCTCAGATTTGTTCTCCAGACCCTTCCCCACTTGCTTGCCCTTCTCTGAACTCCCTCCAGCCCCTCAATGTCCTTCTTGGAGTGAGGGGCCCAGAACTGAACACAGCCCAGGGGCACCATCCCTGCCCTTCTCCTGCTGGCCACACCATTCCTGATCCAAGCCAGGATGCTGGTGGCCTTTTTGGCCACTTGGGCACACTGCTGGCTCCTATCCAGCTGGGTACCAACTGGTACCAGAGTACCCAAGCTGCCTGGCAGGTAAGAGCTGTGGTTCAGGTGGTTCAGTGTCAGAAATCTGGGATAACTTTGCCAGCCAGGGGAGTGATTTCATCTGGATCTGACTGAGAGGCTGAGCAAAACAGAGGGAAAACCTCCAGGCAGCATCTTCCCAACCCCAGGACAGCCCCTGATCCACAGACCCAGCCCAGGATATAATGATGCCACGAGGCTCAGAGCTGGGGGGTGACTCTCAGCATCACAGCATCAGCTTTCAAAGGGACACAGGAGTTCAGGGGGTGGTGGCAGGGCCAGCAGCTGTCTCTGCTTGAGCTGTCTGGCTTGGGGTTACCCCTCACAGGGCCTGCAGACAAACCAGAATAATCCCACTGAGCTCAAAGCATCACTCTGGGGGGGTCTATTTTGAGGAGAAACCAAACAACAACTGCCTGGAGCTGGAAGATGTAACAGGGATTTCCTTCCCTCCAGCCTTGACCCCTCTGGATGCCCAGTTGCCCTCTTGCTTTTCCTCTTCCTGATGCAAACGAGCTCACCCCAAACCCAGACAAGTCAGACCTGCCAGCAGGCAGCTGAATTTTATTGATTTTATTTATTTTTATATCTTTGTTTATATATTATATTTATTTTTTTATATATTTTGTTTCTATATTTTATTTATTTATTCATTTTAGGATTTTTTTTTCGTCTGTTGTTTAGATTGCAGGAGATGAAATCCCAGCCCAATCCTTACCCTTCTTTGCTCTCTATTTTGCTGTTATGGATTTTATAGTCTGGGGATATCTGTTAATCTCAAAGTGCAATAACAAGAAAAAAAAAATCCTTTTTTTTTCAGAAATACCCAGGGGTGGGAAGGCTCCCCAGCATGTGGTGAAAAAAAAAATTAAGAAATTCAGGCTTTTTTCCCTGAATTTAGAGCTTGTCTTCATTTGATGAAGCGAGGCAGAGAGTTGGGATTTGTGGGATCTCTGGATGGGATTATTTTATTAATATTATTCTTTATGCTCTGGGTCACAGTCTGAGGTAGAATATGATTTTCTTTCCCTTGCAGCTACAGATAAATGAACCATAGAATGTTGTGGATTAGAAGGGACCTTAAAGCTCATCCCAGGTCCAACCTTATTAGGGGCCCTGCTTATAGGCCGCTCCTCAGCAAGCCTGGCGGGCCTGTTTGTACTCCCAGGATTAATTGACACAGATTATCAAGGGGAAATTATGATTATGGTTTATACCCTGTTTCCACCATTAAAAATAACAAGGGGTCAACGAATTGCACAATTAATACCCCTTCTGCAATTGATACAAGGTCTTTCTGCACCTACTACTCTGAGAGGTGGTAGAGGATTTGGATCTACTGGAGGACTTACTATGCTAACACTCGACCTGTCTAAAAGACCAAAACAGAAAGTCACCATTAAATTAGGTGACAAAAGTATTGTCAGGTGGGCACTGCTGGACACTGGCGCTGATTCCAGTATTATTTCACCACGCAAATGGCCTGAGGACTGGCCTCTCCAACCGTCCACCACAACTGTGACTGGCGTGGGAGGATATTCAATTGCAAGCCGTACTCCTATGTTAACAGTTGAAATAGATGGACAATCAGCAAATGCAGTTTTTTCTGTTGTGGAATTACCAGCTACAGTCCAGTGCCTGATTGGTCGAGATGTCTTGTCCCAACTTGGCATCATTCTCACTAATGAGCACCCTTTGGGGGTGTAGCCATTGCTGGTTGAAAAGCTTGTTGAAATCATGTCTTTTGTTAGTCCTTCTTATGTTATTAATTGTTATTGCTTTTAGTTGTGTATTCTCTTGGTTCAAATGGTTCTTAGTTAATTCCTCTGCTGCTTTTATTTTACAAAGTAAAAATGGGGGAATTGTGGAGAGATTTAGTATGGAGGCATGGCTCACAGAACGTGGCCATGCGACAGATGAGCAGAGACTGGTAAGAACTCATTATATCTAACAGAACCCAGTAATACCATGATCTTTGCAGACAAAGAGTCTGACTAAGCATTGATAAGAGCTTAGCAGGTCATAAGCACAGATGACAGTTTAGCAGGTCATAAGCATAGATGACAGCTTAGCAGGTCATAAGCATAGATGACAGTTTAACAGGTCATAAGCATGAACAGGAATATAGCAAGGTAAAAGATAAGAGGATGTCCACCATTGTTTTCAAGATGAAGTAACAGCTAACCAATGAATGAGCTCAGGCCCTGGAATATGCATCAGCTAATTACGGAGCATATAAAAGATCACGTCTGGAAAATAAAGTCGGAGACATATCCTCAAACACGTGTATGTGTCGTTTGTCCCCCGCCGTCCACGACACAACCTCCCACCAGCCCAACATCCTCCTGAAAAAGCTGTCAGCCCGCAGCTTGGACAGGAGCACCCTGTGCTGGGTTAGGAACTGGCTGGAGGGCCGGGCCCAGAGAGTGGTGCTGAACGGGGCTGCATCCAGTTGGCGGCCGGTCACTAGTGGTGTCCCCCAGGGATCAGTGTTGGGCCCAGTTCTGTTCAACATCTTCATTGATGATTTAGATGAGGGGATTGAGTCCATCATCAGCAAATTCGCAGACGACACTAAGCTGGGGGGGAGTGTTGATCAACTAGAAGGCAGGAGGGCTCTGCAGAGGGACCTGGACAGACTGGAGAGTTGGGATGATTCCAACGGGATGAGGTTTAACACGGCCAAGTGCCGGGTCCTGCACTTTGGCCACAACAACCCCATGCAGCGCTACAGGCTGGGCACAGAGTGGCTGGAGAGCAGCCAGGCAGAAAAGGACCTGGGAGTCTGGATCGACAAGAAGCTGAACATGAGCCAGCAGTGTGCCCAGGTGGCCAAGAAAGCCAATGGCATCCTGGCCTGTATCCGGAACAGCATTGCCAGCAGGTCCAAGGAAGTGATTCTGCCCCTGTACTCAGCCCTCGTGAGGCCACACCTTGAGTACTGTGTCCAGTTCTGGGCCCCCCAGTTCAGGAAGGATATCGAGGTCCTGGAGCAGGTCCAAAGGAGGGCAACCAGGCTGGTGAAGGGACTCGAGCATAGACCCTACGAGGAGAGGCTGAGAGAACTGGGGCTGTTCAGCCTAAAGAAGAAGCGGCTCAGGGGAGACCTCATCGCTCTCTACAACTCCCTGAAAGGAGGGTGTAGCCAGGTGGGGGTTGGGCTCTTTTACCAAACGACTTTCAACAAGACAAGAGGGCATGGACTTAAGTTGTGCCAGGGGAGGTTTAGTTTGGAGATTAGAAAGAATTTCTTTACGGAAAGAGTGATCCGTCATTGGAATGGACTGCCCGGTGAGGTGGTAGATTCTCCGTCCCTGGAGATATTTAAAAAAAGACTGGATGTGGCACTCAGTGCCATGGTCTAGCAACCGCAACGGTGGTTCAAGGGTTGGACTCGATGATCTCTGAGGTCCCTTCCAACCCAGCCAATTCTATGATTCTATGATTCTATGAACACTCAACTTTATCCAACTTCCATTGAATTTCAGATCCTTTCCTGATCCCTGAGGAGATGGAGCTGATCAGAGCAACACCAAGGAGATAACCAGCAACCAGCACATCTTTTAACCATCTGCTTTCTGCCTGAGCATGGGGTTTTTTGGATGGTTGGGACCTAAGAATTGCCCTGGTGTGATCCAGAAGAATTTTCCTGCTTTATTCCAGACCTTCCTGCTGGAGATTATCACCAGTGCTGGATGCAGTTCCCTTGGGAATAGGGGTTGGGACCCTTCTGCAATTGTTCCTGTCTCAGTTTATGGCAGCAAGAAAAGGTCCCAAATCCCCTCTTGACATCCCTGGAATTTCTGGGGATGTCCTAAAGCTTCTCTGCAAATCCAGAGGGAAACTTCAGCTCTTCCCAAGCAGCCTGGGAAGGGCCAGGGCTGGGGAAGAGCAAACAGAAAGGGGGCTGAGACCTTTGTGGCATCCCCCAAACATGAACAGAGGGACCCAGAACACTGCCAAAAAATAAGAAAAAACTAAAACCTCCCCCAGTAAAGTCTTGATCCAGTTTGTTACCCATTTCCTACCCCACATGGACTTGTTTCCTTGGATCACATTGAGCTCAGGCCTCTCCAGCCCCCTCAGGTTGATGCCTCTTTGCCAAAATGAAGAGGTTCTCACCCAAAACCCAGCAGAAGGCTGGTGGCTGTTTATTAATTTTTTTTTTCCTGTTCTTCTTATTATTCAGCAGAATATCTCCTCTAATATCTCCCCCCTGGGCTGGGAACTGCCAGAGAAGGGAATCAGCACCTTTTAGATAAAAAAAATACTGCCTGCATCCTAACTTCTCCTGTGCTCTCTTGATGTCAGACTCCACTTTTAAAGTTCCTTTTCCCAATATCTTCTTTCCAAACCCACCTCTGCAGAGCTGTCTGACTCAGGGCATCTTTGCTTCTCTCTCCCTTGGACCAAGAAGCAGAAATACCCCAAATTCCCCCTGCCAGATTCCAAGCAGAAAGGGCTCAAGCAACAAGGAAAATTCCCTTTGCCTCTGAAGGGGTTGTCAAGCAGGAATCATCCCAGGAAAAGGATGGAAGAGGACTTTAGGGATTGCCAAGGGAGCTGGAGGACAGCAGAGCTTCACCCAGTACTTTACCCCCCTGTAAATCCAGGGTCTGTCCCTCCCAACCTCCCCTAAGGAGCAGGGATGCTGATCCTGAGGGATTTTTCCTGCCCACAGGATCACAACCACACCACAAGGAGATGACAATTTCTACAGGGACACATCCAGCCCTGACAGGACCCACTCCCACAGCCTTTTTTCTGGGTGCTGGGTGTCCCCCCTTGGTTTACCCTTAACACAGGGACTTGTGTCCTGCCCCACAGTGACACAAATACTCAAAGGAACCACTTCCCACCCCTACTTTGCCTCCAAAATTGCCTTTTTTCAGCAGCTTTGCTGCCTGACAAAAGGACCAAGGGGAGCGACAGCCTCGGATTTGGGATGCATCCCATTCCACCCGGGCTCAGCATCACCAAACCCTCAGCTCCAAAGCCACCAAGCTGCAAAAAAAAAAAAAAAAAACAACACCAAAAAAACCCCAGCAACGAGGGCCACGAGTCCCAACATTCCCATCTCTCAGCCTCAACCAGAGGATTTGTGCCCTGAAGCTCTGAGAGGTCGGCTGCTTCAGCCTGCAGGAATCCTCCTGACTCCAAGCCCACAAAAGAGCTTTGCTTTTGCTCTGCTGGAGGAATGAAAGATCAGGTACCACTTTTAGCTCAGCCCAAAGCTTCCCCTGGAGCCTGGCTCTAAATTAAGTCTTTGCATCCCCATCTTTCTGCAGCTGCTTTCATTGATTTTTTTTTTTTTTTTTTTTCCTTGCTTGTTGCTTCTAGGAGAGAGGCACTTGGTCACTTCTCTTCATGGCAGCACAGAAAACACACTCAGAAAAAGGTCAACTGTATCCCTGACCCTCCTTACAGTGGACTAAAGAAGAAATCACCAAGCTGGAACATGCAGTCAATAGCAGAGAGTGTTTTCAAGTTCATCTACAAAACCCCAGTTAGCTTGGGAAAGAAATAACAGCCACAAATAAAATAAAATAAACAAAATAAAATAAAATAAAACAAAATAAAATAAAACAAAACAAAATAAAACAAAATAAAACAAAATAAAGTAGGCACCCTGCAAGCTGTTCCCTGCAAACTGCTGCAGAGTGGGATGCCACAGGGCTGACCCTTTTTTTTTCCAGCTTCAGCAGATGCCAGAAGGGACCCAGAACATCTCTGCAGCCCTCCAACTCTCAAGCCAACTTTTCAAACCTTCTGGCAGCTCCTTCAGCTGTCAAAAGTGGGGCTGAAAAGCAAGGGAAGGAGCTGAAACTTGTGCTTCAGCCTGGGCCTGGGGAAAGCCAAAGGAGTTTCTAGGGGCAGGACCCTAAATCAGGACAGGAGGGGACCTGGGTTTTGGAAGTGCAACTGAGCCAAAACTCTTATATCTGCTTCACTTAACTCTTCCTAGCTAATTTCCCTGTTTTCTCATCCCTCTGTGATTCTGGCAGAGCTATTTCTGATTTACACCCAAGTCCAACTCACCCTAAGTCAGCCACGAATCCCTGTCACCTCCCCAGCCTGGCCAGCAAGTCACTTGTGATGTTAAAGCAGCTGTTTTGATGGAAATCTAGGAGGTAAAACACCCTCTGGGAACACGAGGCAGCTTGGTTCACTATCTGCTTCTCTGCTTTTTTATTTTATTTTATTTTTTTTGGAGGTTCTGGGATGTACTGGGAGAGGGGAGCAAACTGGGGATGGGGCTGGAGATGCCCTGTGCAGCCTTCACCTCTCTTTTCTGGCTCCTGAAGTTTGGGAAACTGCAATCTAGGTGCTCCAAGAACCTAAATTTGCACTGGTACCAACAGAGACACCAAAGCCAGGTGGAATTTTGGTGCTGATTCCAGCTCCATCAGGGCTTTGGAGCTGGAGGGGTGGGGGTAGCAGGTGCTACCCTGAGAGGGAATGGTCCCAAAAGCAGATGCAGACATGGAGATGTGGATCTAACCCTAAAAAATAAACAGGAGACCTCAATCCTGAGTAAAAACTCAACAAATCTACAAGATTCCTCATTTTTCTTTGGGTTTTGAAAGGTGTCCTGTGCTCAGAACTGGACCAAGAGAAAGGATGGATTGCAGCAAGGGTTGTTTCTTCTTATTTATTGATGGGATCTTTCTCTCCAGCCCTCCACAATGTCCCAAGTTGTCCCTACCAGGGTCCTGCCTGATGATTCCTGGAGGATCAGAGAGGAGCTGGCTGGAATTAGGGGCAGGCTGAGCCCACTCAAACACCTCAACATCCCTCAGGGAAAGCAGACCCAGCTTTAGGTGATGCTCAGGGTCTTTCCTACACCAGAAGGCTCTGAAGAAATGGTCAGCAGTGATTCCAGGGATGGAGAAAGCAAAGCAAGCACCTCTCAAACCAGCAAATCCATCACTTGGTAAGGATCTGGAGCCTGATTCCAGCTGACATATCCCTTTCACTGCTGCAGGAAGGTTTTGGAGACCACTTGGGGTCTTGTAGGATCTCAGCCCCTTCCCCCATCACCACCACCAAGGGAGTATGGGCAGAATTCAGCCCTTTTTGCTCCTTCTGGGGAGATCTTTTCCCTGGGTGTTTGCAGGAACAGGTGAAAACAGTGCCAGGAAACCAAGGGTTAATACTACTTGTGTGCTCCTGAGTGTAAACTGTCTGCAAACCCTCAACTCTGAGCTCCTCTTCAGACTGAATCCCAAAGAGGAAAGCACCAGTTCACTGAGATCAGGCAGATTGGCAGATGAAGGAGATTAAATTCACATTAAATTGATCATTTGGGGGAGGCAGAGGGGGGGAGAAAAGAAAGAAAAAGTGGAGTAAAAATTGCTCTTTATCCATAGGCATATTTTAAATTATTCCCCCCAAAATCCTTTCCCCATCTCCCTGTCAAGCTGCACTCTGGAGGGGTTTAAAGTGATTTAAACTTCTTTTTTTTTTTTGGGGGGGGGGAAGGCACAGGGATTTTAAGTCCATTTGGTGGAAGCAACTCTCAAGACCCAAACTCCACACAGAATCTGCCAGTGAGATGAAAGTCAAGGGGGATGAAAAGAAAATAAAAAAAATACAAATAATAATAATAATAATAATAATAAAATAAGAAAATCTCAGTGCTCTGCCTTGATACAGTAAATTACTCATCAAGGAAACAGCCGTGCAGATCGTTCAAGAATGCAAAAGGGAAAGAAAAATAATAAAAAAAATAAACTAAAAAAGAGGGGGGGGGATGCGAGGGGGGGTGGGGAAAGGTTGAGGGACTCACCAGAGCGTAGACTGAACTCAGGACGGAGCAGCAGAGGATCAAACCCAGGCTGTGATAAACCAGATATGATCCCATATCCAAGAGGCTTCTTCCAGCATCCAAGCTCGCTCAGGGAAGTCGGAGGACGAGAGGTCTTCCAAGCTCTCCTCTTGCAGATGATTTCTCCTTCTCCTTCCCTCCCGCCCCCCCAACCCCCCACCCCCTCCAGAATTTCTGGTTGATTGTTTGTTTGTTTCCACACTTGGGGTTTTGGGTTTTTTTTATGGGTTTTCTTTTTTTTTTTTTCCCCCCCGACGGTGTTGTCGTTTTTTGTTTTTTTTTTTTCGCTTCGGTTTTTTCTTTTTTTTTTTTTGCTTTTTTTTTTTCTATCTTTCTTTAGCCAGAAAGGCACATGACAAGAAACCCCGGTCCTTTGCTTCTTTTTCTCATGGCTGGAGATCTGGGCAGCTCCCGAAATGAAGCCGAGGAGCCCATGTGAAGCCAAAGCAACTTCGTTCCCTTCAGAGCCGCAGCCCCTGGTGCTGTTTGTTTTCCGTGTGCATCTGTCTCGGAGCAGAAAAAATCACATCCATATGTCAAAACTCCTCTTCTGGTTCCTTTTTATGAGGCAGTGGGAAGTTCAAATCATTTCTTTGTCAAACGCAAACACACAGAAAGAGGGAGGGAGAAGGAGAGAGGGAGGGAGAAGGCGAGAGAGGGGTTGGAAGGGGTGGGAGATCCGAGAGGGTGGGGGAGGCTTTTAACCACTGCTTTATTTTTAGAGCCAGTAATTTTATCTTTTAGGTTTCGGAGGGGTTTAGAGGAAGAAAAAAAAAAAAAAAGCAGAAAGAAAGCAAGAAACCCCCCTTTTTTTTTTTTTTTTCTTTTTTTTTCGCATGCAAACAGATCGCGAAGTCGAAAGTGAAAAACAAACAATAAAAAAAAAGCGAAAACTTTGCGATATTTTCACTTCGCAATTACCTTTTTTTGCCAGCAGTTGTACTCTTGCAGAGGGGATTTCTTTGAATTTTTTTTTTTTTTTTGCCTTCTCTATCCCGGCGCTTTTCAGCTCCACAATAGGTTTATTCTGCCAGGCTTCCAGGTTGCAGGGTGTTTTAGTTACAAATCGGGATTTTTTTTTTTTTTTTTGCTTCTCTCGCCCTCTCTGTCTCAAAGGATCTGCAGTTTCAAAAAGCCGATTGAGTACGGCATGAAAAGCGTGGGGCTGAAAGATCGCTCCCCCCCCTTATCCCCCTCACCCCCCCTTTAAATCAGTTTTTTTTTTCTTTTTTTTCTTTTTTTTTTCTTTTCCCATTTTTTGGCAAAACCACTGCTGGCTCCTTGAAATTATTTTTATTATTATTTTAATTTTAATTTCTTTTTTTCTTTTTTTTTTACTCTTTTTTTTTAATTTATTTTTCCACTCCCGCACCCTCGTGGGCACCAACTCCTCCATCCCCTCCATACCCTTTGGAAAGCTGGGAAAGGGGAGGGGGAGGAAGGGATGGGGGGAGTCCCAAGGAACGAGGAGGGGGTTAAGGAACCGCTACCCCTTCCCGGAGCCCATCGCACCGCTGCTTCCTCCCGTCCTCCTCCTCCTCTTCCTTCTTCCTCGCTTGGATTTCAGCAGCTTTGCCGAGTTTTAAGGCAAGGTTATTACTCCCAGCTCAGCCGGGTGGGGATTTCATTCATAAAACGACCAGGAAAAAAAAAAAAAAAAAGAAAAAAAAAAAAGAAAAAAATAAAGAAAAATAAAAAATTAAAAAAAAAAGAAGAATAAAGAAACAAACAAAAAAAATAACCAACCTTCCACACCCCCCCAAGCCAAGCTGTTGGGGTTTTATTTAAAATCAGGCTCCAGCACCCATCTCCTCATCATCTTTAGGACGTGGGAGGAGAAATGAGGAGGGGAGGGGGCTAAAAAGTCCTGACAAGGATTCCCCACGCCAGCAAAACCCCCGGCTCTCTGCTGCGGGCTGATTCACTGGGAGAACTTTGGGAATAAAGTCATGGGATTGGGGTTTTTTTTGTTTGGTTGTTTGGGGTTTTTTTTTCCGGGTATACAGCGGCAAAGAAGGGAAAAAGAAAGGAATAATAAGGAAAAAAACTAAAATAAATCCAACCTCCTCTCTAGCTCTATCAGAGCAGACGGTAAAAACATCAAGTTTTCGCGGAGTGGAGCTGTGTGCATTTCTGGTTTGTTTTTTGGAGCGAAGGGGAAAAAAAAAAAAGGAGAGAGAGAGAAAAAAAAAAAAAAACCTCTACAGTCGGTTTGTTGCTTTTTTTTTTTTTTTTTTCACAGCCCTATGGCCGTGAATAGGTGCCTTCAGCTAATTTTATGAAAAGGGGCTCTTTCCAAGGCTAAGGTAGAGTAGGGCTTCCTGTAAGAGAGAGAGAGAGAGGGAAAAAAAAAATAAAAAAAAAAAAAAAGAAAGTTCACCTCTTGATGCAATCTTTTCCTCCTCCTCTTTTACAAACTCTCTGCCTCTCCCTGCCAGGCTCAGCGAATCTCCCCGGCTGCAGGGGGCAGTGATGTGGATATTAAAGCATCCCCCCCCTCAACCCTCCCCCATCTCCCTCTCCAACCCTATTTGGGACAGGATCCCATTGGTTGGTCGGATCCAGGCTGCGAGGGAGGGGTTGGGAAGTGCAGGCTCCAGCCTGCATCCCTCCCACCCCATCCCCATCTCATCCCACCTCATCCCACCTCATCCCAACTCATCCCACCTCATCCCACCCCATCCCACCCCATGCCACCTCATCCCAACTCATCCCACCCCATCCCACCTCATCCCACCCCATGCCACCTCATCCCACTTCATCCCACCCCATCCCACCTCACCCCACCTCATCCCACCCCATCCCACCCCATCCCACCTCATCCCACCCCATCCCACCTCACCCCACTTCATCCCACCCCATCCCACCCCATCCCACCTCATCCCACCCCATCCCACCCCATCCCACCCCATCCCACCTCACCCCACCTCATCCCACCCCATCCCACCCCATCCCACCTCATCTCACCTCATCCCACCTCATCCCACCCATCCCACCCCATCCACCTCATTCCCACCCATCCCATCTCATCCCACCCATCCCATCTCATCCCACCTCATTCCACCCCATCCCACCCCATCCCATCTCATCCCACCTCATCTCACCTCATCCCATCTCATCCAACCCCATCCCACTCCATTTCATCTCATCCCACCCCATCCCACCTCATCCCACCTCCCTAAACCACCACCAACCCCCCCAACCCCTCCCCCCCCGTGGGTGCCAGAGAGGCTGTGGGGATGGGGAGGGGGAGATGGGGGAGATGGGGAGGAGGGGAAGATGGGGGAGAGGGACGGGAGAAGGAGATGGGGGGGAAATGGGGAAGGGGAGATGGGGGAAATGGGGAAGGGGAGATGGGGGAAAAGGGGAGGGGGAGATGGGGGAAATGGGGAGGGGGAGATGAGGAGGGGGCAACATGGGAATGGGGGAGATGGAGAAGAGGGCGAGATGGGGAGGAAGGGGAGAAGGAGATAGGGGGGAAATGGGGAGGGAGAAATGGGGAGGGGGTGACATGGGAATGGGGGAGATGGGGAGGAAGGGAAGATGGGGAGGGAGGAGAATGGGGGAGAGATGAGGGAGATGGGAAGGAGATGGGGAGGAGGGGAGCAGATGGGGGAGGGGGAGATGGGGGAGAGGGAGAGGAGAAGGAGATGGGGGGAAATGGGGAGGGGGAGATGGAGAAGAGGAAATGGGGAGGGGGGAATAGGAATAGGGGTGATGGAGACGAGGAGGAGATGGGGGAGGGGGAGGATAGGGGGCAGATGAGGGAGATGGGGAGGAGATGGGAAGGAAGAGGAGATGGGGAGGAGGGGGCAGATGGGGGAGATGGAGAGGAGAGAGAGATGAGGGAAATGGGGAGGGGGACATGGGTAGGGGGTGACATAGGAATGGGGGAGATAGAGATGGGGAGATGAGGAGGGGGAGAAGATGGGGAGGGGGGCAGATGGGGGAGAGGAGAGACAGATGGGGGAAATGGGGAGGGGGAGTTGGGGTGGAGGAAATGGGGAGGGGGCAACATGGGAATGGGGGGAGATGGAGAGGAGGGGGAGATGGGGAGAGGAAATGGGGAGGGGGGAAGATGGGGAAGGGGGAGGATGGGAGGCAGATGAGGGAGATGGGAAGGAGATGGGGTGGAAAAGCAGATGGGGAGGAGGGGGCAGATGGAGATGGAGAGGAGAAAGAGATGGGGGAATGGGGAGGGGGAGATGGAATATGAGGGGCAAATGGGGAGGGGAGGTAGGGAGGGGGGAGATGGGGAGGAGAGGTGGGGAGAGAGATAGAGGGGTGAAATGGGGTGGGGGAGAGGGGGGATGGGGAGGAGGAGATGGAGATAAGATGGGGGAAATGAGATTGAGGAGGGGGAGATGAAGAAGAGGGAAAGATGGGGAAGAGGGGGAGATGGAAGGGAGATGGGGAGGAGGGAGATGAGAGGGAAGGTGAGGAGGAGGAGGAGGAAATGGAGGTGAGATGGGGAGGGGGAAATGAGGAGATGGAGAGGAGGGGGAGATGAGGGGGGGAATACGAGGAGGAAGAGGGAGATGGGAAGGTGGGAAGATGGAGAGAGGGGAGATGGGGAGGTGGGAAAATGGGGATGAAAGGGAACCGGGGAGGGGGAGATGGTGAAGGGGTAAATGGGGAGATGGCAAGGGGGGATACGGAGAGGAGGGGAGATGGAAAGGGGAGGCAGATGGGGAGGAGGATGCTGAGGGTTTAAAAGCAGTGAAACCACCCACCCCCCTCAACAGCCCCCTCCCCTTTTTCAGCCTAATCCCAAATGAAGCTCTTGCAGGTGGGATTCAGAGGATATTGACTGGGGAGAAGGGCTCAACAAGGAGGGAGGTGAGAAGGGGTAATTTGGGAGGGGTTTCTTGGGGAATCCCTGGGCAGGTATTTCCACCTCTACTGGGATTTTATTTCCTGGGATCTGTCCCACTCCACACAACTGATGGGGGAGTTGGGAGGGATTGGGGGGGGGATGTTTGAGCCCTTGTCCTAATGGAGGAGAGGTGGGGGGTGGGTATCTCTGTGTGTTTAAGTATGGGGTGGGCTGAGCAAATATGTACTCAGGGCTCTATGGTCTTTCTGAGGGAAAAGAAGAATTCCCTGCAAAGTTTTCAGGGGCCCCATCAGAGCTCCCTCACTGCTTAATTATTTATTTTTTCCTAGGAGAGAGGGGAGAAAGAGGGGAAAACTTTGGATATTAAAATGCCCCCAATTCCTGCCACCTACACCAGGAGGAGGTGATGTAAATAAACCAGGATTTGATATGGTTATGAGCATGGAAACATCCAGACTTTGGGCCCTGTCTCTATCCACTCTCTGATGTATGGGACTGCCCCAAGGGTTCCTCTGGGCTGGTTTTGCTCCCTCGAATCATTTAATGATTAAAAAGCAGATATTCCTGAATTGCTGAAGCTGCACAAGAAGGAAAATATCCCCTCCCTTCAAGCCTGGTTTAAAGGTTGCCCAAAAAATATAACATGGGAACCAGACACTGGTTGTGCCTTGCTCTGCTGGGCCAAGACTCCAAGGGATGGATTCCTTTTATCCACAAGAAACATCACCTCACACCTCAGGACTTCCCAGATCCAAATCATAAAATTGCCATGGTTGGGAAAGATCTCTAAGGACCATCAACATCCCCCCCTTCCCCAATAAAATAAAGATATTTATCAATAGTTGTATCACTGGGCCCATTAGAGGATAAATCACAGAATGTTCAGGGCTGGAAGGGATCCCAGAGCTGCCCCAGTGCCAGCCCTGTCCCAGCAGGATCCCCCAGGGCAGGGCACACAGAACACATCCAGGGGGGGTTGGAAAGGCTCCAGAGAAGGAGACTCCAGAACCTCTCTGGGCAGCCTGGGCCAGGGCTCCCTCAGCCTCACAGCCAACAAGTTTCTCCTCAGCTTCAGCTGGAACTTCCCATGTTCTCCCTTCAGCCCAGGATTCCCTCTCCTATTCCTGGGCACCCCTGAACAGAGATTGGCCCCTTCCTCTTGCCCCCCACCCCTTAGCTATTGATGGACATTCAGCAGATCCCTCATCCATGCTCATTGCTAAGAGCATCTCCTGAAGTTCCTCATCTCATGGGTTTTAAACACCTCCAGGAATGGGGACTCCAGCACCTCCCTGGGCAGCCCATTCCAATCCCTGACTGTTCTCTCAGGAAAGAAATCCTTCCTCAGATTTGCTCTAAACCTCCCCTGGTGCAACTTCAGCCCATTCCCTGGGCTCCTCTCATTGTTCCCTGGGGAGAAGAACCCAGCACCCACCTCCCTACAACCTCCTCTCAGGGAGTTGTGGAGCTTCAAACTAAATATTCTCAATTCTTTTCTCCATATAAATAATATATATATATATATAATTCCCAATTATTTTCTCCAAACTAAATATTCCCCATTCCCCAAGCCTCTCCTCACAGGGTTTGTCCTCCAGACCCTTCCCCAAGGATGGCATTCAGGATGATGGGAAGTGCAAGGCTTGGAACTCCTCAACAAAGGAATGAGCATCCCAACCCTTGCAGCCAGGGCCAGAGTTGGTTCCCCCAAGTGGTACCTCCCAAACCACCCCAAGTAAGACACATGTGAAGACACAGAAGGTGCTGCCCACCACCCCCGTCCCTCTCCTAGACACAGCCACCCAACATCCCCCACTCAGATCTTTTGCTGCTGCTCTGGATGAGTTCAGATCCTCAGGAAAGGGTTCCTCAGATGCCCCTCTGCTCATCCCATCGCTTTCTTCTCCCTCCTCTGGGCAGAATGGGAATGCAGGACAGAGATGCAGAGCAGGACAGCAGGGGTGTGTGTTGAAGATGTTTTCTAAAGTCAGAGTGAATTGTGTCCAGGGACTTCCAGTACCAGAGGAGAACATGGGAACATCTTCATGAGATGTGTCCACATAAAAACATTCCCTGTCTGACTCATGGGATGAAGACAATGAAGGGCCTGGCAGTTTTAGGCCTCACCATCCTTGGAAAACTTGCTTTAGTCAAGGGCAGACCAAAACCAGAAAAAGTTTATTTCTGAGCAGATGCTCCAGGAAAACGCTGTTGTCATAGAGCTATAGAACCATGGAATGGCTGAGGTTGGAAAAGACCTTGGAGATCATTTCCTCCAAGCTCCTGCCATGCCCAGGGACACCTCTCCTCCAGCCCAGGTTGCTCCAAGCCTCATCCAACCTGGCCTTGAACACCTCCAGGGAGGGGGCAGCCACAGCTTCTCTGGGCAATCTGTTCCAGAGTCTCAGCACCCTCCTGCTGAAGAACTTCTTCCTCAGCTCCAGGCTGAACCTCTTCTCCTGCACTTTCAATCCATTTCCCCTTCTCCTAGGGCTGGACACTCTGAGGAAAAGTCCCTCTGCAGCCTTCCTGGAGGTTCCCTTCAGGGATTGGGGGACAGCTCTAAGGTCCCCCTGGAGTCTTCTCTTCTCCAGGCTGAACAATCCCAGCTCCTCAGCCTCTCCTGGGAGCAGAGCTGCTCCAGATAGGATCCAAATGGGAATGTTAGACCTAAGAAGTGATTGCTTAATTCTCCTCTTTTGGGCTGGGAAGTTGAGTGTGTTGAGAGTAGCCCTGAAGAGAGAAGAAGGATTTGGGGGTGTGGGTTGATGAGAAACTCAGCATGAGCTGGCAGGGTGCTCGTGCAGCTCAGAAGGTCAACCCCAGCCTAGATTGCACCAAGAGGAGTGTGTTCAGCAGGTCTGAACCTCTTCTCCTGCACTTTCAATCCATTTCCCCTTCTCCTGTCACTGGACACTCAGGAAAAGTCCCTCTGCAGCCTTCCTGGAGGTTCCCTTCAGGGATTGGGGGGCAGCTCTAAGGTCCCCCTGGAGTCTTCTCTTCTCCAGGCTGAACAATCCCAGCTCCTCAGCCTCTCCTGGGAGCAGAGCTGCTCCAGATAGGATCCAAATGGGAATGCTAGACCTAAGAAGTGATTTCCTGTTTTTATTCTGTCTCCCTCATCCCTCAGAAAAAGAAAATTGCTAGAGGAGAATCTGTGAATGTGTAAAAAAATAGAAAAATAAGCAGTTAGGAGAAGATTATTACTCCTTTGAAATGAGACTTGAGAAGATTGAGGTGTTCTTTGTGTTTTATTTCCATAAAAATGAAGATTTTTTCTAGTTAGATACTTAAAACCCACAACTTTTATCTGGAAGAGTTGAAGTGAATGAGGAGAGAGTTAGGTAAAGGATGTATGCCAGCTCCTGGATCACCTTTGTGGCCTTCTCTGGACTCATTCCAACACATCCACCTCCTTCATCCTTTCCCATCATTCCCAAACTCCCATCCTCTCTGCCATGCTTACAAGAAGATCCTTTATCTCCCTACAGACTTTTGAGGGTGAGATGAATAACCCTGCAGGTCCAGATGCCTCCTTCTCTTTGGGATGATGGATGCAAGTGTGGGATGTCTTCCCACTGCAGGACTCCATTCTCCTTAGAATGGGAATTTATCCAGATCTATCCCAGCCTCATATTCCCACCAAGACAAAGGTAATTCCAAAGTCTCCAGTTTTCCTTTGTTTTCCTTTCAGATTGTACCCACCAACGTGTATCTAATGAACCAAGAAGGAATGCAGCACTAAAAGAACCCTTTTAATGTTTTATTTAAGGAAACCCTTGGGAATGGGCTGAAGGTTGAAATGAGTTTCTCTAACATCTTACAACAAACCTCTCCTAATGTTTAGATCCTTCTGCTGATGCAAAACAGGAAAAAAAAAAAAAAAAAGATGAATTTAAACTGCTAAGGTTTTGCCCAGAAATGATCATTCTTTTGAATCTTAAAATATCTGGAATATTGGGTTACTTTTTTTCACAGCCAAATAAGAAACCTCTCCTCTCCCTGGGTTGTTTTCTTCCCAGCTGGGGGAACATTTCCCTTCTGGAGGAGCTGAAATCCCACTCAGGATTAAAACCTTCTCCTGGGTCACTCAGGTTCAGTGAAACCTCATGGTTCCCACCAGCCAAAGGCAACGATCAGGGAGGCCCTGGTAATAATCTGCAAGAAAAGTTGGACCAGAAACTGTCACAGAGAGTGAGGTGGCCTTTCTGCCTTCTTTTCTCATGTTTTGGATGTCAAGTTGAGGCTGAAATATACCAAAAATATACCAGTTTTGACCAAATTATGTTTGTGCCTCGGGCCAAATGGCCACGATGGATTTGAGGCCACGGTCACTGCATGTGTTGCAAAGAGGAGAGGTTTGATGTCACCCTTTTCTTTTACTGTCACCAGAGAAAAGGAAGGGTAAAAAAAAAATGGTCCTGAGGGCCTGATGCTGTTTGCACAAGGCTGAAGTCAGAATTTTTGGCTGTGGAAGCTGCGTGTGATGGCTTCTTTGTTGGCTCTTGAAGGAAAACATCTGCTCTGGGTCTTAATCCAAGGGGAAAAGCTCTGTCAGAGCAAAACCAAAATAGAAAGGAGGGTCCTGAGGGTATTTCAGGATAGTTCTGGGTGCCTCACTATGAGGTGCAGTGTCATCATAAAGAACAGCTCAGACTGGTGTTGCCAGTGGAGGTCAAGACCCCCCCGGTCCTTGCCAAGAAACACCTGGATGAGATTGTCCTGGATCCAACTCTTTATTCCTTGGATAGTCCTGCCTGAAGATCTCTTTCAGGGGAAAGGAAGGGCAAAACTAAACATTCTGCCCCCAAATTCCCAGCTCAGATGGATAGGAGCTTTTCATGTCATGAAAAAGGAGAGATGAGAGAAAAACTGGAGTAGAAGAAGCTGTCAGAGATGAGTTTGTGGATGTGGACTCAAGAACAGTGACATCCAGGGGTGGGGTGTTTTGGGGTGGGGTTTTTTTGGGTTTTTTTTTGTCAAGCAGAAAGGAATCTATCTGGATATCAGCTGGGTAAGCTGTTAGACCTAAGTGAGGCTCTATCCTGCTTCTTCCTACTGCTCCACCAACACCACAGTCACCACAACCAGTAACCTGTAAAGTGGGGTTTCCCTGGAAGATCTTCTCCAGAAAACCAAAGCATCTGAATCTCAAGGCTTCCAGGGATGGTAGATTATGGTCCTTTCCTTGAAACACAGCATTGGTCAGGAGTTAACCACATACAGTTCTGGAAAACCAACCATCTTTTATCTAAGCTGATGTTTGCTGCTCCTTCCTCTGAGTTTCTCCATCAGCAGTTAGCAGCTGAGGAACAGGACTGTCTTGTGAGACAAGGAAATACACTTTTTTTCCTTATATATTTGCTGAGTGAACAGCAAATGAATCCTTTCTGACTAACCAGAGACCAGAGAATAAGTAGTTAAAACACTTTGTAGAACAATATTTTGCTGCTCATCAGTTTTCTGATGAAACTTCTCAATCCTGCTTCCCTGCCTCCCTCCCTACCCACCTAAGGAAAAAAAAAATCCTGGTCAAAAATAAAAAAAAGGGTTTTTATATATAGGAAAAATCTAAAAATAGGTTTAAAAAGTGGGTGCATCCAGACTAAGAGCATCATTTCAGGTCAGGTCTCAGAAGAACAACAGGAGGGTGACATAAGAAGGACATGGAGCTGTTGGAGCAAATCCAGTGGAGACCATGAAGATGCTGGGAGGGCTGGAGCAGCTCTGCTCTGGAGCCAGGCTGAGAGAGTTGGGGGTGTTGAGGCTGGAGAAGAGAAGGCTGCAATGGGGAGACCTTAGAGCACCTTCCAGTGCCTGAAGGGGCTCCAGGAAAGCTGGGGAGGGACTTGGGACAAGGGCCTGGAGGGATGGGAGCCTGCGAGGGGGAAGGGTTTGGAGCTGGGAGAGGGGAGATGGAGAGGAGATCTTGGGCAGGGAGGGAGAAATTGTTTGGGGTGAGGGTGCTGAGCCCCTGGTTGCCCAGGTTGCCCAAGGAAGCTGTGGCTGCCCCATCCCTGGCAGTGTTGAAGGTTGGATGGGGCTTGGAGGCCCCTGGGCTGGGGGAGGGGTCCCTGACCATGGCACGGGGGGCACTGGGTCAGCTTTAAGGTCCCTTCCAACCCAAACCTCTCTGGGATTCTGGGATTCCTCTCCCAGCGATGGTGCAGGAGGGTTTGGGAATGTTCCTTCACACCTTCCTCTCCTTTCTCAGGTCCAGGGAGGTTGAGGTGGGACAGCCAAGGGTGAGATCCATCTGACCAGGTGTAGCTGCACACACCCAGAGCAAGGTTTGGGTGCAATCCAAGCAGAACCAGGGTTCTGACACAGGGGGGTAGGGAGAGAGACAAGGGGCAAGAGGTTAAAACTTGGAGAGGGGAGATTGAGGTTGGAGATGGGGAAGAAATTGTTTGGGGTGAGGGTGCTGAGCCCCTGGTTGCCCAGGTTGCCCAAGGAAGCTGTGGCTGCCCCATCCCTGGCAGTGTTGAAGGTTGGATGGGGCTTGGAGCCCCCTGGGCTGGGGGAGGGGTCCCTGACCATGGCAGGGGGCTTGGAACTAAATGATCTTTAAGGTCCCTCCAACCCAAACCACTTCTATGATTCTAAGGTCTTTTTTTTCACTGCTTAAAAAATTTATTTCCCTCTCTCCCCTTCCATTGCCAGGTGCCTGCCAGGCTGGATCTCTCTGGCCTTGCAGCGAATTGTCCTTTATTTTTGTGTTGCCATCCAACCCCCAGGCAGAACCACAAGCAGAGGTGAGCAAGAAAAAAAAAAAATAAAAAATAAAAAGCCCTCTGAAAGTGCCAGGAGCTGAAAGAACTTGGCAAGCTGAGCAGCAGAAAAGTGCCAGCACGGGGTGAGGAGCTGGGATCATTACTCCAACAGAAGAAGCTCTGATTAACAGATTATCACTTAAGTGATGTTGATCCCAGCCACGCCACCTCCCAAATGAGCCCTTTCACAGCTGCCAGCTGCACCCTGGAGTCAGGCATGGAAAGAAGTGGGCCAGGTCCTTGGCTGGCAGGGTTCTTGGCAGCTTGGATGGGCTTTTCATGGAGTTCTAACAGCTGGAGCAATCTGGCTCTCTGGGGAAGTCTGCCTGGCTTCTCAGTCTTCTTCAAGAGTTTGAAAGGGAGCTGCCTACATATTGAGGTGGCCAAACCAGGCTAGGAGGGATTGGGAAGGTTCTGTTCCAACAGCATCAAACCCACAGCATCCTACAGCTGCAGGGACCCTCTCTGCTTTGGTTGTGGCCAGGAGGTCCAGAGATGGAATTCTCCATCTGTACCCAGCACTGGGGAGGTCTCACCTTGGGTATCGTGTCCAGTTCTGGGTCCCTGACTTCAAGAGGAACATTTTGGTGATGGAGTGGGTCCAGAGGAGAAGCAACTAAAGGGAAAAAGTCTTCTGAGGAGAGGCTGAGGGAGCTGGGGTTGTTTAACATGGAGAAGAGGACACTCAGGGGGGGACCTTATCACTCTTACAACTCCCTTAAAGGAGGTTGGAGCCAGGGGGGGTTGAGCTTTTTCCAAACCATTGCTGACAGGAGGAAAGGACATGGCCTGAAGCTGCTCCAGGGGAGGTTTAGGTTGGATATCAGGAAGCATTTCCACATGGAGATCAGGGATTGGGATGGGCTGCCCAGGGAAGTGCTGGAGTCACCATTCCTGGAGGTGTTTAGGGACAGGATGGATGTGGCACTGAGTGCCATTGTCAGTGTGGTGCTGTTGGGTCCTGGGATGGACTTGATGATCTCAGAGGTCCTTTCCAGCCTCAATGATTCTTCAGTCACTACTGGACAGGGTATTCTTTGTGATCAATACTCTTTTTAAATAATATTTTTAATTTTTAATGAAAAAAGTGGTGTGGCAAAAGGTGGATTTTATTCCTTATTACTAATTGGAGGACAGCTCTTCATTGAGCCAGACAGGGGAGTGATGAGGCAGCTACATACATTTAATTTTTTTTTTTTTACAGTTGCTGAGTTTGAAACCTGTTCTTTGGGACCATAAACCAGCATTGGTCTTGCCCTGCTAAACCTCTGTTTATCTCTGCTGAGCTTGGTTGGCTGAGTCTGCGAGGAGCATGTGAGGGATTCTCATGCACAGCCTTGGGCTGAGCTTTCCCCAGGGGTCACAGTCCATTTCAGCTCTGATAAGCACTCAGAGGTGATGGCCTGAGACCTGCAGAGCTGGCACTGGGCTGGAGGGGAGGCAAACAAGGTCTCTTTGGGAGGTTATTCAAGTTTTCTGCTGCGAGAATAAAATCTTTCATCGGGTTCTCCAAACACTTGAGGAAGAGCCTCAGAGAGTGGTGGGCCCAGAGAGTGGTGCTGAACGGGGCTGATCCAGTTGGCAGCCGGTCACTAGTGGTGTCCCCCAGGGATCAGTGTTGGGCCCAGTTCTGTTCAATATCTTTATTGATGATTTAGATGAGGGGATTGAGTCCATCATCAGCAATCTCACAGATGACACTAAGCTGGGGGGAGTGTGGATCAGCTGGAAGGCAGGAGGGCTCTGCAGAGGGACCTGGACAGACTGGAGAGTTGGGATGATCCCAACGGGATGAGGTTCAACATTCCAAGTGCCGGGTCCTGCACTTTGGCCACAACAACCCCATGGGGAGCTCCAGGCTGGGCACAGAGTGGCAGAAAGGGACCTGGGAGTCTGGATTGCCAGGAAGCTGAAGAGGAGCCAGCAGTGTGCCCAGGTGGCCAAGAAGGCCAATGGCATCCTGGGCTGGCTCAGGAACAGCGTGGCCAGCAGGTCCAGGGAAGGGATTCTGCCCCTGTGCTCAGCTCTGGGGAGGCCACAGCTTGAGTCCTGTGTCCAGTTCTGGGCCCCTCAGCTCAGGAAGGAGATTGAGGTGCTGGGGCAGGTCCAGAGAAGAGCAAGGAGGCTGTGAAGGGATCCAGCAGAATTGCTGTGAGGAGGGGCTGAGGGAGCTGGGGGTGTTGAGGCTGGAGAAGAGGAGGCTCAGGGGAGACCTCATCACTCTCTGCAACTCCCTGAAAGGAGGTTGGAGCCAGGGGGGGGTTGGGCTCTTTTCCCAGGCAACTCTCAGCAAGACAAGAGGGCAGGGTCTCAAGTTGTGCCAGGGGAGGTTTAGGTTGGAGATGAGAAAGAATTTCTTTCTGGAGAGGGTGATCAGGCATTGGAATGGGCTGCCCAGGGAAGTAGTGGATTCTCCGTGTCTGGAGATATTTAAAAAGAGCCTGGATGTGGCACTCAGTGCCATGGGCTGAGAACTGCAGCAGTAGTGGATCAAGGGTTGGACTTGATGATCTCTGAGGTCCCTTCCAACCCAGCCAATTTTATAAAAAAAACAATCAAAAAACAAGCAAACAAACAAACAAAACCAAAGTACTTTTATTCTGAAGGGAGCTGCAGCCCTTGTTCAGAAGTTCTGACCACCAATATCAGTGGCTTCAAGGCTTCATCATTTTTAGGTTATTGGGTTGAATCCTGGTTTGTCAAAATAACCTTGGACTTTTCAACCTGGAGAAGAGGGCATTGATGAAATGGGGGTTGTTGGGTAGGAGAAAGATCTGCAAAAATCATCAAGGCTGTGAAAATCCCCTGAAAATCCTGAGACCTCACCAGCAGTACAATGGCAAATTCTGGAACCCTTGATACAAGGAGGAGATGGAGATGTTGGAGCCAGTCCAGAGGAGGCCATGGAGATGATCAGAGAGCTGGAAGAGTTTTTCTCTGGAGCCAGGCTGAGAGAGTTGGGGGTGTTGAGGCTGGAGAAGAGAAGGCTGCAATGGGGAGACCTTAGAGCACCTTCCAGTGCCTGAAGGGGCTCCAGGAAAGCTGGGGAGGGACATTTCACAGGGGAATAGATTGACAGGACAAGGTAATGTTTTTAAGCTGGAAGAGAGTAGATTTAGGTTTGACATTAGGAAAAATATTCCATGTTATGAGGGTGGAGAGACTCTGCAAGAGGTTGGCCAGGGAGGCTGCAGATGTCTGGAAGTGTTCCTGCTAACCCAAAGCTTTCTGATGATTCTCTGAAGGGGTCACTGGGGAAGCTGGGATTCTCCTAATAAAGAGATGGGACACACAGGACTGAAAAGCTCAGGGCAGATGCAAAGCAAATGGAAGGAGATGGCTCTTCAGAAGCAGGTGGTGAAGATGTGAAACCCCTCATCCAGGATCTTGTTGGTATGGATTCAAAGTGGGTTAGATGCCTTGATGGGAGGAAAAAAAAACATTCAAGACTTTTAAACTCTAATGGAACATCTGTGCCCTAGGAGGTTTCTTATTTAGGGGTTACTGATGTCTGGTAAAGTCCAGGGGAACCCATCAATGTCCTTGCAGTAGTTATTAGAGTCCTGGACTGGTTTGAGTTGGAAGGGGTGGACCAGAGCTCTGAGATTATCACAGAATCATAGAATCCTGGAATGATTTAGGTTGGAGGGACCTTAAAGCTGACCCAGTGCCCCCCCTGCCATGATCAGGGACCCCTCCCCCAGCTCAGGGGGCTCCAAGCCCCATTCAACCTTCAACACTGCCAGGGATGGGGCAGCCACAGCTTCCTTGGGCAACCTGGGCACCCAGGGGCTCAGCACCCTCACCCCAAACAATTTCTCCCTCCCTCCCTCCCTGCCCAAGATCTCCTCTCCATCTCCCCTCTCCCAGCTCCAAACCCTTCCCCCTCGCAGGCTCCCATCCCTCCAGGCCCTTGTCCCAGGTCCCTCCCCAGCTTTCCTGGAGCCCCTTCAGGCACTGGAAACATCCTAGTAGCCTACTAGTACTGCTACTACTAGTTTACTAGTTATCAGTACATCATAGGAATCATATCAGGGCATATCAGGCATCATCCACCCTGAGTGCTGCTGGAGATGGATCCCCTGATGGGTGGATTTTTAGTCTGAGGCAGTCTGGGATAAAAAAAAAGAAAAAAAAGAACAAATGAGGATTTTCCAGACACACAGATGAGAAACTTCACCCCTGAAACCTCAGCATTACGTCTGCTCCTACAAAGCCTGGATATGGAGGTTGTTTATGTTGATAACTTCTGCTGTCAAAGCCTCAAGGTGGTCCCTGATGGTGACAACTCTGACTCCTCTTTTGAAGTGTGAGAAAAGCCTCTAAATTAAAAACAAGGCTTTACTTGGGTTTGTCTGAAAAACTGCTGCTTTATGTGTTTGGCTTGCTGCAAAAAAAAAATGTTTTTTGTTTCAGTCTCTTGACCTTCCTTATGCCTTCCATTCCTCTCTGGAATGGTCTTCCAGTCCTTCTAAAATCTTCTTTATTGAAGTGGAGAACTTTAAAAAAAAGTCACCTCCCATTGAAGTTTCCATCCTGCGTTGGGCTAAATAGAATTAACAAAAACAAACAAACAAAAAGACCAAACCAAAAAAAGAACCAAAACCAGAAAACCCAACCCATATATTTTCATTGTCAATCATTAGAGGCTTGAAGTCTTGAAGTAGGCAATTATTTTAAGCAATGAATGATTATGAGCTGTTTTTCTACTGTCCTCTTCACATAAACTTGGGAAGAAAGCATCCTGGGGTGCAGCAATAAAATAAAAATACCAGCACTTGCAGGCTAGAAGAAATGCAGTAAAATTCAAGCTGGCCTTGCAGAAGTTGAGATAATATCCTTCTCTCATTGTGATTTGTTAGCACTTCATCCAACTTTTTTATTTGTAGTGGAAACAAGAAGCTAAAGCATGAAATGGAAATAAGAACCCAAAGCATGGAAGCTTCTTGGGGTAGATTTTTAAACATCATTTTAATTAATGAAGGAAAATCTCTCTAAGTTTTAATGAATAGATTTTCTGTTGTTTGGTTTTGTGTGGTTTTGATTTATTTTGTTGTTGCTGTCCTGGGAATCCTTGCAGAATGAAATAGGGTCCCATTTGCCCTTTGGTTTTAGGTAGGAGTTGGTGGGAGTCAAAGCTGGAGAGAGGGATGTGATCAGAAATCACCGAGTTCTTCCTGGTCACCACCTGTGAAGTTCCTCAGGAGCTGCTGGAAGTTGCTCTGAGTGTTGTCTGGAGCAGGGTGAGACATGTCCCAGCTCCCTGTGCCACCACTGCCTGCAGGGAATGACTTCCAGAAGGATGATCCAGTTGGGAAACCCATCCAGCTCCTTGGGGTCACCACCAGGAGCTCTCCTTGAGCTGATGTCTCCAGGATGAGGAGAAGGATGGAGCTTTTTTGTGGCTGCTGTCCCTCCCTGAACACAATTTCACCTTTGTAGGGTCCTAGCCCAGAGTTTTTCTTTGGTCTTTTGGTCAAGAAAACAGCAAATACCAGCAGGGTTTGGTACAACAGAAACCACTTCCATGATTCCCCCACATCCCAACCTTCACCCATGGAAACCCCTCCTCCCTTGCTTGGGTTGCACCTCATTCCCACCCCAATCCCAGTCCCACCTCTCTCCTTACTCATCCATCCAGCTACAAAGGGGACCCCAAATTTATCTGCCAGGAGAATCCTTGCAACAGCCACAGGAGCTTTGTCTCCAAGGGCTGGCACGAAAGGGAGAGTCCAAGATTAGAAATAAAGGAGATTTTTAGATGGGAATCTTCTGTTCTCAGACACCATGGATGCAACTGGGAAAACCTTGGAACTGAGAAGCCTGGAAGGAGGTGTTCAGAAAACCAGGTGGAAAGCAGTGCTTGTGGGCTGAAAACCTTTGGGTTTTTTGTCTGTTTGGTTTTTACTGTTCATATCATATTGTTTCAGAAGAGAAATCCCCTTTCCCACAAGTCTCAGATTTCTCAGAAAAGCTGTTTTTAAGAGCATATGATGACAGTTTCTTTGAAGTAGTAAACACAAAAGAGTCTATTCAGGGACAGAGATTTCCCACCCTTTCTCAAGAAGTGGCCATGTCCCTCAGCCTTCTGCTCAAAAATTTTGTGGTTAGATCATAACTCTGTGCCTTATTTTTTTTTTTTTCATCAGAAAATAGCTGGTTTTATTTCTAATTTTCTAATGAAGCAAAATGATTGCTTTTTTTTTGGATTGATGCAATGGGTGATGGTCCTCGTGCACCTTTGTTTAAAGCTACCTCAAACATTGCCATGCTCCCTGTTTTCCTCTGGAATAAGAACGAGGAAAGAGGGAAAATGAAAGTGGCAAAAGAAGATGAGGAGCATTAGGAATTCTTTCTGTTGGGGTCATAGAATCATAGAATCATCCTGGTTGGAAAGGACCTTCAAGCTGATCCAACCCAACCATCAGCCCTCCACCACCTTCACCATAAATCATCTTAAATTACCCATTTATTGAATACCTCCAGGGATGGGACTCCACCACCTCCCTGGGCAACCTCTTCCAATGCTTCCCCACTCTTTCAGTGAAGAAATTTTTCCTAACATCCAATCTGAACCTCCCCTGGTGCAACTTGAACCCATTTCCTCTTGTCCTATCACCAGTCCCTGTGGAGAAGAGGCCAACACCAGCATCACTCCATCCTCCTTTCAGGTAGATGTACAGGGCAATAAGGTCTCCTCTTCTCCAGCCCCAGCTCCTTCAGCCTCAAAGAGTGATGAGGAAGAGGGCTGAAGGTGGATTTGTGGAGAGGAACCCAAATAACCCATCTCCACCCCTCCCTCCTCAAATCAAAGCTCAGATCATTCAGCAAACCAGTGCTTGGCAACCTGGCTTCAACCAAGCCTCAGAAGATGACAGTTGGCCAAAGACCATTGGTATGGAAGAAAATAACCTTTATTTAGTCAACATTAAGAAAGAAAAAGGAATCAGCCCAAACTTCCTCCTCTGGGCGGTAAAAGTAGGGTCAGTCCTGAACGGGGATTGAGTTGTAGCTTCTGAGAAAAGGATCTGTCCTGCTTTTTGAAGGTACAACCCTGATGTTGTATCTTGATATTGCATCTGCCAACACTCCAGGTGTCCAAGGCATCTCAGGTGTGATCAGGCACCTCTGTTGAACCAATTGAATCAAGATCCTACAGTTAAATGAAATGATTTCTACCTCTAAAACGTGAACATGAACCATACAGGAAGGATGAACATGAACCATACAGACTAAAGAAGATCTGGCTTTTATTCTTTCCTATATCTAAGAGTTTATATAACATAAAAAATGAGTTTTTTAAATATAGAAATAAATATTTAAACCATAGTCTGTTCATAAATATCTATTTAAATATGTAAAAAAATAGATATAAATAAATTAAAGCACAAATAAATGCAAGGCATTAAAAATAGATTGAAAATTAAGAACACAGCATTTTGGCTCTGTTTTCCCTCTCTTAATTTGCTCATCTTTCTTGAGAAATCAGCCTAAAAGTGAATTATATCAACTGATGAAGAAGCATTTCTCCAGGCCAAGGGTAATGACCAGAATATGACATTGCTGCTGAAACAAAAAAACCCACCCATCCCTTGTGGAGATACATTGCTTATTACCCAGAAGTGACCACCAGGACTGGTATGTTGAATTTCTCCTCTCTCACCATAAATATGGGATTTGTAATTTCCAAGGAAAAGAAACTTTGTCACTGGGAAGAGCCACAGAGCTGCAAAGAGGGAGGTGCCTTCCAAACATGGATCTGCTCCTTTGCTCTTCACTCTCGTATCTCTCTTTCTCCTCAATCTGGCCCTCAGCTCTCAGTACATCAGAATCATGGAATGGCTGAGGATGGAAAAGACCTTGGAGATCATTTCCTCCAAGCTCCTGCCATGCCCAGGGACACCTCTCCTCCAGCCCAGGTTGCTCCAAGCCTCATCCAACCTGGCCTTGAACACCTCCAGGGAGGGGGCAGCCACAGCTTCTCTGGGCAATCTGTTCCAGAGTCTCAGCACCCTCCTGCTGAAGAACTTCTTCCTCAGCTCCAGCCTGAACCTCTTCTCCTGCACTTTCAATCCATTTCCCCTTCTCCTAGGGCTGGACTCTGAGGAAAAGTCCCTCTGCAGCCTTCCTGGAGGTTCCCTGAGCTCCTCTACCCAAAAGTCACACCACCATTATAAAGTCATGATGTTACAACATGGGATTTGGAATATTTTAATTGAAAAAGCTGAGAAGTTTTTCTGCCTTTGCACAAGGCAGCTGGGGAAGAATTTCCAGAAGAGAAATTGCAGGCACCTTTCTAATCTCTTCAGGACTCCAAGTGGTTTGGAGAGGATCTGCTTGGGCAGCTTTCTGAGTGGGTTTAGAATCAGTTTAGGTGAAGCAAACCTTTGGTATCATCCATCCCAACCCTTCTCCCAGCACTACCCAGGCAACCCCACTACCCAGGCACAAGGTGACTTCCAGTGGAGTTTGTCCCCAATCATCAAAAGAAAGTCTCAGTCATCTACATCCCTCCCTGGAATGCTGGGAGGGATGACATAGGGACATCAAAGCCTTGAAGTTTTCATCCAGATGTTGAAACGTGGGTTATGTTTAGGCCCAGAGTAAAAAGAGATGTCCTGGGATATGTGGGACAACTGCATGGGAACTGCAGATACAAGATGAGAGCTACAGGAAGCTCATTCCCTTCTGTAAAAGCAGCTTGAAGTAAGACAGGTCACTTGGGTGTCAAAAATAAGACACCCTAAGGGTCACAAAATCTCCTATCTGAGACACAAATGGTTGAGGCTGACTGTACAGAAGCATTTGGTTGGAAAAGATCATCCATCCCAACCCTTCCCCAGCACTGCCAGGGCCCCCCCAGCCCATGTCCCTCATCCCCAGGGCTCTGAAACCCCTCCAGGGATGATGGGGACTCCAGCCCTGCCCTGGGCAGCCTGGGCCAGGCCCTGACAACCCTTTCCAGGGAGAAATTCTTCCCCAGCTCCAACCTAAACCTCCCCTGGCACAACTTGAGTTGTGCCCAAAGTTCCTCTTGTCCCATCCCTTGTTCCTTGGGAGCAGAGCCCGACCCCCCCTGGCTCCAACCTCCTCTCAGGGGGTTGCAGAGAGCCACAAGGTCTCCCCTCAGCCTCCTCTGCTCCAGGATCAACACCCCCAGGGCCCTCAGCTGCTCCTCACAACTTCTCCAGACCCTTCTCCATCTTCTCCAGCCCCTCCTCCATGCTCTCCAGACCTTCTCCTTGTGCTCCAGACCCTTCCCCACCTCCATTCCCTTCTCTGCACACTCTCCAGACCCTCAATCTCCTTTTGTTCCTGAGGGACCCAGAACTGACCCCAGAATTTGAGGGGTGACCTCAGCAGTGCCCCTCAGATGTTCCTGGTCAAACTTGTACTCCAGACCCTTCTACCCACAGCCCTCACACACAATTTTGTTAGATTTGGAGCTTTTCCATTTGGACATGAGGATTCCTTCTCAGATCATTCAACAAAAGAAGCTGCAAGAAGCTGTGTGAGCTTTTCAACCTTCTCCATTGTTCAGCCAAACTTCTGACTCAGTTTCCACGAGAGTTTGAGGCCTCATGAATTTATAATGAAAATATTCACACGTGTCTGTGAGTTTCATCCTACACCTGCAGAACTTGGGCAGAACCTGAGAAGCTTGGTAGAAACCAAGGAAGCACCAGTTACCCCAGTAAAGGACAGCACAGAGAGGACTACATGCTCAGTATTTTTTTTTTCTCCCTTAATGGAAGGATTGGAACATGAGCATCTCATGAGGAGCTTGATTGAGTCCATCAGGAGTTCAGGTCACTGGTTCTGACCAAAATCTCTTCTCCATCCAGCAGCATTTGGCCCAAATTGATATATCTGAATGAACTTCTTCCACCTCAAAAGTACAGTATTGTGGTTTGTTGAGGTTTTTTGTTTCTTTTTAAACAAAGAAACTCCAAAGCTTTTATTAGGAATGCTCCAAGACAACTCCAGTTGTGTACCCATCAAAATCCATGGTCCTTCAGAGGATCCAAGGACCCAGCACCTTCAGTAGATATAAATGGTTAACAACAGGAAGATTTTACACATTCTTTTTGCTTGAAAGTTCCTTTTTTAAATAAAACTCTGAAAGTTACAAATAATTTCCTATAGTTTTGGGGGGTTTTAAGCTTTTCACTACTTTTCAAAACTCAGGAAAATACATCTGGGTTGCAGTACAATGCCTGAACAACTTTGTAGGATAAAACCAACTTTTGATAAGAAAATTGTAGGGTTTTTTCCCTTCCCTTCAGCAGAAAAAGAAACTTTATAAAATAATCATTCTGAATCAGAAAAAAAAATGTTTAATATATATTAAATCCCAGTGTTTTTAGTATTTCCCTCAAAGATTTTCCTTTACACCTGGTAGTTGTGGATTAGGATTTTACTTAAACCTGATTTCATCAGACAGAACTTGGAGACATCCTCATCCACCCTTAGCTTGCCCTCCTCTTCCATGAGCTGTCTACTTAAAGCCCATCTATAAAATACACCAGGATATGGTATAGTTACACCCCATAAACATTTTTTGCTGCAGGAGGAAGTAGTGGAAGTTGGCTCTTGCACATTTCAACAATGTTACTCAGCCAAGCATAAGAGTAAGGGAACAGAATGGAAAAAAAAAAAAAAAAAAAAAAAAAAAGGAGAAAGAAAAGAAGCACAGCAGTCTTTGGAACATTTATTTTTTGCCAGGATTCAGGTATTTCCAGTTTAGGAACATTTCCCAGCTTCTCTATTAAAAAGCTTTTCTTAGTTATAAATAGTGCTGCTTTAGTAGAAATGAGTGACACGTTAAATTTCATTTGATAATAAAATTCCCAAATCAGGAATCCCTGTTCTAAGAGCATCAGTGAAGTCAGAAGAAACAAGGTTCTGTTTTCTGAATAAATGAGATATTTGCATTGAAACAGCTGGCCCAGAGATGCCTTTGGCAGAGGGTCCTGGGCCATCTCTCAGCCTTCAGGACTGTGAAAAAGAATATATTTGAGTATTGTATTGGAAGGATCAGCTTTAATCATAGAATCACAGAATGGTTTTGCTTGGAAAAGTCCTTTGGGATCATCTCATCCAGCACTGCCAGGGCTACCCCAGCCCATGTCCCTCATCCCCACATCTCCAGGGCTCTGAAACCCCTCCAGGGATGATGGGGACTCCAGCCCTGCCCTGGGCAGCCTGGGCCAGGCCCTGACAACCCTTTCCAGGCAGAAATTCTTCCCCAGCTCCAACCTAAACCTCCCCTGGCACAACTTGAGCTGAACATGAGCCAGCAGTGTGCCCAGGTAGCCAAGAAGGCCAATGGCATCCTGGGCTGGATCAGGAACAGCGTGGCCAGCAGGTCCAGGGAAGGGATTCTGCCCCTGTGCTCAGCTCTGTTGAGGCCACAGCTTGAGTCCTGTGTCCAGTTCTGGGCCCCTCAGCTCAGGAAGGAGATTGAGGTGCTGGAGCAGGTCCAGAGAAGAGCAAGGAGGCTGTGAAGGGATCCAGCAGAATTCCTGTGAGGAAGGGCTGAGGGAGCTGGGGGTGTTGAGGCTGGAGAAGAGGAGGCTCAGGGGAGACCTCATCACTCTCTCCAACTCCCTGAAAGGAGGTTGGAGCCAGGGGGGGGTTGGGCTCTTTTCCCAGGCAACTCTCAGCAAGACAAGAGGGCAGGGTCTCAAGTTGTGCCAGGGGAGGTTTAGGTTGGAGATGAGAAAGAATTTCTTTCTGGAGAGGGTGATCAGGCATTGGAATGGGCTGCCCAGGGAAGTAGTGGATTCTCCGTGTCTGGAGATCTTTCCAAAGAGCCTGGATGTGGCACTGAGTGCCATGGGCTGGGAACCACGGGGGGAGTAGATCAAGGGTTGGACTTGATGATCTCTGAGGTCCCTTCCAACCCAGCCAATTCTATGATTCTATGAAAAGTTCCTCTTGTCCCATCCCTTGCTCCTTGGGAGCAGAGCCCGACCCCCCCTGGCTCCAACCTCCTCTCAGGGGGTTGCAGAGAGCCACAAGGTCTCCCCTCAGCCTCCTCTGCTCCAGGATCAACACCCCCAGGGCCCTCAGCTGCTCCTCACAACTTCTCCAGACCCTTCTCCATCTTCTCCAGCCCCTCCTCCATGCTCTCCAGACCTTCTCCTTGTGCTCCAGACCCTTCCCCACCTCCATTCCCTTCTCTGCACACTCTCCAGACCCTCAATCTCCTTCTGCTCCTGAGGGTCCCAGAACTGACCCCAGGATTTGAGGGGTGATCCCTTCCCTGCTCCTGCTGCCCACCCCAGTGCTGGTCCCAGCCAGGATGCTGGTGGCCACCTTGGCCACCTGGACACATTCTGGCTCATATTCATCAGCTGTCAATGAACACCCCCAAGTCCTTCTCCACCAGACATCCATTCTTCCCCCACAACTGTATAATTATAATAATAATTACAACTGTAATTATTATCTCTGAGCATATTGTGGACAAGTGGAGTTTGATTCCTTCTGTCTCTTTCTTATCTCCAGAATTTCAGCTGGTGGAAATTTCTCTTCTTCTGCCTAAGAGGAAAGCAATGTTCTGAGTTTAGGATGGCATGGAGAAAAAAAACCAAACTTAAATAATGGGTTTGGGAACAGCTGAGGTAGAGTTGCATTTAACCTGAAGGTGGAGAATGATCAGATGTTATCTTGAGGTCCCTTTTCTGTCTCTTTTCTCTCTGATTCAGTGATGCTGAGGTGGTGCTGGAAGGTGGGCAGGGAACCCCACCTGTGGGCAGCTGTACAACTGACCCCTTTATTGGTTCTTTTGAGGGGCAGAATGGATCCAACAGTGGAATTTTATTAAAAAGCATATTGTTCAATCTTTGTAGAGGGAGACAATCTCCATGAAAACTTTCCCCTCTCTCTATAGGGTTTTCACTTGGTAGATTACTTTCTCATTTTGCTTCTGTGTGTTTTTTCAGGCTTGGATGTGAAAACTTTTTGTTTGTTTTCCTGAGCATGTCATTAAAATTTCTCACTTTTTCTTCACTGAGATGGAGGTTATTTTAACTACTTAACTTTTTTCAGAACCTCTTTTGTGACAAGAATTCCTGTAGGTGTTGTTCTGCCATGTCCATGAAGGTCCCTGGAAGAACCTGCTTGCCCAGCACTGACCAGAGGTTGAACTATCCCAGTAAAAGCTCTTTTTAAAACTCCCAATGGTGCCTGATCTGGATCTTGTGAACTAAGCAGTTAAATATCTTCTGATTTCACATTTTCAGGATGTAATTATTTCATGTATCAGAGAGTGGGTGGAAGAGCTGAAGGAGAAACCAAAACAAGCTGCAGGTGTCACGGGAAGTGGGACTTCATAAGCCAACTCCTTAAACTCCTGTGTCCCAAGAAATGGAAACAAATAGCTGCTCATTAATTCCTGAGCAGCTGAGGAAGGAAGGATTTGTGTGTTTTTCCCTGCCAGAAGCAGTGAGACAAATGGAGTCCTTGGCCATCTGGGTCAATAAGGAGACAAATGACCCGTTTTGTACAAGCATGGTAAAGACCACAAAAGATTTAGGCAGTAGCAGTTTAAGTATTACTTTCTGTCACCTCTAAATCAAATTTTATTTCTCCTTGTCTAGATCAGGTTTTATTTATTTCCTCTTGTTTGGATGGCCATGGTAAGGGAGGAAGCCAGAACTGGATCCCATTATTCTATATGTGAAGTCCCAGCAACTTTGGAGTCGTATTGGCAGCACAGCCCCATTGTTGAGCTCAGGCCATTTGGGGCAACAAAGAAAGGAAAGCAAAACAATTCTATGCATCGTTGGAGAAGGAAACCTGCCAAAGAACTGGGCCCATGGGGATCATGGCAGAAAGAGAAACCCAAAGTGACAGCTTCCATGTGGTGTTTGCTTGGCTCGCTGGGCACCGTTAAATGGCAGGGAAGGATTTCATCACTCTCCTCCTGATGTCAATCTCATGTGTTGAGATGAAAAGTTGACCTTTCTAAACTGGAATGCTTCCCTCCTGAAACGTTTAAATATTTTGACTTGGTTCCAGTTGGAGAGGAAAACAAATGTCAAAATCTCTCCTTGTGCAAGAGCAATGTCATTGCCCCATGTGCTGTGCAGTTGCATTTATTGCTTTGTTTATTCATTGCATCTGATGTTCTTCAGTGGAAAGTTTTAAGTGGGGATGTTTTGGGTTGGTTTTGAAGACTGGAGCAAGGCTGAACACACTTCTCTGGGATTTCTTCTCTCCTCCTTTGCCAAGTCAATGTGATCAGCTGAATGATGTCTGGATTCTGGATACACGTGTCCAGACTTCATTCACACGTGGCCTTGGGTTTGGGTACACTCATGCACGTGCAGTGGCAAGGAGATAACAAAGAAAACCAGAATCTTTGTTTATGACAAAGAGTAAAACCCAAAAATTACTGTGCCAGAAATGTGTGTGTGGGGGGAAATGTGTGAAAAAGAAAAGGGAGAGGTTATTGCTGGGTGCCTGACTTCCAGAGAGGAACATGTGTTGAGCTGAGAAGTAAGAGATTTCCTGGAGTACAGCAAATAATATAAAGATTGTCCAACCTGATAGCAAGATTCTCCTTAAAGATACTTTGAAGATACTTTTCTAGGCTCTTTCAGATGCTTGTTTTTGGGTGGGAATGGAAGCCAGTGTTGTTTTCTTTTCCCAATGACTCTAGAGGGAGCCTAAATGATTAATTGCAGCTCAATAACTCAAGGGCTGAAGTTTGGTGAAATGAATCCCATTTTTACTACCCATCCCCTGCTGCTGCTCAGCCTCCAGTTGAAGACACTGCATACTTATTAACTCCAAGAGAGTTTCTAGTGAGCTAATAAAGGAAGGAATTTATGATTTCAGAAGAGAACAAACATCAAGAACCTTAATCCCAGCAAACAGCCTCGAAAAAAACACCCAGAAAGTAGGCAGCAGGGGACATGCAAAGTGGACAGAAGAGTCTTGAAATAGAAAGCTGGCCCAGCATTTCTCGGAGATGTCAGCAATTTTTAACTGAGCTTTGCCTGCAGATATTCAACAGATTGGAACTAATCCATTTCCAGAAGATGTGAATCAGTGTCTAGCAATCCACTCAGCCAGTTGCCTAAGTGCTGGCTGCTAAAAATCTGCATTTCATAGAGGGTAGAGTCCACCAACATGCATGAGGGTATCCCAGGAGGCAGCCCCCAAAGACTTGGTCCAGCTAGGACTGTGGCTCTCAAGCAGAACATCCCAGGTCAGACCATCAACCCTTGGGGGGTGGGAGATGGGACGTGGGGAGTGGGTGAGGGGTGGGAAAGAAAAAGCACTGTGTGAGCTAAAGAAGAGTTTTGGCCCTGGGTGGGTATAAATTGGCCCTGAGCAGGTTCAGGCAGCAGTAAAGGTCTTTTCTAACCAAAAATATTCTATTTTATTATGATTCTATGGCACCTTCCCATAGCCTACCTGAGAGGAACGTTTATGGTCATGTCCCAAAAATAATTAATTGTTTTGAGAGCAAATACACTGGCAGGGTTGAGTAAGGGATGAGTGCTACCCTGATGTCACTCTTAACCTGTTCTTTAAATAAAAGACCTCATCCACTGGATGATTTTAGACCAATTCTCATGACTATTAATTTCCCCCTGATGGACAATTTTATGATTAAAGTTCTGGCCAGAATCCAGAAAATCCTCCAGATTCATCCCTGATTCTCACATCTGAACTACTGAATGAATCTCAACTCCTTGGCTATCTAAAGCAGCTGTGCCAACCATTTCTCTCCCTTTTCCTGAGGAAGGTAAAGCTCCAACAAGTTGGATAATGGATTGGCCAGGTCACTGATTTTCTTTTTTTTTTTTGACCTTAGGTTTCAGCCTTAGGGGCTGCTTCCAGTTGGCAGCCGGTCACCAGCGGTGTCCCCCAGGGATCAGTGCTGGGCCCAGTCCTGTTCAATATCTTCATTGATGATTTAGATGAGGGGATTGAGTCCATCATCAGCAATCTCACAGATGACACTAAGCTGGGGGGGAGTGTGGATCAGCTGGAAGGCAGGAGGGCTCTGCAGAGGGACCTGGACAGACTGGAGAGTTGGGATGATCCCAATGGGATGAGGTTCAACATTCCAAGTGCCGGGTCCTGCACTTTGGCCACAACAACCCCATGGGGAGCTCCAGGCTGGGCACAGAGTGGCAGAAAGGGACCTGGGAGTCTGGATTGCCAGGAAGCTGAAGAGGAGCCAGCAGTGTGCCCAGGTGGCCAAGAAGGCCAATGGCATCCTGGGCTGGCTCAGGAACAGCGTGGCCAGCAGGTCCAGGGAAGGGATTCTGCCCCTGTGCTCATCCCTGGTGAGGCCACAGCTTGAGTACTGTGTTCAGTTCTGGGCCCCTCAGTTCAAGAAGGATATTGAGGTCTTCGAACAGGTCCAAAGGAGGGCAACCAAGCTGGTGAAGGGACTTGAACACTGATCCTATGAGGAGAGGCTGAGGGAGCTGGGGCTGTTCACCCTGAAGAAGAGGAGGCTCAGGGGAGACCTCATTGCTCTCTACAACTCCCTGAAAGGAGGATGGAGCCAGGCGGGGGTTGGTCTCTTTTCCCAGGCAACTCTCAGCAAGACAAGAGGGCAGGGTCTTAAATTGTGCCAGGGGAAGTTCAGATTGGATATTAGAAAGAATTTTTTCACTGAAAGGGTGATCAGACATTGGAACGGGCTGCCTGGGGAGGTGGTGGACTCTTCGTCCCTGGAGACATTTAAAAAGCGACTCAATATGGCACTCAGTGCCATAGTCTGGTGACTGTGGTGGTAGTTGATCAAGGGTTGGACTCGATGATCTCTGAGGTCCCTTCCAACCCAGCCTATTCTATGATTCTATGATTCTATGATTCACACCATCTCTGATGCTACCTGCTCCCAAGGGTTTTACAGCTTCCTCTTCTAGCAAGGGGGATTCCACTCACTCAGATGGAAACATTTAAATATTGGCACCTGATCTAACCTGGCCAGGTTGATATTGGACCAGAGATGGCTTCACCTTAGGAACTTACCCCAGCCCAGGCAGAGCTGCTCTCTGGAGGAGCTGATCTCTCTCCATGAACTCTAGAGGGAGCCTGGATGATTGCTTTCGGGTAGGTACACAGGGATACACCATTCCTAGACAGCTAAAGGAGGTGATTCCAATCCTGGCATCCCTGGTTTCCCCCTGCCAGTCGGGGTTGCATTTCACCATCTCAGCAAAATGCAACATTCAGTCCTAGAAGTGTCCAGCATGTAAAAAATGCTAAAAAAGGCTGTTGAAAAGAAAGAAAGAAAGAAAGAAAGAAAGAAAGAAAGAAAGAAAGAAAGAAAGAAAGAAAGAAAGAAAGAAAGAAAGAAAGAAAGAAAGAAAGAAAGAAAGAAAGAAAGAAAGAAAGGAAGGAAGGAAGGAAGGAAGGAAGGAAGGAAGGAAGGAAGGAAGGAAGGAAGGAAGGAAGGAAGGAAGGAAGGAAGGAAGGAAGGAAGGAAGGAAGGAAGGAAGGAAGGAAGGAAGGAAGGAAGGAAGGAAGGAAGGAAGGAAGGAAGGAAGGAAGGAAGGAAGGAAGGAAGGAAGGAAGGAAGGAAGGAAGGAAGGAAGGAAGGAAGGAAGGAAGGAAGAAAGGAAGAAAAAAGTAAATATGGGTGCCATAAGTGAAACCAAAGGATGATGGGGAATCTTATACACTGATGGAAGGATTCTGTTGGCATAATTTGTTGTTGGGTCAACAAAATAAGAGGACTGGTAAAGGTCAAGACTGGTTGAAGAAAAATAAGGGAAAATGGCCTACAAATGAAATAAAAATATCTATCAGTCATATTTAGTTCTGAGTTTCCTCAACCAAACCACCAGGTTTATCACAGTTATTTTATAGCATTGCACTTATTTAATTTAATTCCAATGTGTTTTGCCTCGCTCCATTTAATTTGCTTGCCAGGTCTCTCAGTCCCTGGCCCTGTGATTTTTGAACCTGTTGCTCAGTTTGAAACAAATTTAAGAGATGGATGAAAGTCTTGTAGCTATTAAGCTGTAATATTTTTGAAAATGCTTTGTTGAGTGGAGATAAAAAGAAATATCCAGCAGAGAACCTACCCCAAGAGAAAGGCTGCACCATGAAGTCAATTGCCAAAGAAATGATGGGACAAAGCTGCAGGAAGGAAAAGTTTTAAGTCCTCTTTTCTTGTGTCTACTTCTCTTTCCCTTTCTCTGAAATTGTTTCCTTACATCTGCCCCAGAGTTTTTAACAAGATAAAAATAAAAAAAATATTTATTTTGAAGGATAATGAAGTTGTAATCGTGCCAATGCATTGTGGTCTGCTGACTTTGAGTGGACAAAGCCTGATTTAGAACCATGCTCTGGAAGGATTTTTTCCAGAGAAAATCTGCTTAAATATATTTTTAAGGGTTTTTTGTTGTTGGCTTTTTTAGTCCTCACCTACTTTGCAATGCTGATTTCATTCTCTCAAGTTCACCCAGGACAGAAGTTATGAGTAAATGTTATTGGAAGGCTTAAATAAAACCTCAGGGTAAGTTGTGTCCTTGGAAAGGAGGAAAGGGAGAGGGACAGGGAAAGGCAAAAGGAAAAGGAAAGGGAAAGGGAAAGGGAAAAGGAAAGGGGATGGGAAAAGGAAAGGGAAAGGCAAAAGAAAAAGGAAAAAAGGATAAGAGAGAGGGAAAGAGAAAGGGAAAGGGAAAGGGAAGGGAAAAGGCAAAAGGAAAAGGAAAGGGAAAGGTAAAAGGAAAGGGAATGGGAAAAGAAAAGGGAAAGGCAAAAGGAAAAGAAAAAGGAAAAAGGGATAAGAGAGAGGGAAAGGGAAAGAGAAAGGGAAAGGGAAAGGGAAAGGGAAAGGGAAAGGGAAAAGAAAAGGAAAAGGCAAAAGGAAAAGAAAAAGGAAAAAGGGATAAGAGAGAGGGAAAGGGAAAGAGAAAGGGAAACAGAAAAGGAAAAGGAAAAAAAAGGAAAAAGAAAGAGGGAACGGGAAAGGGAAAGGGAAAGGGAAAGGGAAAGGGAAAGGGAAAGGGAAAGGGAAAGGGAAAGGGAAAAGGAAAAGGGAAAAGAGAGGGAAAATTAAAATGAAAGGGAAAGGTAATGGGAGAGGGAACAGGAAAGGGAAAGGGAAAATGAAGAAAGGGAAAAGAGTGAGGGAAAGGGAAAGGGGAAAGAGAAGGAGAAGAAGGAGGAGAAGAAGGAGAAGGAGGAGGAGGTGACGGGGAAAGGAAAGGGAAAGGGAAAAGGAAAGGGAAAAGGAAAGGGAAAGGGAAAAGGAAAGGGAAAAGGAAAGGGAAAGGGAAAGGGAAAAGGGAAAGAAAAAGGGAAAGGAAAAGGAAAAAGGAAAAAGGAAAGAGAAAGGAGGATAAAAGGGGAAGAAACAGCTTTCAAGACTATATCCAATCTTCTTGATGATAATAGGAATATTTTTTTAATTTTTTTTTTTTTTTTTTTTTCAATCACCACCACTGGAGGTTAGGAAGGAAGTGCATGTCCTGCCCAGGTTTGCTGTTGGCACCTTCCTCTCTGTGCTGGTAAGTTCCCAGAAGCTGGAGAAAGCTCTAAGCAAGCTGAGAATTGTGTTACACCAGCACCTCACCCAGAACGATGTGTTTTGCTCAGCACTGCATTTATGGCAAGATTTATGGCTCCTCCTCCAAGAATTTAGCTTCTTAGCAGATGAGTCAGGCAAAAAAACTCTTGCTCACAGATGGTGAGCAGAATCATGGAGAAATTAAGTGACTTGATGGGATCATAAAAGCAGAGAGCTGGGAATTGATCCCGAACCCTTTGAGTCTTTGCCTGATGACTTAAATAAGGTTATCAAGAATGTTTAGCCCTATAAAAATAGAGTGTCAAGTTTAACTCAGTTATCTGGATTCTTTTATACCACTTGAAAGAGCAAGTAGCAGCTCCAGCTGTTTTGTTTCACCTGGCTCAGCCATTGAGCTGGGATTACCAAGCTTGGACTGATGCTTCTTCAGTGCCTGCAAATAAACACTTTGAACATCATGGTACAACCAAAACAAGCTGATAACACCTCCAAGTCAACCAATCTGGTCTAGGATACATATTTCAATGTCACATGAAATGCTTTTTTGTATAATGATATTAAGAAGGATGAAAATAATTGTGATTTTCATTCTTTTGGAAATGACAGAGGAGACCTCCTGTGGATGGCCTAGTAGGGCTTTATTTCCTTTAGGTTAATTCTGATTTGTTCTTCTTAGGGGTATTTTTTTTTTTTTTTGTGCTGAGACTTCAGGGGGTCCCAGTCTGAATTTCAGAGCTGTTTCTTCCAACCAATTTGCCTCCCCATTGTCCAAGTCCCCAAAAAACCTGAGAAGATGCCAAGTCTTCAAAAAAATATCAATCAAAACAGCCAAGATTATTGAAAAGAGATGAAAGCAGAGGCAGGAACTGGGAAGGGTGGTCTATACCAAACTGAAAACCTGGTGGAAATCTCTGTTGGGATTTATTCTGCTTGTTTTCTGAGGAAGCCTTCAGGAGAGATGAACCCATCAGAATCGTTGGCATGTGACTTGGTTGCAGCAACCCTTGTCCCTTCCTGTGTCACCTGCACCTCCTGTGTCATCGCAAGCATCAAAGATAAAGCTGTGGAAGCCAAACACTGAAAGGTGATTAAGAAAAAAAATTCTTTTCCATCCACTTTGGTTCATTTGAGTTCAGAAGCTGGAGAGGTCATTGATAAACAAGTCTTGGTCTGGCTTTCAAGGAACCTTCACTGGGGAGGTCGTTTGAAAATAGATGAGCTTGCACCAGGGGGAAAATCTAATCTGGATTGAAAAAAACCATGTTTTAGGGAAAGAAATCCTTTCTCCTTTCTCTGAGCTGAAGCCATCTTTCTAGGCAGATAAAGGGTTGGATTTCCTGAGGGACATCATGCCAGAGCTGCCCAAATGCAAGGACTGTGGAATTTTCTCTGAAGTGGTGTGGGAAGCTGCTTGGACAGATGATCAGTTCACCTTAGAATGATTCTTTATCATAACTTCATGGGATTGGGTTGGAGAGCATGTCTATGGAGTTGAGTTGGGGGTGTTGAGGCTGGAGAAGAGAAGGCTGCAATGGGGAGACCTTAGAGCACCTTCCAGTGCCTGAAGGGGCTCCAGGAAAGCTGGGGAGGGACTTGGGACAAGGGCCTGGAGGGATGGGAGCCTGCGAGGGGGAAGGGTTTGGAGCTGGGAGAGGGGAGATGGAGAGGAGATCTTGGGCAGGGAGGGAGGGAGGGAGAAATTGTTTGGGGTGAGGGTGCTGAGCCCCTGGTTGCCCAGGTTGCCCAAGGAAGCTGTGGCTGCCCCATCCCTGGCAGTGTTGAAGGTTGGATGGGGCTTGGAGCCCCCTGGGCTGGGGTCAAGTGGAAGATAGCCCTTGTCCATGACAAGGGTGTTTTAACTATATGATTTTTAAGGTTTCTTCCAACCTAAAGCATTCTATTACGAGCCTGTGACACTTTGTGTGTCCATAGAACACCAGGTGCCTGAACTCTCCGTTAGGGAGATCCCTTGCCTTGATCAGATTCCACAGATTCTGTATCTGCAGTGGAATGCTGGATTTACTTGTGATGAATTGAAGGATAGAGTTGCACAACATGTTTAGGGACATGACTCTTGCACTCACTGCCAATTGCCCTTGCCCTTGTTCTGGGAATTGCAAGACAAGTTTGCAAATTCATCTGTACATTGCCTTATCACCTGCAAAGATTCCTTAAGTTTCCTGTTTCCTCCAAGGTCTGTTTGGTTGGTTTTTTTCAGCACCAGACACAAATTCATAGGATCACAGAATGGTTTGGGTTGGAAGGGACCTTAAAGCTCATCCAGTGCCACCCCCTGCCATGGTCAGGGACCCCTCCCCCAGCCCAGGGGGCTCCAAGCCCCATCCAACCTTCAACACTGCCAGGGATGGGGCAGCCACAGCTTCCTTGGGCAACCTGGGCACCCAGGGGCTCAGCACCCTCACCCCAAAAAATTCCCTCCTAATATCTCAACTCAATCTCCTCTATTCCACTTGGAAACTCTTCCCCCTCATCCTATCACTCCAGGCCCTTGTAAATTGTCCCTCCTCAGCTTTTCTGGGGGCTCTTCAGGTACTGGCAGACTGCTAGAAGTTCTGCCCAGAGCCTCAGGTTTTTATCTAACACAGATGCTGAGGCCAATGTCTCACCAGCCTCAAATCCAAGAATTCCTTCCCCATCTCCAACCTCAATCTCCCCTTTCTCTCCAACTTTTAACCCATTTCCCTTCTCCTCTCCCTACCCCCCCGTGTCCAAAGCCCTCCCCCAGCTTTCTTGGAGCCCCTTCAGATATTGGAAGGTTGCTCTGAGCTCCCCTGGGAGCCTCCTCTTCTCCAGGCTGAACAACCCCAATCCCTCAGCCTGGCTTCCCAGGGAGGTGCTCAGCCCTCTGAGCATTTGAGTGGCTCTGCTCTCTCTTTGCTCTCTCAACATAATCTGTGTCAGCCCTAAGGCAAAGAAAAAACCTATAGGCTGCCATTCCAGGTGACATGAGATGATGAAACACGTGCTCTGTGCATGGCCAACATCTGAAGTTCTGTGCCTGCTGCCAAGGCTGCTGGAGCTGCAAAGCTGTTGCAATATTATGAGAAGCAGTTTTCACCTCTCAAGGTGCTCCTGAAATGCTGGGAAGTTTATGACCCATGGCATCCCCTTCCCTGTTGAGGAAGAGGAAAAAAAACAAACCAAAACAAAAAGCAAAACCACAGTTGCTTTATCAGAAATAATGATTGGATGATCTGGTATTGGTTAAATTTGTCTAAAGGACCCAAAGAACAGAAACAACTAACAGTCAGCAAACTCCTACCATCAGCATGGTACAGGTTGATTCTCCAGGGACATTTTTTGACTCTTTAAAGAGAAATAAACCTTGCAGAACTGAAATCTGCTTTTCCCTGGGCTCCTATTCTGACTGCACAGACAAGGGAGAAAAACCCCACAAAGGTTTAGTGGAACACCACTGTAGGGAAGTGGAGGAAATCTCCCTCTAAAATCTTTTAAACATTGAATACTTTGCTCTCTATTCCCATATGGGGAAAAGCTGGGAGACCTGGGTTTCTTCAGCCCTGAGAAGGCTCTGGGAGGATCTTAGCATATAAAGGGTGGTCACCAAGAAGATGGAGACTCCCTTTTTACAAGAAATCACATGGAAAAAACAAAGGATAATGGATACAAGTTACTTCTGGAGAGGTTCTAATTGGACTCCAGAAGAAACTTTTTCACCATGAGAACAATGAGACATCAGATTAATCCTTTGATGGAAGTGGTGGATTCTCCTATATTGGACAATTTCAGGACTCAGCTTGACATGGTGCTGGGCCACCTTGTTTCTAACCTATTTTTCCTTAGAAAGGTTGAACTGGATGGTCCTTGAGTTCCTTTCCAACCTGAAATACTATAAACCTCTTATTTCCTTGGCATTGCCCCCTGTGTCCTGGGGCAGGAGGTTTGGTGGTAGCTGTGGGACCCCAAGAGGAGGAATGGAGGAGTTGGCCATGGCTCAGCTCCAGGTCCTCTTTGGCAGTGGCAGGAACCCTGGCAAAGTCCTGGTGGCTCTCAAAATGTGCAGAAATTCCTCCTTTTTCCTTTAGTTTTGATGTGGGGATGAAAAGTCCTGGGTGGGAGCTGATTCCTGGGTGAACTCAACAGATCCAAATCAGGGGGAGGAGACCTCTTTCTTCTGGAGAACTTGGAGGATGGGATAGAGGTGGAAAGGCCACAAGGAAGCTGAACAGGAAGCTGAACAGGAGCCAACAGTGTGCCCAGGTAGCCAAGAAGGCCAATGGCATCCTGGGCTGGCTCAGGAACAGCGTGGCCAGCAGGTCCAGGGAAGGGATTCTGCCCCTGTTCTCAGCTCTGGTGAGGCCACAGCTTGAGTCCTGTGTCCAGTTCTGGGCCCCTCAGCTCAGGAAGGAGATTGAGGTGCTGGAGCAGGTCCAGAGAAGAGCAAGGAGGCTGTGAAGGGATCCAGCAGAATTGCTGTGAGGAAGGGCTGAGGGAGCTGGGGGTGTTGAGGCTGGAGAAGAGGAGGCTCAGGGGAGACCTCATCATTCTCTCCAACTCTCTGAAAGGAGGTTGGAGCCAGGGGGGGGTTGGGCTCTTTTGCCAGGCAACTCTCAGCAAGACAAGAGGGCACAAAAGGTCTCAAGTTGTGCCAGGGGAGGTTTAGGTTGGAGATTAGAAAGAATTTCTTTCTGGAGAGGGTGATCAGGCATTGGAATGGGCTGCCCAGGGAAGTAGTGGATTCTCCGTGTCTGGAGATCTTTCCAAAGAGCCTGGATGTGGCACTGAGTGCCATGGGCTGGGAACCACGGGGGGAGTGGATCAAGGGTTGGACTTGATGATCTCTGAGGTCCCTTCCAACCCAGCCCATTCTATGATTCTATGATTCTAAGGTCAGCAGATCCCTGCGAGGAGCTCCTTGCTCCATGTTTCCCACCAACTCTTCTTTCTGGGATACCTAAGCACAGGGTTCACCCTTTTTAACATCTCTGCAGAATCTACACTTGCTTCAAACAAAACCTTGTCCGGGTGCCAAGGGCTTTGCCACTCACAGAGATCATGGCAATCTTCTGCTGCTCTGTGGTTTAATGGAAAGTTCAAACCATTCCAGAAGATGATCTCAGATCTTTGGACCTGAAACACTGAAGTCACTTGCTGTAGCTGAACTCTGATCTGTGAAGTGGAATTAGCTGCTACTCTGCTAGGCAGATAGGACTTGCACAATGTCAAGCACATCATGGACTGGTAAAGAATGCCCCCTGACACCCTGTGATAATGAAAAAGCTTCCACATTTAGGAAGGGTTGCTCTCTTTATCCTTCTAATTAGCATCACCCCTCCCAACAACTCCAAACCCATTGCTTTTGGACCCTGCTTTTGGAAATACACTGTAAAATGAATGCCAGTGCCCTGGAGGCAAAAAAAAAATAAATCAGAAATTCAAGGAAAAAAAAATGTTTATCCCATCACTTCAGCATCCCAGAAGGGAAATTTGCCCTGTTGTGTTCACTACCAAATTGAAGTCCATCTGGAGGGCTTCTGTTAGTTCAGGTCTTCTATCTCTAATTGCATTAATTGTGGGCTGACTTTCAAAATTAAGCTGTAGAAATAGAGTAGGAAGGAAAGCTCAGTCCAGAAGTGTTTCTGACTCTTTCTAAACACACTGGGAAAGAAAAAGGACTCTGGTTCTGTCAGAGTTTGCTGGATGCCTTTGAGCACCTGTTCTCTTTTCAGCCACCCTGCAAAGCCTGAGCTTGGTTGGTTCCATCCAGATCTTCTTAGATCATCCTGGTGTCCTATTGCATCTTTGCAGGGGGCATAGATTTGTATTGGGTTACCAAAATAAAAACAAAAAAAAAAGCTTGGATTTAAAAAAAAAATAAAAATGACTCTCTTCATAGTTTTAACAGCCTTATTGTAAAAATAAACAGCATTATTATAAAAATAAAAGCAGTTATTTGATGCTGTTTCAATGTTTCTGACACGGTCAAAATTATCTTTACCAGTTCCCATTTGTGATAAAATTACATTTTTCTGTACAAACCTCTTACTATTTTCCCCTTTTTTCCTGATTTATATTTACTCTTTCCAGCATGAAAAGGTCTTCCTAGGAGAAGTATAACGTTGCCTGTGCAGTTTTCTGCCCTCCAAGTCCTGGCTCTCCTAGGGGTTACCTTTTATATATTTCCAAAGGTATCTCTGATAACACTTCTTGTCTTCTGATTACCCAAAAAAAAAAAAGGATTCACAGACTGATTGCTCTTCTGTGTGTGTGAAATAGTTTCTTTTAGAATAAATCCATGAATATGCACAAATCCAAGCAAAAAAACCCAACAAAAACCAACAAAAAACCAACCCTTTGAGTTAGATGATTTACTAGAACAAACCTCAGAGCACGGGGTAGGTAATGAACACCTGACCTGTGGATAATTTTTCCATTCTGTTCAGGACAAAGTTAGACAAGGGTCATTTGAACCTAAAGTAGAGGTGCAAACACAGCAAAACTTCCTCCAAGAATTTTGCAAGCAAGGGTGAAAAGAAGACAGAAATGTTTTCAACCTCAGAGAAGTCCAGACCAGGTCTGAGAGGTCCAGATAAAGTGTCAGTTCCAACAACAATCAGATATCACAGGTACCTTCAAGAAATTCCATTTTCCCAGGCATGACAAGGGGTTTGAAATGGGTGTAATAGCTTAAAAGTTTTTCCTCCAGGCTTTATTCTGGTTCAGTTTGAATCTTCACAAAGAGAAAATCAGAGTCAGTAGACTCACCACAATGCACACAAGGTCCAGAAGAACCATAGAATGGTTTGGGTTGAAAGGGAGCTCTAAAATCATCTGTTTACTTGCCATGAGCAAGGACACCTCCCCCAGCCCAGGTTGCTCCAAGCACCATCCAACCAAACACCAATTTCTGTCCCATTGCCCTCCCAGAGCTGTGCTGGATGGAGCAGGGGGTTGGGTCACAGCTCCTTCTCACCCAGTTCCACAGAGAAGATCCCATCATCCCAAAGTTCTTCCTATAAGGGTGGTGAAATATAGGAACAGGTTTCCTAGAGAGGTGGTGGAGACTCCATCCCTGAAGGTGTTCAAGGCCAAGAAGGTGTTTATAGAATCTGAGAATCATCCCCAGCCCAGGGGGCTCCAAGCCCCATCCAACCTTCAACACTGCCAGGGATGGGGCAGCCGCAGCTTCCTTGGGCAACCTGGGCAACCAGGGGCTCAGCACCCTCACCCCAAACAATTTCTCCCTCCCTCCCTCCCTCCCTGCCCAAGATCTCCTCTCCATCTCCCCTCTCCCAGCTCCAAACCCTTCCCCCTCGCAGGCTCCCATCCCTCCAGGCCCTTGTCCCAAGTCCCTCCCCAGCTTTCCTGGAGCCCCTTCAGGCACTGGAAGGTGCTCTAAGGTCTCCCCATTGCAGCCTTCTCTTCTCCAGCCTCAACACCCCCAACTCTCTCAGCCTGGCTCCAGAGCAGAGCTGCTCCAGCCCTCCCAGCAGCTCCAGGACCTCCCAGGACCCATCCCAACAGCTCCGGGTCCTTATCTGAAGGGCTCAGAGCTGCCCAGAGATTCCAGTTGGGATCTCACAAGAGTGGAGCAGGAGGGAAAAGTGTCTGGAAAGTGCACACAGCTAAAGGATCAAGATTAGAGGGCTCTGAGTTGATGTCAGAACCCTTTGGACAAACTGCTGAGCTACAGCTGCTTACCCATCACCTCCAGTGAGACCTCAGCATCCTCAGTACCCTGCAGAATTAGACCCAGAGTATTTTGCTTTTATTTCCTCCCAGTAGGATGTGCTCAGCACAGCCTATTTCTGTCTCAGCACCATGCCTTGTTTCTTTTTTTTTTTTTTTTTTTTTTTTTCAGGATAATCTAGGATTTGCTTCATCAGCAACTTCTTTTCTTCCTCTTGTGACCAGATGTGTCAGCTTTTCTTCGTGTACTCTTGAAACTGGAACTGAAATCTGGGAGAATCACAGGCAATGTTTTATCTTTGGCTTTTCAGAGATGAACTGTGGTACAGTGTTCATCTGCAGCTGGAGTTTCACTATCCTTGGAGTGCAGCATTTATTTCTTTATTTATTAGAATAAAAATCACATTTGAAGGACTGGGGATGGTGGAAAGAAGTTTAAAATGTAATAGAAATGTGTTTTTTCCTTAATTGAATTTCAGATCCTATTTAAATGCCTATAGAGTACAGTGAGAGCCTGGTCAAAAATTCATCTAAAAACCTGAAACCCAGCCCCAGGATCACCAGATGATTTATTCTAAGAATAAGTATGAAATAGAACTGATATTTGGTTGTTGTTTCAGAACACAAAAAGCTACTGAGTTTTGCCCTTCCTCCCATTTCTCATTAGTCACTCTTCAAATGAATGTATTTTAAAATGCAGTAATGGTCAGAAGTTAATCTTTCCAGCAGATAATTCCCAAGTAATCACCTCGTTTCTTCTCTTGGAGCAGTTATTTGAGCAGCACTCCATCTCTGCATCTTTTGCTGGGTGTTTTTAAAGTGGTTTTGGTTTGGTTTATTCCTATATATTTATATATATATTTATAGATCTTCATAAAAGAGACATCTAATATGGGCCAGATAAATCCCACATAGAAATGGTGATTTCTGGCAACATCAAAGTGCAGCAATAAGATGTGGCACATGAATCTGGAGCTGAATCTGTCTCAAGAGAGAGAATAGTTGGGGGAATAGTTGGATTCCTGGGGAAAAAAAGGGCATGAAATAGAGAAGGACTGGAAGAACCAAGAGTGAACTGGAAGGATGGTGCTGGAAAGGTTTTTGCATCCCTGGGAAACTGGGAAATTCATGAGAGCAGAGTTAGGAATTGGATGCAGCTGAGATTGTGCTGATTTCCCAAATTGGCTTTCCCAGGCATCTGTTGGAGGCTGATGGGCAGATATCCCATTTCCTGATCATGGCATTGGTAGGACTGGGAGCACAGAGGGCAGGAGCTTCATATGGTATAAATATTTAATTTTTTTTCTCCAGATCCAGCTTCAAAAATTTCTTAAAATCAGTGCAGGGTGTGAGGTGCTTCTCATCCTGTCCTAAGATAAATGTTGAAGAACAGCTCAGGTGAATTGCTTGCTTGTGACTTCTTTTTTCCCCTGGTGCTAAGGTCTGGCGAGATGGTTGAGAGTAAGAGCAGGGTTGATTTAATCCAATTTTGGACATCTGCAGTGTCCACCATTACACAAAAATTCCCTTGAAAGCATCAACTTGCCTTCATTTTGGGGAAATAGTTGGATTCTTGGGGAAAAAAAGGGCATAAAATAGAGAAGGACTGGAAGAACCAACAGGGAACTGGAAGGATGCTGCTGTGAAGGTTTTTGCATCTCTGGGAAACTTGGGAATTCATGAGAGCAGAGTTAGGAACTGGATGCAGCTGAGATTGTGCTGATTTCCCAAACTGGCTTTCCCAGGCATCTGTTGGAGGCTGATGGGCAGATATCCCCATTTCCTGATCATGGCATTGGTAGGACTGGGAGCACAGAGGGCAGGAGCTTCATGTTATATGAAGATTTAATTTTTTTTGTTCATATCCAGCATCAGAAAGTTTCTTAAAATCAGTGCAGGGGGTGAGGTGCTTCTCAAGAGGTTAATTTAATCCAACTTTGGACACCTACAGTGTCCACCATTACACAACAATTCCCTTGAAAGCATCAACTTGCCTTCATTTTGGTGAATAGTTGGATTCCTGGAAAAAAAAAGAGCATAAAATAGAGAAGGACTGGAAGAACCAACAGTGAACTGGAAGGATGGTGCTGGGAAGGTTTTTGCATCCCTGGGAAACTGGGAAATTCATGAGAGCAGAGTTAGGAATTGGATGCAGCTGGGATTGTGCTGATTTCCCAAATTGGCTTTCCCAGGCATCTGTTGGAGGCTGATGGGCAGATATCCCATTTCCTGATCATGGCATTGGTAGGACTGGGAGCACAGAGGGCAGGAGCTTCATATTGTATAAATATTTATTTTTTTTTTCTCCAGATCCAGCTTCAAAAATTTCTTAAAATCAGTGCAGGGGGTGAGGTGCTTCTCATCATGTCCTCCAGGAGTTTTTCCATGGATCTATTTTTATATCTTTTCCCATTTCTTGATCGTGGCATTGGTAGGACTGGTAGCACAGAGGGCAGGAGCTTCATATTTATGAAGATTTTATTCTTTTTCTCCAGATCCAGCTGCAGAAAGGTTCTCAAAATCAGTGCAGGTTGAGAGGTGCTTCTCATCCTGTCCTAAGATAAATGTTGAAGAACAGCTCAGGTGAATTGCTTGCTTGTGACTTCTTTTTTCCCCTGGTGCTAAGTTCTGGCGAGATGGTTGAGAGTAAGAGCAGGGTTGATTTAATCCAATTTTGGACATCTGCAGTGTCCACCATTACACAACAATCCCCTTGAAAGCATCAACTTGCCTTCATTTTGGGGAAATAGTTGGATTCCTGGGGAAAAAAAGGGCATAAAATAGAGAAGGACTGGAAGAACCAAGAGTGAACTGGAAGGATGGTGCTGGGAAGGTTTTTGCATCTCTGGGAAACTGGGAAATTCATGAGAGCAGAGTTAGGAATTGGATGCAGCTGAGATTGTGCTGATTTCCCAAACTGGCTTTCCCAGGCATCTGTTGGAGGCTGATGGGCAGATATCCCATTTCCTGATCATGGCATTGGTAGGACTGGGAGCACAGAGGGCAGGAGCTTCATATGGTATAAATATTTAATTTTTTTTCTCCAGATCCAGCTTCAAAATTTTCTTAAAATCAGTGCAGGGTGTGAGGTGCTTCTCATCCTGTCCTAAGATAAATGTTGAAGAACAGCTCAGGTGAATTGCTTGCTTGTGACTTCTTTTTTCCCCTGGTGCTAAGGTCTGGCGAGATGGTTGAGAGTAAGAGCAGGGTTGATTTAATCCAATTTTGCACACCTAAAGTTTCCACCATAACACAACAATTCCCTTGAAACATCAACTTGCCTTTATTTTGGGGAAATAGTTGGATTCCTGGGGAAAAAAAGGGCATGAAATAGAGAAGGACTGGAAGAACCAAGAGTGAACTGGAAGGATGTTGCTGGGAAGGTTTTTGCATCCCTGGGAAACTGGGAAATTCATGAGAGCAGAGATAGGAATTGGATGCAGCTGGGATTGTGCTGATTTCCCAGATTGGCTTTCCCAGGCATCTGTTGGAGGCTGATAGGCAGATATCCCATTTCCTGATCATGGCATTGGTAGGACTGGGAGCACAGAGGGCAGGAGATTCATATGGTATAAATATTTAATTTTTTTTCTCCAGATCCAGCTTCAAAAATTTCTTAAAATCAGTGCAGGGGGTGAGGTGCTTCTCATCCTGTCCTCCAGGAGCTTTTCCATGGAGCTATTTTTATATCTTTTCCCATTTCTTGGTCATGGCATTGGTAGGACTGGGAGCACAGAGGGCAGGAGATGCATATTTATGAAGATTTTATTCTTTTTCTCCAGATCCAGCTGCAGAAAGGTTCTAAAAATCAGTGCAGGGTGTGAGGTGCTTCTCATCCTGTCCTAAGATAAATGTTGAAGACAGCTCAGGTGAATTGCTTGATTGTGACTTCTTTTTTTTCCCCTGGTGCTAAGGTCTGGCGAGATGGTTGAGAGTAAGAGCAGGGTTGATTTAATCCAATTTTGGACATCTGCAGTGTCCACCATTACACAACAATCCCCTTGAAAGCATCAACTTGCCTTCATTTTGGGGAATAGTTGGATTCCTGGGGAAAAAAAAAGGGCATAAAATAGAGAAGGACTGGAAGAACCAAGAGTGAACTGGAAGGATGGTGCTGGGAAGGTTTTTGCATCCCTGGGAAACTGGGAAATTCATGAGAGCAGAGTTAGGAATTGGATGCAGCTGGGATTGTGCTGATTTCCCAAACTGGCTTTCCCAGGCATCTGTTGGAGGCTGATGAGCAGATATCCCATTTCCTGATCATGGCATTGGTAGGACTGGGAGCACAGAAGGCAGGAGCTTCATATTGTATATATATATTTTCTTTTGTCCAGATCTGGCTGCAAAAGGTTTCTTAAAATCAGTGCAGGGGGTGAGGTGCTTCTCAAGAGGTTAATTCAATCCAAATTTGGACATCTGCAGTGTCCAACATAACACAACAATTCCCTTGAAAGCATCAACTTGCCTTCATTTTGGGGAATAGTTGGATTCCTGGAAAAGAAAGACAGGGTATAAAATAGAGAAGGATTGGAAGAACCAACAGTGAACTGGAAGGATGGTGCTGGGAAGGTTTTTGCATCCCTGGGAAACTGGGAAATTCATGAGAGCAGAGTTAGGAACTGGATGCAGCTGAGATTGTGCTGATTTCCCAAATTGGCTTTCCCAGGCATCTGTTGGAGGCTAATGGGCAGATATCCCATTTCCTGATCATGGCATTGGTAGGACTGGGAGCACAGAGGGCAGGAGCTTCATATTGTATGAAGATTTAATTTTTTTTCTCCAGATCCAGCTTCAAAAATTTCTTAAAATCAGTGCAGGGGGTGAGGTGCTTCTCATCATGTCCTCCAGGAGCTTTTCCATGGATCTATTTTTATATCTTTTCCCATTTCTTGGTCATGGCATTGGTAGGACTGGGAGCACAGAGGGCAGGAGCTTCATATTTATGAAGATTTTATTTTTTTTTCTCCAGATCCAGCTGCAGAAAGGTTTTTAAAATCAGTGCAGGGTGTGAGGTGCTTCTCATCCTGTCCTAAGATAAATGTTGAAGAACAGCTCAGGTGAATTGCTTGCTTGTGAGGTTTTTTTCCCCTGGTGCTAAGGTCTGGCGAGATGGTTGAGAGTAAGAGCAGGGTTGATTTAATCCAATTTTGGACATCTGCAGTGTCCACCATTACACAACAATTCCCTTGAAAGCATCACCTTGCCTTCATTTTGGGGAACAGTTGGATTCCTGGGGGAAAAAAGGGCATAAAATAGAGAAGGACTGGAAGAACCAAGAGGGAACTGGAAGGATGGTGCTGGGAAGGTTTTTGCGTCCCTGGGAAACTGGGAAATTCATGAGAGCAGAGTTAGGAACTGGATTGTCCTGGTTTGGGCCAGGATAAAGTTGGTTTTTCTGTTTCTGTACTTTTGCTTTTAGCTAAGTCCCTTGTAAGTAGTTGCATTTGCTGAAATTAACAGCAAGTTTCTCATGCAGTGTGTGTGCTTTTAGGACTGATAACACTTGATGTTTATAGTTACTGCTAGAGACTGGTATGCAGAGCCAAGGACTCTTATCAGCTCTAAGGAAAACATTTTACCCTCCAGAAGGAGTAAAGAGGTCCCACCTGAACCCTCCTTTAGGGAGGAACGGACAAGATAGATGCCAGAATTGACCAAACAGAGTATTCCATCCCATATACGTCACACTCAGTATAAATTTGAGGCATCACGTGGGCCGAGCCAGATCTTTTCCTGCTTCCCTTCCTTCACCCGGCATCCTGGAAGGATCCTGTCTGTTCATCTGCCTGTGGTCCTGATCCGTGCCAGCCCATATCTGTGTGTTCCTGCCTCCGGTTCCTGACTGCTGCCGACTCCAGGAGTCCAGCCTGGACTTTCCCAGGGCTGCCCTACAGCCTCGGTGGTGATGTGAGAGTTATTGGGGGAAAGGAGGGAGGAATGTGGTTTCCATTTTCCTGTATATTTGTATAGATTTAGTAATTTTACCTATTTATCACTACTGTTTCATTAAAGTTGTGTAGTTTAGTTTCCAACCCATAAGTCTCTCTCCCTTATTCTCTCTCCTTTCTCTATCAAGGAGAGAGAGAGATTAATAGAGAGCGTCTGTTATTCGGTTTAATTGCCGGGCCAGTGTTAAACCGTGACATGGATGCAGCATATATTTATGCTGATATCCCAAATTGGCTTTCCCAGACATCTGTTGGAGGCTGATGGGCAGGTCTGTGGATTTGTGTGCTCCCACTTTCAATTCCATCACCAAAATCCTGGTGCAGATGGAAACAGAGATCCACAAAGACCCCGAGTAACATGGAATCATCGTGGTGGGAAAGGACCTTCAGGATCACCAAGTCCAACCATCATGTTGGGGTTTCCTGGGATTTAGGAGGCCTGATTATTCCCAGAAAATTTGGAAAGCTTCAAAGCCTTCTGAAGATGCTTTCCTGTGTCTGGACAGGTAGAGGTTGATCCAACACCCCAGGGATTTGGTCCCTTGGACACAAAGGGATCCAGAGGAATAACAGGGATTGACATCTGGGTCAGTTCAGCTTCTCTGGAGCTTTCTCTGCAGGGAGCAAGAACATAAAGACACAGAAAGATGTGTTGTCTTTCTGTCCTGCTGGGAAAAGATGATGTGAAGCAGCTGCCAGAGATGAACCAGTATCTAGTTTGCTTGTGAGTAAACACAAGATTGCTTTTTGACCAAATTCAAACAGCAGATATGGTTTTATTATTATTATTTTGGTTTTTGTTGTGTTTTTCTTTTAAATTTGTCGTTGGTTTTTTTGTTATAAATCTACAGAAGCCTTATCCAAGCTAAATAATCTCTGTCTCTCTCCCATATGTCAACCAAATGCTCTCAGGCCCCTGTTTAAGATGTTGAGAGTTATTCACTGCTCACACTCTGACCCAGTACCACCCAGACTGGAACCAAACTGCTCCAGTCACTCCAAAATGCCCTCTGATTTCCAGCCTAAGTTTAGGCTGGGTCAATCTTTAACCTGCCTTCCTCTGCCAGCAGTGAGTTTCAGCATAAATAAATGAATAACTCCTTTCCTGGTGGGAGTTCTCTCCTCTATTTAGATTCCCAGTTAATATTCATTTTGCTGGGCTAAGCAGGATATCTTGGCACACCCCAAGTTTCCCTCTCATGTCCTTGTCTCCTTTTTGAACAGGCTTTGCTCTGGGGCAAGAAATTAATGTTTCAGCTGGGACACTTTATCCTAGGATTCAAACAATGCCCCTTGGTATGGAAAGAACCAGGTATTTATTAGTATGCACTTAAAGATAATATATTCATAGCTTTAATCACCCCTGACAAACAAGGCCATCCCTACCCACAGCCATCCCAGGAGCTTTTCCATGGAGCTGTTTTTATATTTTTTCCCACTTCTTGATGGTGGCATTGGTAGGACTGGTAGCACAGAGGGCAGAAAGTTCATACTGAATGAATATTTTATTTTTTTTCCTCCAGATCCAGCTGCAGAAAAATCAGTGCAGGGTGTGAGGTGCTTCTCATCCTGTCCTCCAAGAGCTTTTCCATGGAGCTGTTTTTATATTTTTCCCCATTTCTTGATGGTGGCATTGGTAGGACTGGTAGCACAGAAGGCAGGAGCTTCATATTGTATGAAGATTTTATTTTTTTTCCTCCAGATCCAGCTGCAGAAAAATCAGTGCAGGGTGTGAGGTGCTTCTCATCCTGTCCTCCAGGAGCTTTTCCTTGGAGCTGTTTTTATATTTTTCCCTATTTCATGATCGTGACACTGGTAGGACTGGTAGCACAGAAGGCAGGAGCTTCATATTGTATGAAGATTTTATTTTTTTTTCTCCAGATCCAGCTCCAGAAAGGTTCTTAAAATCAGTGCAGGGGGTGAGGTGCTTCTCATCCTGTCCTCCAGGAGCTTTTCTTGGAGCTATTTTTATATTTTTCCCCATTTCTTGATCGTGGCATTGGTAGGACTCAGCACAGAAGGCAGGTTCTTCATATTATATGAAGATTTTATTTTTTTTCTCCAGATCCAGCTGCAGAAAAATCAGTGCAGGGTGTGAGGTGCTTCTCATCATGTCCTCTATGAGCTTTTCTTGGAGCTATTTTTATATTTTTTCCCCATTTCTTGATCGTGGTGTTGGTAGGACAGGTAACATAGAGAGAGGGAGGTTCATATTGTATGACTATATTTTTTTTTCTCCAGATCCAGCTCCAGAAAGGTTCTTAAAATCAGTGCAGGGGGTGAGGTGCTTCTCATCCTGTCCTCTAGGAGCTTTTCCATGGAGCTATTATTATATTTTTCCCCATTTCTTGATGGTGGCATTGGTAGGACTGGTAGCACGGAGGGCAGGAGCTTCATATTGAAGATTTTATTTTTTTTTCTCCAGCTCCAGAAAGGTTCTTAAAATCAGTGCAGGGGGTGAGGTGCTTCTCATCCTGTCCTCTAGGAGCTTTTCCATGGAGCCATTTTTCTATTTTTCCCCATTTCTTGATGGTGGCATTGGTAGGACTGGTAACACAGAAGGCAGGAGCTTCATATTGTATGAAGATTTTATTTTTTTTCCTCCAGATCCAGCTGCAGAAAAATCAGTGCACAGTGTGAGGTGCTTCTCATCCTGTCCTCCTGGAGCTTTTCCTTGGAGCTGTTTTTATATTTTTCCCTATTTCATGATCGTGACACTGGTAGGACTGGTAGCACAGAAGGCAGGAGCTTCATATTGTATGAAGATTTTATTTTTTTTTCTCCAGATCCAGCTCCAGAAAGGTTCTTAAAATCAGTGCAGGGGGTGAGGTGCTTCTCATCCTGTCCTCTAGGAGCTTTTCCATGGAGCCATTTTTCTATTTTTCCCCATTTCTTGATCATGGCATTGGTAGGACTGGTAGCACAGAAGGCAGGAGGTTCATACTGAATATTTTAATTTTTTTTCTCCAGCTCCAGCTCCAGAAAGGTTCTCAAAATCAGTGCAGGGGTGAGGTGCTTCTAATCCTGTCCTCCAGGACCTTTTCTTGGAGCTATTTTTATATTTTTTCCCCATTTCTTGATGGTGGCATTGGTAGGACTGGTAGCACAGAAGGCAGGAGCTTCATACTGAATGAATATTTTTTTTTTCTTTGCTCCAGATCCAGCTCCAGAAAGGTTCTTAAAATCAGTGCAGGGTGTGAGGTGCTTCTCATCCTGTCCTGAGATAAATGTTGAAGAACAGCTCAGGTGAATTGCTTGCTTGTGAGGTTTTTTTTGCATTGGTGCTAAGGTCTGGCGAGATGGTTGAGATTAAGGGCAGGGTTAATTTCATCCAACTTTGGACATTTAGTGTTTCTGACTGTGGCTTTTTTATAGCCTGTGGGGAGGAAAAAAAAAAAGAATTTTCAGGATTAGGAATAGGAATTTATAGGATGTGTAGGAATCTGACCCATTTTTCACATTTCTTCTGTTCCTTTGAGAAGCCTTTTCCTGTCTGGGGGCTCTGGAAGGTAGAGGGAAAATGAATAGCTGGAGAGCAGCTATTGGTAAAAATTACACATTAATAAATGACATATTGATTTTCAATTGGGAAAAAAATCTGAACTGTCATGGAGAGCAAGGAAATAGCTGGAAAGAGCACGTTTCTCTGCTTTGTTACAGCTGCCAAGTCTCTTGCAGTCACAACATGATTCCTTTTGCCTCTGTTCTTGGAGCAACCCTGCAGAACATCTCCTGCTGCTTTCCCTGGGCTCCACTCCACCAACAAATCCTGACTGCCCTGTGGTGTTGCAGACTTAGAGACCCCTGTCAGAGGGAGAAAGGAAATTCCTTTAATAGGATTTCATCTGGAAAAGGGAACCCATTAAAAGATAACCCCTCCCTACAGCTGCCCAGACCTCTGTAAGGCTGGTTTGTCCCAGATCTTGATGGAGAACTCTTCCCCTGGGAAAGCTCCAGAAGATATGAAGCTGCTCAAGTGGATTGCTTTCATTTTGGATCAACTGAGATGCATTTTGCCTTATTTTATCTCAATTTAAGCTGCCTGTGGTCTGAATTGCACTTTTTTCCCCTGTGTTTTCCCTTTTCTAATCATATTTAGTTGTTGCTCAAGCCCTCTCACACCTTGGCATTGATTCTCCTGGAGAACTGTGCTGAGGTTTCCCACTCCTGCTGCAACAAACTTGGAAAAAACTTGGCTCAGAGTCAGCCAGATTATCCAAGCCCAAGGCTACAAAGTGCACAGCTCCTGATATTTCTAATATTACCAGAATTTGTGGGATTTCTAGGGAAAAATCAAGACTTTGGTGAATTATCATGCCAGCTACTGCAGAGACCTAAGGCAGAGATCCAGGCATTGGATATTTAATTCCAGGTTCATCATCTTGGCTTCTTTGATGGCTAAAAGAAGGATATAGGACCCCTCAGAAGAAAATTAACTTGAGCTTAGATAACTCTCTGATTAAATTATTTTGGACTTTTGATGTTAAGAAAGTGAATCCTCCTTAGAATCATAGAATCATAGAATGGGCTGGGTTGGAAGGGACCTCAGAGATCATCAAGTCCAACCCTTGATCCACTCCCCCCGTGGTTCCCAGCCCATGGCACTCAGTGCCACATCCAGGCTCTTTGGAAAGATCTCCAGACACGGAGAATCCACTACTTCCCTGGGCAGCCCATTCCAATGCCTGATCACCCTCTCCAGAAAGAAATTCTTTCTCATCTCCACCCTAAGCCTCCCCTGGCACAACTTGAGACCTTTTGTGCCCTCTTGTCTTGCTGAGAGTTGCCTGGGAAAAGAGCCCAACCCCCCCCTGGCTCCAACCTCCTTTCAGGGAGTTGGAGAGAGTGATGAGGTCTCCCCTGAGCCTCCTCTTCTCCAGCCTCAACACCCCCAGCTCCCTCAGCCCTTCCTCACAGGACTTGTGCTGGATCCCTTCACAGCCTCCTTGCTCTTCTCTGGACCTGCTCCAGCACCTCAATCTCCTTCCTGAGCTGAGGGGCCCAGAACTGGACACAGGACTCAAGCTGTGGCCTCCCCAGAGCTGAGCACAGGGGCAGAATCCCTTCCCTGGACCTGCTGGCCACGCTGTTCCTGAGCCAGCCCAGGATGCCATTGGCCTTCTTGGCCACCTGGGCACACTGCTGGCTCCTGTTCAGATTCCTGGCAATCCAGACTCCCCGGTCCCTTTCTGCCACTCTGTGCCCAGCCTGGAGCTCCCCATGGGGTTGTTGTGGCCAAAGTGCAGGACCCGGCACTTGGAATGTTGAACCTCATCCCACTGGGATCATCCCAACTCTCCAGTCTGTCCAGGTCCCTCTGCAGAGCCCTCCTGCCTTCCAGCTGATCCACTATCCAGTTGAGTTGTTCTATCTAAATGAAACATCCAGATTCTCCTGGTGGAACAGGGAGTGTAGCCTGAACCTCTGGAAGGAAGTTCCTGCTGTTTTCAGGTGGGATAAAACATGGGAAACCAATGGTTTCTTTTCTGACTGTTTTAAAAACAGACCAATCAAAAAGGGAGGTAGACCTTTATATTTTACATGGGAGGATAAATTCTCAGCTTGGCACCTTTTCTACTTTCCTGCAGTAACCTGGATTTAAATGGATAAAATTCCTGGATTTCACCCCTGATTCCTTCTCAGAAAAGCTACTTATGGTGCTGGGTCTCTGTGAACTGGTATATAATGGTATAAACTGGTATAAAATGGCTCAAGGCTTCTGAAGGCAACTGCAACATCATGACATGAGTCTCCCAACTGGGTTTTCCCTCCCCTCCTCTTGGCTTCCCAACAAATCTATGATGGGGACAGGTCTTAGCTCATGCTATTCCCCAAGGTGTCCATGGGCCAAAAAATCCCTTTCCAAAAGGCAGTTTGGAAGCAGAAATCCCTTCTTAAGGGAGTAAAAGAGCTGAGGAATATTAATGCTGAGCTCTTACTGCCAGATGGCCTTCAGGAGTGGTCCCTGAGTATTTAAATTCCTCCCCCAGACCCAGGCAATGAGTGCAGAGCTCTGCAGGAGCTGAGAGCCACTTCTGCACCCAGAGGCTGTTTCCTGGTGGTATCCAAGCTTCTGTGGTTCCTGGAAAAATAGACTGGCCACGTTTTCCTTTTGTGCAAGGCAGTGCCTTCTGATGATTCCTGCTGAGGTGCTCAGAAAGAAGCCATTGTCAGAAATAAAAATAAAAATTAAAAAAAAAAAAAGGAAAAAATGATGGCAAGGTGCCCTCCCACACGAAGGGAAGCAAGGACAATTTTGGGAATACCACCCTGACTTCAGCAGCAACTGACAGCTGAGGCAGGGCATGGGTTTGGAAAAGGCTTTCAGAGCTCTAAAGGCTTGGACCAACCACGTTCTTCAGCAGTGGAAGAAAACTGAATGATGGGGTGGTGCTAAGGGGCTGCAGATCCCCTGCCAGCCTCCCACGAGCCTTTTTTTGATCCAAAAATGCTGATTAAAATGATTTTTTTTTTTAAAGAACATCGACCTTCGGGCTCCAACCAGCTGGTGGGTTCATGGCTTCCAGGAGGGAAAAGCTTGGGAGGTCACATCCTTATTTTTTTTTTTTTTTCTGGGGGGTGGGCTTATTAAAAAGACTCATGATGGAAAAGAGAGATTGGAGGTGAGGAGATGGTGGCACCATGGAATCTCCTGGTGCAAGGGTGTTTCTTACTGAAGAAAAAAATTGTTCCACCCCTTCTTAATGAAGTGCCCTCATTCTTCTGTCTTAAACCTTCCTGAGTCCCTGCAACACTGCAGTGGGATGAGCTGAGCTGGTTTGGTTTTCAACCAGAAAAAGTTCCTGATCTGGCTCTCTGAATTGTCACCCTGATGGCACCAGAAACGGGGAGAGGTCCCCTCCTTTTGCCAGCTGTGTGGTCTTCAAATTCTTGTGGGAATGGAAGCTTAAAATAATGGAATTATATGGCTTTATTGTGTACAACCAATAAAAATAATAATAATAATAAAAAAGAAAATGAAAATAAAAATAAAAAATAAAAATAAAAATGAAAATAAAAATAAAAATGAAAATAAAAATGAAAATAAAAATAAACTAGATGGAGGCCAAGAGGATAAGGTTTCTCTAAGACTTCTTTACAGTCTTGAAGGCAAAATGCAGCCAGTGGTTTGAGCCTGGAGAGCCCTTCCCAGAAAAGACAAGGAGAAAGCCTTCAGCATTTCAGATGTGTAGCTGAAGGGCAGAATGTTATGGAAAGCAAATGAATAAGTGGTTTTAAATAGGGATTAGAGAAAATCCCAGACCTTAAATCCAGTTTGGATTTTTTTAAATTCAAATTTGGATTTAAGTCCAGTTGGACAGCACTGAGCTCTTGATGTCCTCAAACTGGTAGGGCACAGCCATGGGAAATGCATCTCTATCTTCTTTTTGGTTGTTCTGTGTTTTCTCACTTCTTGCTGTCCCTTTAAAGGAAGTACTCACCAGCTTATTCTCCAGTCAAACCAAAAACCAGTCCATTTTCAAGCATTTTACTGCCCATGATGGGATGAGCAGTGCAATGTGCATGCAGACATTCAGCCTATGTAATGGTTATAAATCTAATTTATCTATGATAAAGCTTATCACGAAGTCCCTTCTTGAATATGAGGATTTCTGAGCTTTCTCCATCCACAAGAAATTTCCAGGGAATGGAGAAAAAAGCAGCATTGTGGAAGAGATGGTTTTTTTCTGCATCACTCAGTATCCTCAACCTGATTTTCTACCTGCAGGTCTTATTTGATTGGGTTTGCATTGATTTTTCTTTGCACTGAGTATCAGCAGGAAGAGACAAAGTATTAGAAGTTTGCTGAGTTTGTTTCCTTTTTGGGCACTTTAATAACAAAAAAAAAAATAATAAATATATTCCTATGGTGGGAAACTTATTTAAAGTTAACCCATGATGAAAGTTAAAGTTAAAGTTAAAGTTAACCATCATGATGAAATTCAACAAGGGGAAGTGTAGAGTTTTGCATTTGGGGAAGAACAACACGATGGCCCAGTATAGGTTGGGGGCTGACCTGCTGGAGAGCAGTGGAGGTGAAAGAGACCTGGGGGTCCTGGTAGACAAGAGGATGACCATGAGCCAGCAATGTGCCCTTGTGGCCAAGAAGGCCAATGGCATCCTGGGGTGCATTAGAAAGGGTGTGGTTAGTAGGTCAAGAGAGGTTCTCCTCCCCCTCTATTCTGCATTGGTGAGGCCGCACCTGGAGTATTGTGTCCAGTTCTGGGCCCCTCAGTTCAAGAAGGACAGGGAAGTGCTTGAAAGAGTCCAGCGCAGAGCTACTAAGATGATGAAGGGAGTGGAACATCTCCCTTATGAGGAAAGGCTGAGGGAGCTGGGTCTCTTTAGTTTGGAGAAAAGGAGACTGAGGGGTGACCTCATCAATGTTTTCAAATATGTAAGGGGTGAGTGTCAGGGAGATGGAGTTAGGCTTTTCTCAGTGGTGACCAGTGATAGGACAAGAGGTAATGGGTGTAAATTGGAGCACAGGAGGTTCAAGTTGAATATCCGGAAACATTTTTTTCCTGTAAGGGTGACAGAGCCCTGGAACAGGCTGCCCAGGGGGGTCGTGGAGTCTCCTTCACTGGAGACATTCAAAACCCGCCTGGACACGTTCCTATGCGAAGTGCTCTAGGTGGCCCTGCTCTGGCAGGGGGGTTGGACTAGATGATCTTTCGAGGTCCCTTCCAACCCCAAGGATTCTATGATTCTGTGATTCAAGGTCAGGTTGTATCTTGCTGCACGGAAATCCTAAAATTTCCTAGCTTGAACCAAGATATTTTTTAATTTCTTTGCTTCCTTTGGACTGTGGGAGTAGTGTTTATGTGAGGAAGGGTGAGTAGAAGTTCAGGGTATATAAGTTCTTGATTGTGCTCATAATGGTGCCAAACCAGGATGGTGTCCTGAGGGTTTACAACTCACTTGTGCTTGTTCATCCTCAACAGTTTGATAGGAAAAGTCCCTTCAGCTCTGGACTTTTGTCTGCAGTCCAAGGGCATCCCCTTGCTTAAGTGTGTTCAGATTTCTGTGCCCACTTCGTTCAGAAGGAAAACTCCATTTCAGTCAAGGATTTGCTTGGGTTCCCATCTGTGCCCCAACATCAGCAGCTTCTGTTGGATCTCTAGGTGAATCTGCTTGTTGAAATGGTTCTGAGGTTGTGTTATCCCCAAAGAGTGAAGAGAGATATGAGCTGTTCCCCAAATACTCCCAACCGGAATGATTCCAGAGAATCCTAGAATAATCTGGGTTGGAAGGGACCTCCCAAGGTCCCCCAGTCCCAGCCCTGCAGTATCAGGGACACTCTCACCCAGCTCAGGGTGCTCAGAGCCTCCTCAAGCCTCACCTTGAACATCTCCAGGGATGAGACCTCAACCCCCTCCCTGGGCATCAGTCCAAGGACATCCCCTTGCTTAAGGGTGTTCAGATTTCTGGGCCCACTTTGTTCAGAAGGAAAAATCCATTTCAGTCAAGGATTTGCTTGGGTTCCCATCTGTGCCCCAACATCAGCAGCTTCTGTTGGATCTCTAGGTGAATGTGTTTGTTGAAATGGTTCTGAGGTTGTGTTATCGCCAAAGAGTGAAGAGAGATATGAGCTGTTCCCCAAATACTCCCAACCGGAATGATTCCAGAGAATCCTAGAATAATCTGGGTTGGAAGGGACCTCCCAAGGTCCCCCAGTCCCAGCCCTGCAGTATCAGGGACACCCTCACCCAGCTCAGGGTGCTCAGAGCCTCCTCAAGCCTCACCTTGGACATCTCCAGGGATGAGGCCTCAACCCCCTCCCTGGGCAGCCTGGGCCATTTTTCCTCTCATGGTAAAGAACTTTATCCCAACATTTTTTGCTGACATGATGGATTCAAAGGTAGGAAAGAAAAAAAGATTTTAACCCATGAGCAGAAGCTGCAGAGAAATAGCCACAAGAAGACAAGATGTAGAATCAGCACCTCATGAGAGATTACCAGCATTCTTTGAGGTTTTTTCAGCAGACTGTGCATTTCTGTGTGGTCCTAGCCCAAAGTAAATACACTTGGAATCACCAATGAGAGGTGGTGACATCTCAACCCATGTCATTGCTGGTGCTCAGGGTTCACACTTGTGCTCACCACAATAATCTGTATTTTTGATGGCAGAGTTAAATATTCAGGACAGAGGTAAAGAGGGCACAATTCAGAAAGAAGTGTGTTGCTTAAAAAAAAAATGTGAAAGGAAGTTCTGCTTCACCAAGAAATGTTGTAGGGAGAACTATCTCCTGTGGAAGGTTAGGAATTTATAATGCTTCAGTGAGTTGGTCCAGAATCAAAGAGCCTGAAGCCCACATATGTTCCTCTGTTTAGTGGCTCTTCCCAGGGGAAAGAGATTTTTCCCTTTGTTGGCTTCACATCTTGGGAGGTTTGTTCTCTATGGGGCAGCCTGAGTCACAGAATTTCGATCCCTTGCTTGATCCCTGAAGCCTGGTACTTCAACATAATATATTCAAACGGATGCAGAAAGTCCAAACATGAAACTCTTGAAAACTTTGGCTGTGTCATCATCTTTCCATGAGTTTTTGCACTCCCTGTTTACTCCCTGAGCTCTCCCAGCTCAGAGGGAAATGCAACCAGAGAGCAGCAGATGAATAAACTTCAGTCCTCAGCTTGGTGAGGTACTTCCACAGCACTTCAGAGCCACCAAATTGTCACAGTTCATAAAGACCTCAAGGATCACCCCATCCAAATGTCAACACTCCCCTCCTTGAATAAAGTTCATGAATCACTTCTGTATCACCCACTGGACTTGTCCTGAAGTTCCTCATCTCCATGGGTTTTAAACACCTCCAGGGATGGGGACTCCAGCACCTCCCTGGGCAGCCCATTCCAATCCCTGACTGCTCTCTCAGGAAAGAAATCCTTCCTCAGGTTTGCTCTAAACCTCCCCTGGTGCAACTTCAGCCCATTCCCTGGGCTCCTCTCATTGTTCCCTGGGGAGAAGAGCCCAGCACCCACCTCCCTACAACCTCCTCTCAGGGAGCTGTGGAGCTCCAAACTAAATATTCCCAATTCTTTTCTCCATATAAATACTACATATAAATATAACTATATAAATAATTCCCTATTATTTTCTCCAAACTAAATATTCCCCAATTCCCAGGCCTCTCCTCACAGGATTTGTCCTCCAGACCCTTCCCCAGGGATGGCAGTCAGGAAGTGCAAGGCTTGGAACTCCTCAACAAAGGAATGAGCACCCCAACCCCTGCAGCCAAGGCCAAAGAGCCCAGCACCCACCTCCCTACAATCTCCTCCCAGGGAGCTGCAGGCAGCAAGAAGGTCTCCTCTCAGCCTCCTCTTCTCCAAACTCAACATTCCCATCATAGTCACTTGGATCACATTCCCTCATCCCAAGGCTCAGACAACCCAACTCCCAGCATTTGCTCAGAGAAGTTGTGGATGTCCCCTCCGTGGAAATGTTCAGGGCCAGGTAGAGGAGGCTTTGAGCATCTTGGTTTAGTTGAGAGGTATCCCTTCTCCTGGCAGGGAGGTTGGAGTAGATTATCTCCAAGGTTCCTTCCAATCTAAGCCACTCTATGAGTGAGAGCATCACCAAACATCCATTTTCCAGCACTCAGAAGAATTATCTCCTAAGGAATCATCCCACAACCTCAGCACACCTTTAGTGACTCCTTCCCTACATCCTTCCAGATGTAGTGACTCCTTCCCTACATCCTTTACCTGAAGAGTTGGCCAAGGAAGGAGATATATTCCCTCAGCAGTTTTAACCCATTCTCCCTCTTAGAGCTAATGGTGAAGATGGGACACTGACCAGTGAAGTTTTCTGCATGTTTGGTGGGCTCTGCCTAGCACAGATGCTTTCTGGGGTTTGCTAATCCAGAATCCCATCTGGGGAACTCTGTTGTCCCTGCATTTTCTGATTAATGTAAAGCTAATATGGGTTTAGCCCCTTCAGCTACAAGTATTCTTCTTCTGTTGTGCCTTGCCCTTTAGAAAAGAAACCCAAACCATTCAGCTTTTTGATTGCTCCAGCACAGCTGTAGCTAAATTCTCCTTTAAGTGCACTTTGTAATGTTTGGGTCCCAGAAAATTACCTCTGTGCTTATTTCTGCAATCTTCTGTTCCACACTCAATGTGAGGAACAATTCAAATGCATTATGATTGAAAAATGCCATTATTTGTGAGATGGTTTTCATTTACAGACAGCATCCCTGGGTAAGTGATGGCTGATTGATGCTCCATTCCTGCTCACTGCTGTGCAGAAAGAAAAAAAAAAAAGGAATATTGGGTACCAAATCCAGGCACTTTCTTAGAGAGAAAATAATATTTGTGATGGAAGTGTAAATTCTATGTCATGTAAAACTCATCTGGAGGAAGAAAATAAAAAGGGGGCAGATGAACTAGTTGATGCTGAGGGATGAAGATGGGAAGGATGGTTCTGTTGGTGAGGTAGTACCCTGGAAATTGTCAGAATTCTGCAAATAAAGGTCTGAATGTGTTTCAAGAGCTTTCCTGTGCTGGGTCAGCACACCTGGTTGTATTTACTCACCTGGTTTGGTGATTGGAAGTGTGAGGAGTTACTTTAAACCCCTCTGATCTTCTGAGCTTCTTCTCCAGGTAGGAACTCATCTTCCTTCAAATCCCAGCTGCAGGGCTGCCTTCAGGGAGTGATTTTTCCCTTGTTCTCATTTTATAAAGCCATTTTGACCACTCTACAGTGTCAAACTTCCCAGAAGGTTTAAAACTGATGCAGCATCCACCAGAGCATCCTAACCCTGCTTCCACCCTGAGCAGTTTCTCCTGATGGTTCCTGGCTGAGCCCAGGAGCAGCCTTGTGAATGCTGTGCAGAACAGGGTCTCATTTGGGGCTGAAAGATAAAAAAATAAAAGGAAAAGGTTAAACTTTTCCACTATATCACACTGCAAAATATTTCCTAACGTTTTCTACAGTGTTTCTGAGCAGCTTTGTCTTTTCTATATTATTAAATGCAATTTTACTCCTTCTACCCACCAATATTTTTCTTCAGATATACTTTAAAAGCTCTTTCAACTGATCCCTCTCAGACAGGAATCCTCTAGGCTCTTAAACACTATTTACCTCTGTGCACCTCCAAATCTCCCACTTCTATTCTTTGTTTTTCTTGTTTCCATTTATTTTCTATTGATTTTCTGACTCTCTTGGATTTCACTTTGCCATCTGTCCATGGGAAATCACACCTCTCCAGATAGCTAACAAAACCCTCCCAGAGTTCATGTACATTTTTCTTCTGCTTTTCTTCCTCTCGATCAATTTTTCTCATTAATCAATCTTACCAGCCTAGAGACAAGAGGCCTCTCAGAAGTACCAAGGATATAAATGATGGGTTGAGACCCTTCCATTTTCCTGGAAGAACTGTTATCAGACCATGATCACCCATCCCTCAGAAACCACCAAATTCCAGTTCCATGAGTAATTCTCCTTTCTGATGTCATGAGTTCCAAAATAAGCAGCTTGTGGTACATGTCTGACCTTCCAGGTCCTGCAGTTTTTGTCACTACAACCCCAGGCAATGCTACAGGCTTGGGGAGATGTGGCTGGAGAGCTGACAAGCAGGAAAGGACCTGGGGGTGATGGTTGGTACCCAGCTGGATAGGAGCCAGCAGTGTGTCCAGGTAGCCAAAAAGGCCACCAGCATCCTGGCTTGGATCAGGAATGGTGTGGCCAGCAGGAGAAGGGCAGGGATGGTGCCCCTGGGCTGTGTTCAGTTCTGGGCCCCTCACTCCAAGAAGGACATTGAGGGGCTGGAGGGAGTTCAGAGAAGGGCAAGCAAGTGGGGAAGGGTCTGGAGAACAAATCTGAGGGGCTTGGGAATGTTGAGTTTAGAGAAGAGGAGGCTGAGAGGAGACCTTCTTGCTGTCTGCAGCTCCCTGAGAGGAGGTTGTAGGGAGGTGGGTGCTGGGCTCTTCTCCCCAGGGAACAATGAGAGGAGCCCAGGGAATGGGCTGAAGTTGCACCAGGGGAAGTTTAGACCAACCTGAGGAAGGATTTCTTTCCTGAGAGAGCAGTCAGGGATTGGAATGGGCTGCCCAGGGAGGTGCTGGAGTCCCCATCCCTGGAGGTGTTTAAAACTCATGGAGATGAGGAACTTCAGGAGAGACCCTCAGGGGTGAGACAGATATCAATAGATATATATTTTTTTTTTTTTTGGTGGAAATGTTGACAGCTGGACATGGTGATCCTGGAGGTCTTTTCCAGCTGTGGTGATTCTGTGATCCTGGGAATTGGAAACCCATTCCAGGCAGTGTGCTAATTAAGCTGCCCAAGAAATCTCTTGCACAAGAGAGCAAAGTCGATTGTTTTACATGGCCAGGCATAAAATACCAGCTCAGAAGTTCAGCATGGATTTTGAACAGTACAAGAAGTTGATTAGTCCATTAAAAAAATGGATTTAGGCAAGCTGGGATAGCTCTCTTTTCTTCTGCCCAGCAATGGGCTCTACATCTAACCCAGGAATTTCCCTTGGCTCAGACCTCAATTAATCAGAGATCCCAGATCAATGATTTGGTCTTGCCAAAGGAAACAGAAATTAGGGAAGAAGGTTCATGTCCAAGTTTGCTTTAGGTGCCAGTCCAATGATCAAGATGTGAACCTACCAAGTGTTCCTTAGACATGGTCTGCTAGGATGCATCCCCTCCTCTTTTGGCAGCTGGATTTTTTGCCTTTACATCCAAGAGTTCTTCTAATCTTTGCCATGGTTTAATTGCAGAGAAGATGGAGATGCAGAGGCACTTCGGGAGATGCTCCAGTGGGTGATGTAGGTATTTATTTTTCAATTATTTTATTTAAGGGGAGGGCTGTTGTTGATGGTTGGATGCAGTGATCTTAGAGGTCTTTTCCAACCACAGCAATTCAGTGATTCCATTGCTACAAAATGACCAGAAGAAACCTTTATGGTGCTTTATCTGGGTTTCCACCTTCACTGAAGGACGGTGTGGAGCAGCTGATACATTTCCTCTTTCTCAGTGCTTTTCTGTTAAAAAGAAAGGTGATGGATTCCTTACCTGTGCACTTGGTTGCAATCCCTGAACTGATGGGTCACAGCCCCAACCAGCTGTCTTAAACCCAGAAAGAAGCTGCCAAGGCTCTCCCTGATGTGTGGCATTTGGTTGCTCCCAAATGAGCATCCTCTGTTCCTGTGCTCAAGGAATATCCAAAGATTTAAGGGACATGAGAAGCCTACAGAAGGTTGGCAGATGTCACCAGGGTTCTGCAGATCTTGTACCAAAGGATCAGACAGTGAATTTTAGAGCTAAGAGCTTCTCATTTGATATCAATAATTATCTAGAAGCACAAGACTGCATCTAAAAGAAACCAACTCTGTGTTAACTGTACAGAGTCCTCATTATGAATCAGTGGTCTGCAGGCTCTCTCCTGTCTTTAAGAATCTGTTCATACCTTCAAACATCTGATTTTTATTTTTTTTTTAATGTTTTTTGGGGGGGATCCCATGGGATGAAGTTGCCTCCTGAAGAGGAGATGCTCAGTGTCAAGCTTCAGTCTTTGTTTCTCCTGTCTCTTCACATTTCTTTCCTCATGCTGGTTTTATTTGCTTTGGGAAAACTGCAAAAGGGCTGATCAGCTGAAAGTCAGCAGGAGGCTTTGACCAGGCTTTGATGGGGTTTGGATTAATCAAGTGAGAAATAGTGATGGAGTGACAGATTCAGCTTCAGAATTAATCCTTTTGGTTGAAATGGCTGACACATTGTAATGTCTCTCTCTTGTTTCTTTTAAGTGTTTTTACTTAGCTATTCAGAACTAAATAAACAGCTCTTGGAGGGGGAAGAAAGACACCAAATGATTTCTCATTCTTTATTGCAAATAGCTCTTTGGATTCTGTTAGAACTCGGTGGCTTTGCTGAGTCAGGTGCTGCAAGAAGCATTCCAAGGGCTTGGAATCACAAGTTCTGATTAAGAGCTCAATAAAGAATGGAACATCACCTTCAGTCCCCAGCTGAGGATCTGAAACACCATGGGACTTCATCCCTACTCTTCAGGTAGATGTTGGCTTCAGTTTGGAAACAAGGTTTAATGGAAATGAAATAATTACAGTGGAAGACTCTGGGTTCCCTTTTCTCCAAAATAGATTTTATGGCTGATTGGTGACTCAGCCAAGGACAAAGTGGAACTTTTCTGGATACTTTAAGACACAGAAAGGCTGTTGGGTTGTTGAGTAGGATCTCCAAGTCCTTTTAGGAAATACAAACAGCATGGGGTCAATGGTGACCAGTTCAAAAAGAGTTTGACATTACTGATGACATGGAGGTGCCACATTTGGGTATTTCCTGGCTTTTTGCTCTCATGTAGCAAGCAGAGGCAGCTGATATTCCTCATTCTTGGTGTCATCCAAGCTTGGTGTCCAAAACACAGCCTTCATTTCATCTTCCCCCCAAGATCCCATTCTTACTTTGACCAAGGGGAAAAACCCATGGAGTCAGCTCTGGGAGAAACTGGGCTGAAAAAAAACCTGATCAGGTGCAGAAGTGGATCCAGACTGCATTCCCTATGACACTTCAGTAAAGAATATGGATTCCTATTTATTTAAAGGGCTAGATGAGTGCCTGAGGATATCTGTTTGTTTCTTACATCTTGACAGCTGTGGCTTTCAGATGATAAACCCTCTGAAAAGAGAGTGGCAACACCTCTAAAAGATTCATCTGTAATCTAGGCAGTAAAAAGGAACAACACTGGGGCTAAGAGCTGACACTTTGAATCCCATCTTTTAACTGTGTATGAAACACATATAAAAATAGTGATTTATTGACACTGATTATTGTACAATCTGCTCCATAAAAAAAAATCAAAAGCTGAGAATGGAGAGCTTTGTTTCTTGGCTTCACTCCCAGGGTAGGGTTGTTGCACACTGTGCTTTCTTTATTAACATCTTTCAGTTTATTTCACCTGTTTGGACAACTTCTAGAATAAGAGAGGAAGAATCCCCAACTCTAATATGTAGAATAAGAGAAACTCACCATTTACTTCATGAATTCATGAATTTCCATCAGGTGTAAAGTGAGACCAGATGTAGATGACACTGTGTGATGAATGGACTCAATACAGCTCTCTAGGCACAGGCATCTTTTGGCATCTGATGTTTCCTGGGAAAACTGAGACCTCTCCACAGAGATGACAAAGTATTTATGGAATAATTCCATCCTCTTGGAGCAGTAGCAGAAATTCAGGTGAAATACCCTGGGTCATCTCCCCTGGAGGTCTTTGGAGGTGTCCAAAGGAGAGTGAGTAAAATGATCAGAGTTCTGGAGCACCTTCCCTAAGAAAGGTGGCACATCTTCTCCTGGCTCTTCTCCCAGGTGAGCTCAGAGCAACCTTCCAATATCTGAAGGGGCTTCAAGAAAGCTGGGGGAGGGCTTTGGACACTGGGGGGTAGGGAGAGGAGAAGGGAAATGGGTTAAAACTTGGAGAGAAAGGGGAGATTGAGGTTGGAGATGGGGAAGGAATTCTTGAATTTGAGGGTTGTGAGATGCTGGAGGAGGTTACCCAAAGAAGCTGTGACTGCCCCATCCCTGGCGGTGTTGAAGGTTGGATGGGGCTTGGAGCCCCCTGGGCTGGGGGAGGGGTCCCTGACCATGGCAGGGTTGGAACTGGATGAGCTTTAAAGTCCTTTCCAACCCAAATCATTCTGTTATTTAGTGATTTTATGTCTTTTCCAGAGTCAAGCCTTTAAGCTTGCTTTCCTGAGTTCCTGACTCAAGTCTGGGAGATGAGGATATGGACAGGCATGATGCTTTTATATTCTTTACATGCTTCTCAAAGAGGTTTTCAGATGCAAAGGAGCATTTGAATCTTCCCAAATTTGAGCTCTGGTGCAGAGCTCGGTTGGCAGGAGGCCAGAAGTGATTCTGCCTGCAGGGACTGGATGAGCTTTAAGGTCCTTTCCAACCCAAACTGCTCTGTGATTCCCTGATCTCCACTATCAGGAGATCCCTGAGCCTAAGCAGCTGCATTGGTCAGTAGAGCTGGGAAAGCCCTGGCATAGAATCATAGAATCATAGAATTGGCTGGGTTGGAAGGGACCTCAGAGATCATCGAGTCCAACCCTTGAACCACCGTTGAGGCTGCTAGACCATGGCACTGAGTGCCACATCCAGGCTCTTTGGAAAGATCTCCAGACACGGAGAATCCACTACTTCTCTGGGCAGCCCATTCCAATGCCTGATCACCCTCTCCAGAAAGAAATTCTTCCTAATCTCCAACCTAAACCTCCCCTGGCACAACTTGAGACCCTGCCCTCTTGTCTTGCTGAGAGTTGCCTGGGAAAAGAGCCCAACCTCCCCCTGGCTCCAACCTCCTTTCAGGGAGTTGCAGAGAGTGATGAGGTCTCCCCTGAGCCTCCTCTTCTCCAGCCTCAACACCCCCAGCTCCCTCAGCCCTTCCTCACAGCAATTCTGCTGGATCCCTTCACAGCCTCCTTGCTCTTCTCTGGACCTGCTCCAGCACCTCAATCTCCTTCCTGAGCTGAGGGGCCCAGAACTGGACACAGGACTCAAGCTGTGGCCTCACCAGGGCTGAGCACAGGGGCAGAATCCCTTCCCTGGACCTGCTGGCCACGCTGTTCCTGAGCCAGCCCAGGATGCCATTGGCCTTCTTGGCTACCTGGGCACACTGCTGGCTAAAACATCTGACATTTTTTCTGTTGATCACAAGGAAAGCCCAAGAGGTGAGATGTAACCAGCACATTGTGCACCTACAGCAGGGTGGAGAAGTTTCTCTTTGCTTCTGGATGGTCCTGTGCACCACAAAGTACTTGACATGCTCAATTTCTCTATTGTGGCCATTGCCACAATAATCATAATTTTCAAATGAGTCTTTTCTCAGCAATTACAGCTGACCTGCAGTGGTAATTGAGTTTTTTTGGTACTCAGGGGTGCCCTGAGCCCAAAACATAAAGAAGCAGTGTCATTGTCAGGGTATGTTTGCCTTCCTTGCTCTGTCCTTTTACGAGGAATAATAATGCCAGAGTTCATTTGGAGCAAGATGAATGGCTTCAAAGGGTTCCCAATAAAAACCAGCCTCATGTGGGGTTGCTGCATACTTTAGTGGGAGGTCTGGAAGAAAGATGATCCCCTCATTTGAGGCTGCCAAGTGTGGGGAATTGTCATCCCCTGAAGATTTCAGATAGGACTATCTTTGGCAGTTCTTGCCCAGTCAATAGACCTACAGTTATTATGCAATTTCCCTTTGCTGTAGGTTTGATTTGTTCTGTCACAGAGGGAGTTTTTCTGGAGAATCCATAAGGGAGCAGCCACCCTGCCATGCACAGCTTGGCAGATGATGACTGTCCTGATGAGAAAGAAAATAGAGATTTTTCTAACCTGACAATATTACACTGGGAAACCCTCGTCCAGTGAGGCCAGAATAGTTTGTTCCAACCATCTCAAGTCTGATGAACTTCTGCTCAAACTATTGACCTCAAAGGCAACAAAACAAAGGAAACTGTCCCAGCACTGCTACCCAGGCTCTTCTCATCCCAGGTGGCAGAAATTCTGTTCGAGACATGTTAAAAGTACTAAAGCACTGGCAGCTCCTGTTTCAGGACACAGGTTTGAAGCCAAAGTTCTGCTTTCAACTTTGCTACTACCACGAAACGTCCTCCTTGAGATTTCTGCATGTTTGGAAACGTGGAATTTGGCCTTCAGGCTTTGGAGGAGGTGCTAAAAAAGGGTGATTTTACCATGTGTGTCTTGGTGTGTTCCTAAGTGATGTCCTTAGGCTCTTGCTGTCTCTTTCCATACCAGAAAGGGAGACTAAGGACAGGGAGAGAAAAATTCAAGATGTTCTTTTATCTAAACACACACTTCATATGAGCTAGCTACACATTTCAACCTTTTGCAGCAAAAATCTCCTACAAAACAAGCACAAAAACCTCAACGACCACAAAACAAAACAAAACAACACAACAACAGAGTCATGTGTTCTTCTTTGATCCTCTCTCCTTCCCTCCAGCCACAGGAGGAGTTGGGATTAATTTATCGCATCGTTGAGTTCAGAGCTCAAGATGAGAAGTTTTCATCCATCTGACAGCTAAAAAAAAAAACCCAAAAAACCTCCACCCACTGGAGTGGGACCCTGCAGTCCACCCACTGATGTGGGGAGGATAACAGGGAAAAAGGAGGCAAGAACTTCAGCTACCCCCATAGTTTTTGTTTGCTTATTTTGTTGGTTTTTTTTTATATATGAGGACAGAATTCCTGTTCTAAATCAAAGCCATGCACACTTTTGAATTTTAGACTACTTTTCTTCCACACTCAGATCAGGGGGAGGTTGATGGTGATCTCAAAGAGATGAAGATCCAGCCATAAATGGGTTCTCCTGCCTGTATGCTCATGGCTATTTCTGTTCTGATAATCAAGAGCCAAAACTTTTCTCAAGTCCTGGTCTCCTGCCTTTCCATAACGGATTTCTGCATATATAGTTTCAGTCTCAGCTAGAAAGCTCCACCTTATATGGGCAGTTTCTTAGGATATCATTAAATTTACCCACTAAACTTGTCATTGAACCAGCTGGGGGATGGAGGACAACAGGCAATGGTTTCAAAATTGAGGAGGGGAGATTTAGGTTGGACATTAGGAAAAAATTATTTTAATGTGAAGGTGGTGAGACCCTGGAACAGGTAGCCCAAGGAAGCTGTGGCTGCCCCATCCCTGGCAGTGTTGAAGGTTGGATGGGGCCTGGAGCACCCTGGGCTGGGGGAGGGGTCCCTGGCCATGGCAGGGGTGGCATTGGGTCAGCTTTGAGGTCCCTTCCAACCCAAAGCTCTCTGGGATTCTGTGATTCCTCTCCCAGGGATGGTGCAGGAGGGTTTGGGAATGTTCCTTCAAACCTTCCCCTCCTTTCCCCAGGTGCTGGGAGGTTGAGGTGGGACAGCCAAGGGTGAGATCCATCTGACCAGGTGTAGCTGCACACACCCAGAGCAAGGTTTGGGTGCAATCCAAGCAGAACCAGGGTTCTGACACAGGGGGGTAGAGAGAGGAGAAGGGAAATGGGTTAAAACTTGAAGAGGGGAGATTGAGATTGGAGATGGGGGAGAAACTCTTTGAGGTGAGGGTGGTGAGGCCCTGGTTGCCCAGGTTGCCCAAGGAAGCTGTGGCTGCCCCATCCCTGGCAGTGTTGAAGGTTGGATGGGGCTTGGAGCCCCCTGGGCTGGGGGAGGGGTCTCTGACCATGGCAGGGGATTTGTCTGGATGAGTTTCCAACCCAAACCTGCTTGGGATTCTGTGATTCTCTACCCAGTTCTGTGTCCCAATAAGGAATGGGAGCACAGAGGGGTATCCGAGTTCTTTGCTTGCATGTGCAGGGGTTTTCCTGTAGATCCTTGAGAATACCTGCAAAGGAAGAGACCTAGAAAACAGTTTTGAGAAAGGAGGAATTTGGTCTTTTCTATGGAAAATTCTCCCAAATGAATTCCATCAAAGGCTCTTGCTTTCAGAATTAACCTTAACATTATTTTTTTTTCTGATCTGGTGGTCCTGGCCAGCTTTACTAGGAGATGCTCTTTGATGGGGTTGAACTTTAGCAGGAGCCAAAGAGCTGTCAGAAAACCTGGGCAGAGATGTGGGTTCAGACTTTTGGGTGTGGAAATCAGCAAAACCTTTGGGATGTGATGGAATCATTCAGTTGGGATCTATCAGGTTAAGGTTAGTGGAGGGAAACTGGTTTAGTTCACCTGAGAAGACACCTTAAAACCTGCAAGGTTGGTCAAACCCAAAGGCTTAAAGGAAAAGGGCAGAAAAGGCATCAGACACCCTGAGCTGGTTGTTAACATCTGTTCAGAGAGAGTTTATTCTTCTTGGAAATGATTAACTCATCCTTTCTGGCAATTTTTCTGGGAAAAAGACACGGTCTCCCTCTCTTTTAATGGAGCAGACGAGTGATAAAGGACCTGCCATGTGAATGGTTATAGAAACTAAATCAATCCCTGATTTTTGGCAGATGGGGAAGACAATTTCTGGAGTTTGGACACACTGCAAATACTCAGCTTTGCAGCACAGCTGGGTCTAGAACTGACAGATCCTGGCCCAAAGACAGGTTCAGCAGAGCTTATCTGAGTGGTTTTACTCCTCTGAAAACCCTTAGAGGACAGATGTCTACTTTTTTACACCACCTCTTGGCTCTTTTCCATGTGTGGCAAGACCACGTAGCAGCCAAAAGAACCAAAAGAACCCACCTTTATTTTTGTTCAAAGTTGGAAACATCCCTGGGCTTCCAACCCATGAATTTGGCTGCTTATCATTTGGGTATCATTGCTTATCATTTCCTTCCTTCTTAAAATAAATCCTCACAGAACTATTTTCTTTTTTTTCTGCTCTGCTGGGAACTGCCTGAAAATCTTTTAAGAGGAGGGTTTAAATAAATAAGTGGTTGGTCAAAGCTAGGCTGCCTTACAACCAGTAGAAAGGTCCCAGTATTTGGGGTATTTCTATATATATATATATATATAAATAATATATATATAATACAATATAATATAATATAAAATATATAATATATATAATTAATATATATAACATATATTTCCATTTAGGATATTTCCAAAGCTGAAGCAGGCTGTTAAAACTTTTTTTATTTTATTTTAATTAAGTTTAATGTGTCATCATTTATTCTGTGCAGTTCTCTGCTTTTGCAGGTGGGTTTTGTCTTCTCAGACATGCTTTTATCTGAGTTATTCCAAAACCAAAGCCAAAATGTCTGGCAGAGGCCATCTTGACTGCTTGGAGTTTTTACCTCTTCCACAGCAGGAGCTGTGCCAATGGATCAGGTCATTCCAGAATCTGCTAAAGGACCAAATCTCTGCAATCTGCCTTTTCCATGAAAATTATTTCCAATTAATATAACTTAGAATTGTGGCTCTTTATGACAATGTCATTAACCAAAGCAATGTTCAGCATCTGAGTAATTTCTGAGCTCTGCTGGTCCCTCCTTGCAGCATCCTTGTGGCATCTCTGCTCTGGTGATGGATGGGGAGCACTTCTTGCACCAACTCCTAGGACTCAAAAATGTGACTTTTCATTTGAATCAACAAGAAATTCTGTGCTTGAATGGGAATGAGAGAGGTTTCATCATTTTAAGTTTGACTTCTTGGGGTTGTAAAAAGCATTGCAGGCCTGGACTTAGTTAAGAAGAAATGGAGAGTAGGAATTATCTTTATTGATGATTTAGATGAGGGGATTGAGTCCATCATCAGCAAGCTTGCAGATGTCACTAAGCTTGGGGGGAGTGTGAATCAGCTGGAAGGCAGGAGGGCTCTGCAGAGGGACCTGGACAGACTGGAGAGTTGGGCTGATCCCAACGGGATGAGGTTCAACATTCCAAGTGCCGGGTCCTGCACTTTGGCCACAACAACCCCATGGGGAGCTCCAGGCTGGGCACAGAGTGGCAGAAAGGGACCTGGGAGTTTGGATTGCCAGGAAGCTGAAGAGGAGCCAGCAGTGTGCCCAGGTGGCCAAGAAGGCCAATGGCATCCTGGGCTGGCTCAGGAACAGCGTGGCCAGCAGGTCCAGGGAAGGGATTCTGCCCCTGTGCTCAGCTCTGGGGAGGCCACAGCTTGAGTCCTGTGTCCAGTTCTGGGCCCCTCAGGAAGTTCAGGAAGGAGATGGAGGTGCTGGAGCAGGTCCAGAGAAGAGCAAGGAGGCTGTGAAGGGATCCAGCAGAATTGCTGTGAGGAAGGGCTGAGGGAGCTGGGGGTGTTGAGGCTGGAGAAGAGGAGGCTCAGGGGAGACCTCATCACTCTCTGCAACTCCCTGAAAGGAGGTTGGAGCCAGGGGGGGTTGGGCTCTTTTCCCAGGCAACTCTCAGCAAGACAAGAGGGCAGGGTCTCAAGTTGTGCCAGGGGAGGTTTAGGTTGGAGATGAGAAAGAATTTCTTTCTGGAGAGGGTGATCAGGCATTGGAATGGGCTGCCCAGGGAAGTAGTGGATTCTCTGTGTCTGGAGATCTTTCCAAAGAGCCTGGATGTGGCACTGAGTGCCATGGGCTGGGAACCACGGGGGGAGTGGATCAAGGGTTGGACTTGATGATCTCTGAGGTCCCTTCCAACCCAGTCAATTCTATGATTCTATGATTCTTTGATTATTAATATTAATTTTGAGCAAAAGCAAAGGAATAATCATAAAGAGGAGTCTCTTTGTCAGAAGAATTAAAGGACTTGTGTCCAGGAAAATGACAAAGCACTATTATTACAACTTTCCAATAGAGGTTTTTTTATACTACAAATCATTATCATGTTCCATGAACATTTATTTAGCAGGTGATTAGAATATCTCTTGGTACTGACTGAACATCAATTTATTGACATTTGTGACTCTCATAGATTCTTAAGACCATTACAATCAGGTCTTTTGGGACTGCAATACCTCGTCTGATATTCCATCAAAGTCTTTGAATTCAGGCCAGCCTAAGCTCATTTCTGTCTCACCACAAATCGAACACCAGTGCCAGAGCATCCAGAGCTGCCCTGAACCCTTTCCCACCTAAGAGACTCCCACAGCAAAAGGCTTCGTTGGCTTTTATTTTTTTTTCCTAGTAAAAAATGAATATTTGTTCTTTTGTTTCATCAGCTAAAATATTTTCTACCTGGTTCATCCACTGAAGATGCAATTTTTTTCCTGCTTTTACCATGGCAAAACTCTTCCTGTGGCTACAAAGGTTGTTTGATGGTACACCAGGGATGTTGCTGTTGTTTCACACTGTACCCTCTGTGAAGTGGTGACTGATCCTAGGACATCAAATAAATCCATGGAGATATTATGTGAACCTCCCAGCACTTTCTAAGAGAACTTATTTCCACCTTAATTTCTGCTGAACAAATCATAGAATCATAGAATCATAGAATGGGCTGGGTTGGAAGGGATCTCAGAGATCATCAAGTCCAACCCTTGATCCACTACTGCTGCAGTTCCCAGCCCATGGCACTCAGTGCCACATCCAGTCTCTTTTTAAATATCTCCAGACATGGAGAATCCACTACTTCCCTGGGCAGCCCATTCCAATGCCTGATCACCCTCTCCAGAAAGAAATTCTTTCTCATCTCCAACCTAAACCTCCCCTGGCACAACTTGAGACCCTGCCCTCTTGTCTTGCTGAGAGTTGCCTGGGAAAAGAGCCCAACCCCCCCCTGGCTCCAACCTCCTTTCAGGGAGTTGGAGAGAGTGATGAGGTCTCCCCTGAGCCTCCTCTTCTCCAGCCTCAACACCCCCAGCTCCCTCAGCCTCTCCTCATAGGGTCTGTGCTTGAGTCCCTTCACCAGCCTGGTTGCCCTCCTTTGGACCTGCTCCAGGATCTCGATATCCTTCCTGAACTACCAGGAGGTGTGATACCTCAGCAAAACCTTACATAATTAATCAGTGACAAATGCAGGTCAGAGTTCTGTTCTACATCAAGCATTAAAAAAAAAAAACCCACGACTTTTTCTCCCAGAATTACATTTCTTCTCAATAATAGATTTCCCCCTTTATTCATATTTATTTAATCTCCTTGGAATTTATTCATGAGTATAAAATTCTAACCCTTCCTTCTACTTTCCCTGCCTCCTCTCCCTCCCTCCCTTCCTCCATCCCATATTTCTTTTTCTTTTTCTTTTTCTTTTTCTTTTTCTTTTTCTTTTTCTTTTTTCTTTTTCTTTTTTCTTTTTCTTTTTCTTTTTCTTTTTCTCTTCCTTTTTCTTTTCCTTTTCTTTTCCTTTTTCCTTTTTCCTTATTCTCTTCCTTTTTCTTTTCCTTTTTCTTTTTTCCTTTTCTTTTCTTTTCCTTTTTTCTTCTTTTTCTTTTCCTTTTTCTTTCTTTTCTTTACCTTTTTCTCTTTCTCTTTCTCTTTCTCTTTCTTCTTTCTCTTTCTCTTTCTCTTTCTCTTTCTCTTTCTCTTTCTCTTTCTCTTCTCTTTCTCTTTCTCTTTCTTTTTCTTTTTCATTTTTCTTCTTCTTTTCTTTCTTTCTTTCTTTCTTTCTTTCTTTCTTTCTTTCTTCTTTCTTTCTTTCTTTCTTTCTTTCTTTCTTTCTTTCTTTCTTCTTTCTTTCTTTCTTTCTTTCTTTCTTTTCTTTCTTTCTTCTTTCTTTCTTTCTTTCTTTCTTCTTTCTTTCTTCTTTCTTTCTTTCTTCTTTCTTCCTTCCTTCCTTCCTTCCTTCCTTCCTTCCTTCCTTCCTTCCTTCCTTCCTTCCTTCCTTCCTTCCTTCCTTCCTTCCTTCCTTCCCTTCCTTCCTTCCTTCCTTCCTTCCTTCCTTCCTTCCTTCCTTCCTTCCTTCCTTCCTTCCTTCCTTCCTTCCTTCCTTCCTTCCTTCCTTCCTTCCTTCCTTCCTTCCTTCCTTCCTTCCTTCCTTCCTTCCTTCCTTCCTTCCTTCCTTCCTTCCTTCCTTCCTTCCTTCCTTCCTTCCTTCCTTCCTTCCTTCCTTCCTTCCTTCCTTTCTTCCTTTCTTCCTTTCTTCCTTTCTTTTTTTCCCTTTCTTTTTTCTCTTTCTTTTTTTCTCTCTTTCTTTTTCTTCTTTGTTTCTTTCTCTTTGTTTCTTTCTTCCTTTTTTCTCTTTCTTCTCTTTTCTTTCTCTTTTTTCTTTGTTTCTTTGTTCTTTTCTTTCTTTCTTTCTCTCTTTCTCTCTTTCTTTCTTCTCTTTCTTTCTCTCTTTTTTTTTTTTTTTTTTTTTTAGTCAATAAAGTCATCAAACTCCCATCTCAGCCCTGCCCTGTAGTATCAGGAACCCTTCAATAAGCATCAATCCCCATGGGGCACTCCACAGCGTGTTGGGAAATCCTCTATTCTAAGTGAAAAAAACCCCCAACATCCTCAAATTCTTCTTCATTTGCTTTGATCTTCTGGCTGTTCTGATAATCACTCTCTGTGAGGGGATCAAGAGCTTACTAATTATTACTGTTACTCCCCAGGTACTGGTGTCCAGTTTGTAGCTGATGGAATCATTGACCTCATGTCTTCTCCTCATCGATTTTTATCTCAGTGATGGAAACGCCGAGTTTTAATCATTGAGTTCCAACAGCTTGGAGCTGCATCACTCTTTCTGGCACTTCTGGAGCTTCTGTCAATCTATTCAGCTTAAAATCCCCACCTGCTTCCAAGCTGCTGCAGTGCCATGTGTTGTACCTACAAAACCTTTTACAGCTTTTCTCTTCCCCTGAGCACGTTTCTGTAACGCTTCTGGAACTCAGTTATCACTTAGAGCCAAGGAAGCTGACAGCTCTCTGCTGCCTTCATTGCCAGAGTTTGGAGAGAAAATAAGAGCTTTTGTATAACAGAACAGGAGGAGCTGATTCCAACTGACTCACAAGAAACTGAGGTAAAGGCTGCACCACACACAGATGTTCTAAAAATAAGGACCATGAGAAAAAAAACTCCGACAAATCGCTCGAGCAGTTTCCACTCCTGGTTCAAAATGTTGGCTTGGAGGCTGTAAAACCAGGCCAGGCTCATTTTGAATCATTTAGAAGGCCAGACTTCAAAGTGAGGAGCTCTCTTGTGCCACTGTCCCCTCTCAAAAAGGTTTCCCATTACGCAGACACGGCCTCAGGTGGCGTTGGGTTTTTGGACCAAAAGAAATCCCAATCCCAGCACTGCCACGGAAAGTTCTTGGTCCATCTTCTCCTGGCTCACCAGAGTTGCAGTGAAGAGGTCCTCTTCTGAATGGCGTGGCTTGGCTGGGCATTTTGACACATGCCAGACTTTACCAAGTCACCCAGGGGAAGTCTGAGCTTCCCTTTTGCCCATCTCAAGGCCCTCTCACTCCAGAATTTCTGATAGATCTTTCTGCTGTGGTTAGGACACACCTGGTGCATGCTGTGAGCTATGTAGATGTTGCTCACAGCCCTATCATCTATTCCTTCAATCCTTCTGGCCAGGTGGACACCCCATTTCATGCCAAGAATATCCTATACAACCTGAAATCCCCATTCCCCTCCTCTCACCTTGTTCCTGCAGCAACGGGAAGAGCATGGAAGGAGGTAGAAGAGATTATTTGGCATTTTGGGGGATCTCACCCCTGTTGTTTCATGGAGCAGGAATTTACCAGGCAGTAGCACAGCCTCTGCACCCACCCACACTACTAAAAGATCCTTTTTACCCATCCAAAGATGATTATTTCAAAACACCACCAGTTCAAGTCCTCTGCCCTTCTCCTGTTGAATTTCTCTCGAACGAGGGTTCTGAAATTTATCCAGAAATCTGCCTTCAAGTTCCTATCTACATTGTTTTAATGGATTGCTGAGTTTTTGATTTATTATCCCAAATGTCTGGCCAATGTAAATGTTTCCTCTCCTTAAAGCCAGCACAGATTTGTAATATGCCTACAAATAAAACTCCAACCTGACCGCATCAATGAGATGGCAGTAAATTACACAGAGGCACACACAGGCCACTCACTGCTGTAGGATGTTGTGTAAAACTCTCTAATTCTTTATTTTTTTTTTGCTGATATAACTCATAATCCAGCCTTTAGCTCAGCCTGAACATGGCTGTACAATCCCAACACTCTTTTAATGCTGAATGTCAGCCCTTCTTAAACCTTCTTCCACCATTTCTTCAACTCCTGAGGAGTTATTTCATCTGGGAGCAAATGGTTGTCATCATCCAGAACACAAAATCTGCTTTCTGAGAACAGCATATTTGACATTTCCAAAAGGTTCTCTCTTCAGTGCTCAGTTTTGCAGCTGGCTTAGATCCTGAGGAATATTTTCTATGGGAAAGTTTACAGGAATCTCTTGCTCCTTGATGGCTCTTTAATGTTTTCTGCTCCTCTCACAGAGCTAAGCATCCACTAGAGAAATCCTGTTAAACTTCTTTTGGGAAGAAGAAGGACAGACTTCTTAATGCTTTTCATGATGTTTATTTCAAGGCAGAACTGAGTATGGAAATTCACCAAAACTGAGTTGGTGGAGCCCAAGTTTCTTAAAAAACGTGGAGTTAGGTGAAACATGGCCACTTTATCCCTCCCTTCTGCTTTCTCTTTGCTTTCATTATTAATAAACTTTCTTCTAAACTAAAAAATGTCAGGGATTAATGGGAAATGCCTGAATATGTGTCAGTAGGGATCTCACAGCTCAAAACCCCTAGATGACAAAAAAAATTACCCCACACATACAAAATAAAGCCATTCCTCTGCAGTGGGATCCAAGATGTCTGCTCATCCATGTGTTTCAAAGGTAGTTGATTATTTTCCCTGGATCATACATGAGGACACGTATGAGCTTCTACTTCATAGAGCACCAGAGCTTCCAATGGCTCTGGGAGTGGATTCTTCCAACCAAAAACTCCAATTTATCTTAGATGGAGCCTTCCTGAATTTTCTTCCAAGTAATCTCATAGGTGGCATTTATCCATGGAGCTGGGGTTGTGCAGCCTGGAGAAGAAAAAGCTCCAGGGAGACCTAAAAGTGACCTTCCAGTAACTGAAAGGGCTACAGGAAGGCTGGAGAGGGACTGTGTGCAAGGGCCTGGAGTGATGGGATGGGGGGAATGGTTTGAAATTAGAGAAGATTAAGATTGGATGTTGGGAAAAAGTTCTTTACCATGAAGGGGAAAATGGCCCAGGTTGCCCAGGGTGGGGGTTGAGGCTTCATCCCTGGAGATGTCCAAGGTGAGGCTTGAGAAGGCTCTGAGCACCCTGATCTGGGTGAGGGTGTCCCTGATACTGCAGGGCTTGGACTGCATGAACTTTAGATGCCCCTTCCAACCCAAATCATTCTAGGATTCTCTGGAATCATTCCAGTTGGGAGTATTTGGGGAACAGCTCATATCTCTCTTCACTCTTGGGGATAACACAACCTCAGAACCATTTCAACAAGCAGATTCACCTAGAGATCCAACAGAAGCTGCTGATGTTGGGGCACAGATGGGAACCCAAGCAAATTCTTGACTGAAATGGAGTTTTCCTTCTGAACAAAGTGGGCACAGAAATCTGAACACACTTAAGCAAGGGGATGTCCTTGGACTGATGCCCAGGGAGGGGGTTGAGGTCTCATCCCTGGAGATGTTCAAGGTGAGGCTTGAGGAGTCTCTGAGCACCCTGAGCTGGGTGAGGGTGTCCCTGATTACTCGAGGAGGGTTGGACTGGCTGCCTTTCAGAGGTCCCTCCCAACCCAAATTATTGATTAATACAGTTGGACTTCTCCCCACAACTTATCTCTCCGAGGGAGAAGTTGCCAAGCCTCCTGGCTGTGTTTGGATGCTGATTTTCATGAAGCTCAATAGAAACTCCTGGGAGTTTCTCTCAAGCTGAGCTGTCTTTGGCACAGGGGGTGAAAGCCACGAGGGTTGCCCCAGAGAGATGTTCCAACAGGCACAAAGTCACACTCAGAGCACATCCCCTCCTGCCCTTAGGAGAACAACTGGAAAACAAACTCAGGAAGGCTAAGAACTCATGGCATGTGAAATCAGGGCCCAAAAGGCCATGGATGCAGGCTGGTTTCCTTTGTGGCTGAGCCCAACTGGCTTTAATCATTTCAAAGCTCTTCCTCTCTGATGCTCTGAGCATCCCTTCCATCCAGCAGGTGCCTCACAGCAATTTTGTTCTTGCAGGAAGGAGCAGAGGGACAAATCAAACCAGATGAGTGCAGATCCCAGTTCTGTAGCATGGGCTTTTCTCCAGTTATCTTTTCTCCAGGAGGGGTTTTCTGAAGCCACAAAGGGAATCCCATCCAGAGCCAGGCTGTGAAGGCAGAGATTTCCATGTCCAGGCAATCAGATTGGGTTTCTCCTCAAGCTCAATGCAGAGCTGAGAAATCAAGAGGATGTTGCATCAGGAATGTTTTTGTAGTCTTTTTGTTGCCAGCAAGGGATTAGACTTTTTTCCTGGACTGCATGGCTGTGATTTGGAGGAGGAAGGAGGGATAATGTCCAAACAAGACAGAGCATTCTGTGCAGGCTCTGGATCTGTTCAGATTTAACCAGAGAGGTGAAGATGAAGCAAAGAGGAGGGGAAAACACTCTGCCTCTACCATTTCTTCAAGTCTGGGCCAAAGCAGCTGGATCAATATGTGAACAAAGGTGTAATCACTTGTTTCTGGTGTGGCATGAGCATCTTTTCAATCACAGAATCGTAGAATCCCAGAGTGTCAGGTGGGACGGGACCTCCAGGCCCATCTGCTCCAACCCTTCTCATATTCTTGTTGATCTGAGATGTCTCAGCACCCATGGAGCTGAGACTTCCAACTTTCCCAAGTGGGGGAATCCACCCCTTCCCCTGGGAGACCATTCCAAGGTCTGACTGTCCTCAGGGGGACAAATTTTCCTCTGGTGTCCACTGGGAATCTCCCCAGGAGCACCTTGTGCCCATTGCCCCTTGTCCTGTCCATGGGACTCCTTGTACCCAGGGAGTCTCCAGCTGCTTTGGAACCCCCTCTAAGTACTGAACATGGTCAGAAGGTCTCCCCTGAGCCTTCTCTTCTCAGGCCTGAACAAACCTCAGTTTTCTCAGGTGCTCCAGTCCTCTGCTCATCCTCATGGCCCTTCTCTGGATCCTCTCCAGCCTGAGCAGATCTAAGGTGAGATGCTCTGCAAGAAATCCCATGGTAGGAACATTCTGGAGAGCTGGGTGCAGGTTCAGCATCTAAGATCATGGCACAGGGGGACTTAGGGCCTTGGCAGAGTCAGGCTGCAGATGCAAGGAAAACCAGAGGACAAGCTGTGGGTCAAAGCCAGCTGTGTAATGCTATGGTCTTTCTCCACTCCAGAACTTCAGGAATTGGATCCACTAGACCAAAGTGGAATTGGAAACACACAGCCATGGAGTAGAACTGTGGTTCTGCCCAGTAAATTCATGACTGTCTGTACCAGCTGCAGGAGACAATGAGGTAGGAGCCAGTTCAGAGTCTCCTGCTGGAAACACGAATGACATGTGGCATTTAAGAAAATCTTCTGAGTCTGATCTCCATGGAGTAATTTAAGGTGAGAAGTACAAGCTAATCCCCACAGGATGTGGGGTTCCACCCATGGCCTGGTTCATGTTTTAGGGCTGTCTCTGAGGCATGTTATTCCCTAGCAACCTCCTGATTTCTGGGCCAGAGAAACTCCTGCCTCAATGCTGGGCCATTAACACAGGACTTGTGGGTGTCTTTTCTGGATCCTCCTCTTGCTATGGGATGCCCTGAAGATCAAATTAACTCCCAGAGGAGTCCAGCTTTTGCTTTCAGTACCCTCTCCTCCATCCTTCCTTTGGTTCCAACTGGGAACAAGGGTAAATGACTCATGGGGCTCTCAGTACTTTGTAGAAAACAGATTTTTCTCCAACAAGTGACTCAGAGTACCCACCTCACTATTGAACAATGGGGTCAGTCACCCAGCAGAGCCTCACAAAGCAAACAGCACTGAAACCAAAACCCAGTGTCCTGTCCCATGTCAGCAGAACTGTGTTTTCCAGGGGTAGATCGACCGGAGTCAAAGGACAAATGTCAAGGACCTGATTTTAGGGGGAGGAGTTAAACTCATTTGTGGCATACAGATATTGTCAGGAGCAAGAAGGAAGGTGACACAACTTCCTGCAGGGATGGGATGGGGTGGGAACTCGTGACATTCAGCTGTAATCAGGATTCTGTTATTAACTGAAAAATCAAATTTAATTCTGACTGTATTAAATACTGAGTAGATGTATGAGTAGGTACTCAGACATCTACTCCAGGTTGGATTCTCAGAGGAGGCTTCAGCTCTGCTCCTTTTACACTTCCCAACTGGGCAAATGGTCTTTTTACTTCCTTCATACCAGGTTTTCTGTACTGTCCATTAACATTAGGTTCCTGCAATTATCTTTTATATCCCAATCTCATCCTTCTGTGGACAAGGCTGTAAGGTGCCCATCCAGAAGGAGGAAAAGAGAGCCTGGCTGCTGGGGGAGTTTTTCTGGATCTAGCACTGCTCATGAGTTTTGTTCCTCCAGACATTCAGGTTGAAGAAGTGAAGCCACTCAAACAAGAAAATCATCTTAGAGGGATAAAATACTTTTTCCAGGCATATGACAAGTGAAGAGACAACAGGGAGTAGTTACAGTGCCATTAAAACATGCAGGTTTATCCTTTTTGATCTGAAAACGGGACTTGCTCTTACCCCAGCTCATCACTCAGGCTCCCCTAGGTTAAATGAAGACTGAGAGATTCCTCATGAAGTTCATTCATTTCATCTCATTGATGGGAAACGGCTCTCCTGGGATGAATTCCCTCATTGATAGAGCCCTGCTCATTACAATAGACACTGAGATGTTAAGTTTATATCAGGTGAGAAGATACAGATGTCTAAAAATAGGCTAGAACCCCTTTGGAGATAAAATGTAAGGAATCCCTTATCATAGAATGGTTTGGGTGGGAAGGGATCTTAAATCTCATCCTGTTCCAAACCTTCTCCATGGTCAGGGACCCCTCCCCCAGCCCAGGGGGCTCCAAGCCCCATCCAACCTTCAACACTGCCAGGGATGGGGCAGCCACAGCTTCCTTGGGCAACCTGGGCACCCAGGGGTTCAGCACCCTCAAATTCAAGAATTCCTTCCCCATCTCCAACCTCAATCTCTCCTCTCCAACTTTTAACCCATTTTCCTTGTCCTCTCCCTGCTCCCCCATGTCAGAACCCTGGTTCTGCTTGGATTGCACCCAAACCTTGCTCTGGGTGTGTGCAGCTACACCTGGTCAGATGGATCTCACCCTTGGCTGTCCCACCTCAACCTCCCAGGACCTGGGGAAAGGAGGGGAAGGTTTGAAGGAACATTCCCAAACCCTCCTGGACCATCCCTGGGAGAGGAATCCCAGAATCCCAGAGAAGTTTGGGTTGAAGGGACCTCAAAGTGACCCAGTGCCCCCCTGCCCTGGTCAGGGACCCCTCCCCCAGCCCAGGGGGCTCCAAGCCCCATCCAACCTTCAACACTGCCAGGGATGGGGCAGCCACAGCTTCCTTGGGCAACCTGGGCACCCAGGGGCTCAGCACCCTCACCCCAAACAATTTCTCCCTCCCTCCCTCCCTGCCCAAGATCTCCTCTCCATCTCCCCTCTCCCAGCTCCAAACCCTTCCCCCTCGCAGGCTCCCATCCCTCCAGGCCCTTGTCCCAAGTCCCTCCCCAGCTTTCCTGGAGCCCCTTCAGGCACTGGAAGGTGCTCTAAGGTCTCCCCATTGCAGCCTTCTCTTCTCCAGCCTCAACACCCCCAACTCTCTCCCCCTGGCTCCATAGGAGAGGTTCTCAAGCTGTCAGATCATCTTCATCACCTTCTTGATTCATCAAGGAATAGAATTTTTATGGGTTTGTCTGGATTATGGAACAAATCTTGACCTCATTCACAATCTAAACTGTCCCTTTTCAAGGCAGGGAAGGTTCTTAGGATGGGAGGGTAAAATTTAGGCAAATGCTTTCTGACTCATTCCAAGGACAAGCATCACCCTGGACATCCACATATCTGGCATCTTCTTCTATGTGGCACTAATCTTTGGGAAGAACTCATGGAATCTGTGAATTTTTCTTGACAAGTTACTGAAAACTGTCTCTCTTTGTAATATTTCATGTGCCTTCACCTGAATTTCCTTCCACACTCAGCTTCCACACTGTTTTTAAGCAAAATGTGTTCAGCTCCTTTCCTTCTCCCTCCTTTTGCTTCTTGTGTCTCCAGGACCACGTTTTCTTTTTTCCTGACCTCTGCATCCCTCTACTTGCTACAGGGGTCACATCCATTCTTCTCCAGGGGAGAAGTCAGGATTTGGCAGTCCTGGATAAAAATGATGGGATTTATCTCACTTATTTTTATTTATCTGAACTTTGAGAGCCCAATATTGGGTGTTTAGTGCTTCTCCTGATGCTGCCCAGGGGCATAGATGGGTCCCACCCATCCTTCTGATCACAGCAGCAGCCTCTGCAGATGTTTATTTGTTACTTTTGATCAAGAATTAATAAAACTTGTGGCTTCACTGTGGCCTGACTTTAAATCATCCCATTGGCTGAATATTTCCTTCCTCTCTTGACCTGAGTTGAGTGTGTTGGGACGATGACCAAAATTTGGTCCTCACAGCCAGGATGATGTCCCAGAAAAATCTGAAGGGTTGGAAGGGACTTCCAGGGATCATGGAGTCCAAACTCCCCTGGCCAGAGGAGGATGAGCAGGATCACCCAGTGTGGGGCACCCAGGAACGTGTCCAGGTGGGATTTGAATGTCTCCAGAGAAGGAAAAAGTCCCAGATGGAGTCTGGAGTGGGGTGCTGAATCTCCAGGGAACTAAGCCAGTCCTGTTATTAATAGTCATAATACAAACATTAATGTGGTTCTTACCACTTTGAGCTTCCTATCAGTCTATTTCTTGAGGTCAGCAAAGTAAGACATCTGGAAACAGCTGTGGGAACTGCCTGGGGCTCTGCAGGGGCTGTTTCTTCCATTAATGTTCACTGTTGGAAGCAATGAGAAAGAAAAAAAAAAATGATGCTGTGGATCTGATCCCCTTCTCTTTCCCCTTGTGCTGTTGTTGGACAGGGTGAAAACAACTCCACGAGAGGATGCTGGGTGTGATGGGCCTGCAAATGGGACAAACTGGGAAAAGGCAGAGCCTGGGACTGGGGGGTTCTTTCATCTTGAAACCCAACTCCTGGGGCTGTGTTCTATTTTGTCACTGGAGTACATGGAATAAACTTCCAGCTACGATGTTCTCTGGGAGGTTGCTGGAATTGTAGTAGAGGGGATGGCTCTTGGCTTGCAGGGGGAATCTGTGGTCTGGCTGAGCATTCAAAGAGGGTGGTAATAGCCAGAAGCTTAACTATCTGGGGTTGCTTGGGCTAATTAGCAAAATGCCATTATTCTTTTGTTAGCTGCAAATGGTCTTTATTTACATTTCCACTTAGCTAGGTAGTTTTCTCAAGGCTCCAAGAATCCAAGACACAGACGTGTTATTAAGACATTTTAAACATCCCCATATTTAACAAAAACATCTGATGGGCTTGGACAACCTTTGGATTTCTTTTCTTATTCTTCCCATTTCTTTTTTATTATTATTTTTTTTTATTGAAGAGCGAAAGCAAATAAAAGTCTGAAGCCCTTGGTCAACTACAAGGTCTCTAAAAAGGGTTTTTCAGCAGCCTGTACAAATATATTTTTATCATCTGGTGTTTTGTTTGATTTTTTTTGTTTGTTTAAATAAAGTATTTTAGGTTTAGGGGGGGTCATTCTGCTGGGAGGAAGCCAGGACTATGACACTTGGTGAAATATACATCTGCAGGGAAAAAAAAATAAAGGATCCAGGGTGGGTTTTTAGGTGGTTTTGATTGATCTCCCTGGGTTTTTTTGTTGCTTTAGAGTAGGGCAGGTAGGGAAAAGAGAGAGAAAAGCTTGGAGAAACTGAGGTATTAAATGCAGTGGATTCTAACTGAGTGAGCACCACTGGTCCAGGCCAACAGGATGCTCTGCTGATCAGTCTTGCAGGAAAGACATCAAGGAATCCACACAAGGATTTATTTGCAGTTTCATGTATATAAGAAGAGCATTAGATAAAAGATTACAGTATCTCACCAGATGCTGAAAAACCATCAATAAAATATGAAAATATTCAGTGTTTTTTGCTGACTCCCTTCCCCATCCTAGGGTCCCACTCCAGCTGGGTTATTTCTGTCTCTCCAGCATTCAGACAATGAAGCATCCACAAAACTTGAACAGAAGTCCCATCCCCCCCCCAAATTCCCCAAAGTGATGGATAAAGTGGCTGCAGAAAGGCGAACCAGGAAAAGAAAACAAAATCTGAGCCTAAAACATTAAAATGAAACAACAGCCCCCCCAAAAATGCTGCCAGCAGCACAAAAAAAGCAGCCAGGCTGTGACCTCCCCAAGCCCTAATCTGTAATTAGGTGAAAATGCTGAAGGGTTGGGAGGTTAAACTGTTCTCTGGTTTCCTTGGGGGGATGGAGAGGGAAGGGAAGAGGAAAGAGGAAAGAGGAAAGAGGAAAGAGGAAAGAGGAAAGAGGAAAGGGAAGGGAAGGGAAGGGAAAGGGAAGGGAAGGGAAGGGAAAGGAAGGGAAGGGAAGGGAAGGGAAGGGAAGGGAAGGGAAGGGAAGGGAAGGAAGGGAAGGGAAGGGAAGGGAAGGGAAGGGAAGGGAAAGGAAGGGAAGGGAAGGGAAGGAAGGGAAGGGAGGGGAAGGGAAGGGAAGGGAAGGGAAGGGAAGGAAAGGAAGGAAAGGAAAGGAAAGGAAAGGAAAGGAAAGGAAAGGAAAGGAAAGGAAAGGAAAGGAAAGGAAAGGAAAGGAAAGGGAAAGGAAAGAAAGGGAAGGGAAGGGAAGGGAAGGGAAGGGAAGGGAAAGGAAAGGAAAGGAAAGGAAAGGAAAGGAAAGGAAAGGAAAGGAAAGGAAAGGAAAGGAAAGGAAAGGAAAGGAAAGGAAAGGAAAGGAAAGGAAGGAAAGGAAGGAAAGGAAAGGAAAGGAAAAGGAAAGGAAAGGAAAGGAAAGGAGGAAAGGAAAGGAAAGGAAAGGAAAGGAAAGGAAAGGAAAGGAAGGAAAGGAAAGGAAAGGAAAGGAAAGGAAAGGAAAGGAAAGGAAAGGAAAGGAAAGGAAAGGAAAGGAAAGGAAAGGAAAGGAAAGGAAGAAAGGAAGAAGGGAAGAAGGAAGAGAGAGACAAAGAAAGAGAAGAAAGAGAGAGAGAGAAAAAAGAGAGAAAAAGAGAAAGAAAAAGAAAGAAAGAAAGAAAGAAAGAAGAAAGAAAGAAAGAAAGAAAGAGAAGAAAAAGAGAGAGAGAAAGAGAAAGAAAGAAGAAAGAAAGAAAGAAAGAAAGAAAGAAAGAAAGAAAGAAAAGAAGAGAAAAGAAAAAAGAAAAGAAAGAAAGAAAAGAAAAGAAAAGAAAAAAGAAAAGAAAAGAAAAGAAAAGAAAAGAAAGAAAGAAAAGAAAAGGAAAAGGAAAAGGAAAAGGAAAAGGAAAAGGAAAAGGAAAAGGAAAAGGAAAAGGAAAAGGAAAAGAAGTCTTGTGTTCTTTTTCTGAGTAAACAGTAAAAATTTCAGTGGATTAATACTTTTAGTGCTTTTCTTCTGTTATTTTTTCTCCTCTGTGACTTCTAATTTTGTCACCAGGTTGTATGGTCCCTTGCAAGACCCTAAACTCCATGTGGGACATGAAAGGGAGATCTGTGAAGCAAAAAGGCTTCGTGTGTTCCATGAGAAACCAATCCAGCTGAAGTGGTGAGGAGGAAAGGGTTGTCCTTTAATCATTTCAGGGCTTCTGGTCCTGAGGCTCTGCCTGTGCTGAGGAATTTTCCTATTCGTTTGGCTAAGAGTAAGGAAAAAAGAAAAAAAAAAGAATCGTTAAAAATAAAAAAAGAGTGTAGAGAGTTATTAAGAGCAACAACTAATTAGCTTTTCCTCAGCAAAATGAGAGGGGAATAAATAACATTCTGCTTGGTTTGACAAAAAGTCAGCCACTAAAATACTCTGAGCAAGAAGCAAATGTGGCTGCAGTGCCTGGGGGACACTGAGGCTCAGATGTCCCCTCTCCCCTGGCCCCATGGGACAGGCAGAATTTCCCATAATTAACTACAGCAACACATGGAAATGGAGACATCTGAATCCTGGGAAATGGAGTTTCACTTTGAGAGGTCTCCACTCAGGAAACGAAGACAATTTGCTGTTGCCAATACACTGGTGCTTGGCTTGAATGGTGCTTTCTCATAAACTGAGTTTCTGAGAAGAATAATTCTTTAAAAATCTAAGTTTTGTTCTAAAAGCAGGAAGACTGCCTAAAAAGAGCACTGATGAAACAATTTGCTTTTTATAAACTGTGGAAAAGTTGAAGACCTGTCCATGTAACTCATAATTATTTTCAGGATAATTTATTTACTCTCTCCTAGAGTCACCAGTGTGATAACCAGCTACTGGGGTTAGTCAATAAAAAGTATTTGAACACTCTATTAAAATATTTTTTAAATATTTTATTAAAACTTTTGGAAAGTTTGAAGTCTCAGCTCAACAGAGTGCTGGGACATCTCATATAAATTATAATATTAGAAGCAGATGATCCTTGAGGTCCCTTCCAGACACATTCTATGATCCTATGCAGACCAGTCCTGGCTACCTGTAATATGACCATGAAGTTTGTTTCTCTGCAGAAGATGGGAGAAAAGGGTTAAGGTAGGGGAAGAAGTTGGTTTTGAGTCTCCATCCAGAGTCCACATGAGACAGTGAGGTGCAATGAAAAGCCCTAAGAAGGATTTAGGGGAGCAAAGGAGGTGAGGATGGAGAAAACACAAGGATTCTATGGGCTGATTCAGCTCCTTTTTCCATGACTCAGATTTGGTGCTCAGCAGCTGCCTGCAAGCTGATAGCTTTATACTATATACATAGATACACACTATATATACAAATGATATATATGATATAAATGACACATTTAAAGTTTTACCTCACTTTGGGATTATTTTGTATGAGTTTCAGCCACTTTAGTTTCACAGTGAGCATCCTCTAATAGTGAGTGATGCCTGGAGGTCCTGGTTGATTACTTAGGGAAGAATTAGAATATCATCTGGAATTCTATGAAATATGAAAGTATGAAAACATGAAAACATGAAAATATGGAAGAGCAGGAAGGGTTCCTCCCAGTATACAGAAGAGGGATGGATGCAGCTGAAGCTTGGAGGCTTCCAGGTCTTTGGGGGACTTTGCTGTATCAGATGGTCTGGAAGGAGAAAATGCATCCATGGGTTATTTTCCTTGTTATCTCCTTTCACCTGTCTCCCATTCAGGTGAAACATCTTCATTCAGGGGGCTCACACAAAAACCTTTAAAGACATTCATAGAATCATAGAATCATAGAATTAGCTGGGTTGGAAGGGACCTCAGAGATCATCAAGTCCAACCCTTGATCCACTCCCCCCGTGGTTCCCAGCCCATGGCACTCAGTGCCACATCCAGGCTCTTTGGAAAGATCTCCAGACACGGAGAATCCACTACTTCCCTGGGCAGCCCATTCCAATGCCTGATCACCCTCTCCAGAAAGAAATTCTTTCTCATCTCCAACCTAAACCTCCCCTGGCACAACTTGAGACCCTGCCCTCTTGTCTTGCTGAGAGTTGCCTGGGAAAAGAGCCCAACCCCCCCCTGGCTCCAACCTCCTTTCAGGGAATTGGAGAGAGTGATGAAGTCTCCCCTGAGCCTCCTCTTCTCCAGGCTGAACACCCCCAGCTCCCTCAGGTTGAAAGAGATCTCCAAACTCATCCAGTCCAACACCATCATCTAGCTACTAACCCATGGCCTTAAGGACCAGGTCCAAATGCCTTTTAAATGCCTCCAGGGATGGTGACCCCACCACTGAAGCATCATTCTGGGACTGAGAATTCATTTAAGGAAAGAGCTGCATCAGGTCAGGCTTTTTTTAAGAAGAGGCCATTCCATTACTTACTGGAGCTTGGAAGTGCAAGAGAAGTCAGGTTTCTTGTTGAAAGCCACGGTGAAATAACTTCAGCTCCAAAGTGCAACTTGGACTTGTATAATCCACATCTTTCCCATCTTTCTCTTTCTCCTTTGGTGGAACTGAACATTCACACACACACATGGTCCATGTGCTCCAGCTCCTCAGAGCTGGCACAGCTGCACCCTTATCTTCTGCATCAGGATCCCAGACCTTTGATTGCTGACAGAAGAGAAATGTTTAGAGAAGAAAGCTGTGGGAAAGCAGCATTCCTGCTGGCACGTCCTCCCTTGCCTTGCTTTCAGTCACAAATAAATAACAGCATGGAGAGCTTTTAGCTGGGTCCTGTGACAGTGGCTGAAAGCAGAAAACACTCTGGATTGAGGAGGGTCAGAGCCTGGGCTGCTAAGCAGAGCTGAGATGGTGAAGTGGAGAATTTATTCCAATAAACCTATGGACCCTTGTGAAAAATCCCAGATGGAAGTCCTGGATCTGGGCAAACAACATGAGGGGTGTGTTCCTGAGCTGCTGCCATCACTGGAAAACACCAAAGAACCCTCTGGAACTTCAATAGCAGTGATAAGTGGTGTTATGTTATTTCATAGAATCATAGAATCATGGAATGGTTTGGGTTGGAAGGGACCTTAAAGCTGACCCAGTTCCAACCCTTCTGCACCAGAGGACACATCCCCCAGCCCAGGGTGCTCCAAGCCCCATCTAACCTTCAACACTGCCAGGGATGGGGCAGCCACAGCTTCCTTGGGCAACCTGGGCAACCAGGGGCTCAGCACCCTGACAGGGAAGAATTTCCTCCTAATATCTCAACTCAAGTTCCTCTCTTCCAGTTTGAAACTGTTCCCCCTCATCCTATCACTCCAGGCCCTTGTAAATTGTCCCTCCTCAGCTTTTCTGGGGGCTCTTTAGGTACTGGAAGACTGCTAGAAGTTCTGCCCAGAGCCTCAGGTTTTTATCTAACACAGATGCTGAGGCCAATGTCTCACCAGCCTCAAATCCAAGAATTCCTTCCCCATCTCCAACCTCAATCTCCCCTTTCTCTCCAACTTTTAACCCATTTCCCTTCTCCTCTCCCTACTCCCCCGTGTCCAAAGCCCTCCCCCAGCTTTCTTGGAGCCCCTTCAGATATTGGAAGGTTGCTCTGAGCTCCCCTGGGAGCCTCCTCTTCTCCAGGCTGAACAACCCCAATCCCTCAGCCTGGCTTCCCAGGGAGGTGCTCAGCCCTCTGAGCATTTCAGTGGCTCTGCTCTGGACACCTTCCAGGAGCTCTGTGTCCTTCTGGGGTTGGGGACTCCAGACCTGGGCTCAGCACTGCAGAGGGGGCTAAGCAGAGCAGAGGGGGGGGAATCCCCTCCCTTGACCAAATTTTCTGCTTCTTTTGATGCCCCCTGGACCTGGTTGGTTTCTGGGAGGATATTGAGGTCCTGGAGCGGGTCCAAAGGAGGGCAACCAGGCTGGTGAAGGGACTCGAGCACAGACCCTGTGAGGAAGGGCTGAGGGAGCTGGGGGTGTTGAGGCTGGAGAAGAGGAGGCTCAGGGGAGACCTCATCACTCTCTCCAACTCCCTGAAAGGAGGTTGGAGCCAGGGGGGGGTTGGGCTCTTTTCCCAGGCAACTCTCAGCAAGACAAGAGGGCAGGGTCTCAAGTTGTGCCAGGGGAGGTTTAGGTTGGAGATGAGAAAGAATTTCTTTCTGGAGAGGGTGATCAGGCATTGGAATGGGCTGCCCAGGGAAGTAGTGGGTTCTCCGTGTCTGGAGATCTTTCCAAAGAGCCTGGATGTGGCACTCAGTGCCATGGGCTGGGAACCACGGGGGGAGTGGATCAAGGGTTGGACTTGATGATCTCTGAGGTCCCTTCCAACCCAGCCAATTCTATGATTCTATGATTCTATGATGTCTCATTTTTAGCTTCTAGTTCTTTTTGGATCCACCTTGACTGCAGCCTGGTTAGCACAGACTTGATTTTCCTTCTCAATCTGAATTCATAACCCTACAGACTTTTACCTAAATCATTCTTTAAAGATGTTCAAGGGAACTGGATTTTTAGAAAGTTCTGCCAATGTGGCCTTAGAAAATGAAAAGCACTTCAAGTGTCATCAATCTGAAGGTCAAAAAGAAAGAATTAAGGAATCACTTTGCAAAATCTGTCTGCAATGTTCCTTCCTCTTCTATCAGTGGGTGGGTTGTGGTTTCTGACAATCTATTTGTAAGACAAAGTTTACACTGTAGACTTGTTGCAGTCTCTTGAAATTCGACTCCTGCTGCTGCTGTGGTTATTAAATAAACCATGAGGAATTAGTCTTGCTCTCCTTACTGCCTGAGCTTATGGATTTGTCCTCAGTGAACACTCAAGGATGTAGATTTAAGCCTGGAATCCAGGAATAATCAAAGATTCTGGTGTCTGCAGGAAGAATCAACTTGAGTACTCATCCCAATGTCCTTTCTAGAGCATTGGAAAGAGGGGTTGAGCTTCATGGTATTTCCTGACAATTTTTACAACAATTTTTTTGGTGTGTTTTCTTTCTTTTCCTTGGTCTTTACACCAGCATTATTTTGGTTAAGGAGGTTCTTATTGTTTAAACATAAAAAGAGAGATGAGATTTGTAACAAAAACGATGTCAGCATCATTAAAGTTTGTCATTCCTATTTGAACTTAGCACATTTCTATACCAAGAATATATAAATAAATGAGAATATATAAATATATTTATATTATAGATAAATATAAATAAGTGTCCAAGCTCTGGAAGTGATCCAGAGATCCCTGTGCTGACTCTGCACCCCCTCATGTAGCTCTAGGACCAACTCCTACAGCATGACATGAACATGACCTCAGGCCCTAGACCCAAACCCAAGGTTCAGGCTTGGAACCTTGTCCCAGGTTGTGCTGTGAGAGTCTGTTCTAGTCTCTGTGTCACTCTCTCTGTGGATACCAAAGGTATAAACCTGTCCTTGTGGCATAATAAAGATTTGGTGACTGCTGCATCCATCTTTCCAGGAATTTCAGCAGGAAAATGCAGGTCTCTTACTCAGTGTCCCTAGAAGCTCTGTATCACACTTTATTTCTACCACTGTAAGGAGGGTTGAGATTTTTTTGGAAAATATATTCTTTTTTTCCTAGTTTACACTCACGTGAAACAAATATTTTAGTGACCCTTTAATACCTGCTCCAGATTTTCCACAAGGTCAGGGGAAAGTTTACTCAGTGTGGGGTGGAATTTCAGATGAAAGCCAAACCAGATCAGATCAACCTCCTCAGCTAGTAGCTGAGGATCCCAAGGAACCCAGATGGAGCTTGAAGGCACAGGGTGAGCTCTCTGTCCACCTTCTGCATCCTCTCTGTGACTCTCAACCAAACTATGAAGATTATTGAAGGTTTTGTTCCATAGAGAAACCCCAGCATTTTGGAAGAGGAGTTGGACAAGGTTATGATGCACCTGTAGGTTAGGTTTCACTCTCTCTCTTTGGTTGGTTGTGAATTCCTGTAAGAAATTAATAATTTCTTGAACTCTGCCTTAATTCTGGACTTTCTATCCAAAGAGAATGGTCTCTGCCATTCTGGGGTAAATTCACTTGTGGTAAAGGGACCTTCAGACTGAACATACCCTGTGTGTGAGATGCTGTGAGGAGGTTCTGAGGTTTTGTTCTTGCAGAGAGCACCTGGTGCAACCCCAGAGCAAAGCAGCTGCCCTGCCCTCCTTGGCTTCTCTTTAGAGATTTAGTGAAGGATTACAAAAGGGCTGCTCTGAAACTTTTATCTCCACATTGAAAACACTTCTGTCTTCACCTCCAGCCTCATTAGGCTTTCTGTGTTCTCTTGATTCAAGCCAGCAAGTTAACAAACCCCCTTAAGAGGTGCAGGATTAGATGGCTGGGTTACAATATCATCATCACACTTCCCTTAGACTTCATCCACGCCCTCAGTAAAGACTGAGAAATCTCCATGAATTCCTTCTTGTCCAAAGTCTAAGAAGCTTGAGCAGAAGGAAAAAAGGGAAGGCTCTGGTAATGGTTTGATCACTGGGGCATCAACTGCTGAGGAGCAGAGTTGCCTCCTGGCTTGAGTGTCTTGCCTTAGATGTACCAGCCATGTGATCTTCAAGACAAGGACTTCATCATCATCTTTTGGGTTTATTTCAGCTAAATAAGATAATCCATGGTTAACAGGAGCCCTTTAAGAGCACTGAAGTGAATGGCCAAATGAGAACAGAGCATTTTCTCCCTGTCTTATCTCCTGGGGTATCTTGGGAACCACCTAGGAGAAAAAACAAATTGGTGTGGCAGGTTTTTTCTTGTCTGGGAAACTTTGTTAGGGATTCACTGAGGACAGGGAAATGTTCTCTGAAGATGCCAGTGAACCTCTAGCTCTGTCCCTCAAATTTAGCTTTTACAGAAGCCAACTCTTCCTGCTTCTGGGGAACCATAACTCAAAGTGTATGGAAAGCCATGAGGAGGAAATTCACACCTGGCTAAAGGATGAGGCTCCTTTCTCTTCACTCTTTATATGCAAATTTCTGATGAATAAAACAATCCTTTTGTTCTACAGTTTTTCTACTCAAAGCAGTGATGTATAAATGACCATAACTGGTGTAGAATTCATGGATAGGGAAGGAAACATCAACTTTCAGCATCAGGAAGGCAGCACGAGCACAAATACTGCTCAGTTTCCAGCCTGGGTTAGCTGCTCATCATCACAGGGTGTTAAGGCTTTAATAAAACATCAGGAAATATTGATGTAGCAGAAGAGAGGATGAGCCATGCACATACACACCCTCTGATTATTCTATTATTCTATTATTATTATATTATTCTTCTATTATTCTTCTATTCTTCTATTCCATTCCATTCTTCTGATTATTCAGCACAAGTCCAAATCATAGCACGGAGTTTACAGAAGAAATTGTTTCCACCTGGAGAATCAACAAAGTGCCTCTGCATCTCTCCATCTTCTCTGCAATTAAACCATGGCAAAGATTAGAAGAACTCTTGGATGTAGAGGCAAAAAATCCAGCTGCCAAAAGAGGAGGGGATGCATCCTAGCAGACCATGTCTAAGGAACACTTGGTAGGTTCACATCTTGATCATTGGACTGGCACCTAAAGCAAACTTGGACATGAACCTTCCTCCCTAATTTCTGTTTCCTTTGGCAAGACCAAATCATTGATCTGAGATCTCTGATTAATTGAGGTCTGAGCCAAGGGAAATTCCTGGGTTAGATGTAGAGCCCATTGCTGGGCAGAAGAAAAGAGAGCTACCTCAGCTTGCCTAAATCCATTTTTTAATGGACTAATCAACTTCTTGTACTGTTCAAAATCCATGCTGAACTTCTGAGCTGGTATTTTATGCCTGGCCATGTAAAACAATCGACTTTGCTCTCTTGTGCAAGAGATTTCCTGGGCAGCTTAATTAGCACACTGCCTGGAATGAGTTTCCAATTCCCAGGATCACAGAATCACCACAACTGGAAAAGACCTCCAGGATCACCATGTCCAGCTGTCAACATCTCTACCAAATAAAAAAAAAAATATATCAATACCTGTATCAGCCACCTGAGCATGTCCCACAGTGCCTCATCTCCATGAGTTTTAAACCCCTCTAGGTATGGGGACTCCAGCACCTCCCTGGGCAGCCCATTCCAATCCCTGACTGCTCTCTCAGGAAAGAAATCCTTCCTCAGATTTGCTCTAAACCTCCCCTGGTGCAACTTCAGCCCATTCCCTGGGCTCCTCTCATTGTTCCCTGGGGAGAAGAGCTCAGCACCCACCTCCCTACAACCTCCTCTCAGGGAGCTGCAGACAGCAAGAAGGTCTCCTCTCAGCCTCCTCTTCTCCAAACTCAACATTCCCAAGCCCCTCAGATTTGTTCTCCAGACCCTTCCCCACTTGCTTGCCCTTCTCTGAACTCCCTCCAGCCCCTCAATGTCCTTCTTGGAGTGAGGGGCCCAGAACTGAACACAGCCCAGGGGCACCATCCCTGCCCTTCTCCTGCTGGCCACACCATTCCTGATCCAAGCCAGGATGCTGGTGGCCTTTTTGGCCACCTGGGCACACTGCTGGCTCCTATCCAGCTGGGTACCAACCACCACTCCCAGGTTCTTTTCTGCCTGGTGTTCACTAGTGTGTGTAGCTCCAGGTACTGAAACATTCAGGGTCTGTGATGTTCCCCTTTGCTACATAAGAGGAATTTGGAAAGCTGCAATTCCAGGGGCTGAGCTTGCTGAGAAAATACATTCAAATCCCATCTGGGGGGCCCAATGGGCAGAGAAGAAGGGAATGGCCTGGGTGAACCTGATTTCAAGTTGGTTTGGTTGGTTAGTAGTGATAACAGAAAACGTAAGCAAGCAAAATACTCAACTAAAAAAAAGAAATCTTGTTTCTTCCTGAGATGATCACTGCAAGGTTTGGTATTGGGTTGATGCTGCTGGTTTTTTTCCTGAGATGGTCATCACTGCAAGGTTTGGTGTTGGGTTGATGCTGCTGGTTTTGCACGGCTAAGGAGCAAAAATCAGATAAATGAAAAGGAGCTACACCTCCCCAGAACCACAACCCAGTGACCCCAGTTTGTATTTTTCCCTGCTGCTGGGCAGTTTTATGGCAAAAGAAAAAAGAAGTGCAGCACACAGCTGTTGCTGCTGGTTCTGCTAAAATAACATCTTCTACTCTTTTCCAACCTGTTTAAATGTGATGGACACCCAGGGTGCTGCTAGCAGACTGGTGAGATTGAAATTATATTTACATCATCATCTATTGGGCCAAGAGATAAAATGTAATTTACACAGCTCACAGGTGTAGGACAGAGAACTTGAAGTGAGCAACCAAGCACAACTTAAAGACTTTGTGATGTGCATCAGCTGACCAACAAGCACCAAAGTTGATTTTATTTAGTGATCCACTTTGGAGCTGCTTTGAGATATTTTTACCTGTCTCCTGGCATAACATTATCTGAAGCGAGAGGAGCCTTTCTTGCTCCTGAGGCTCGACGAGCTGCTGGCCTCTCCATTGCCTCACACCAGAGTGAGCTTCCTTCTGTGGGTGTGTGTCCCACCTTTATTGGCCCCCTGGTCTTGCTCATGCCCAATAGGGAGCCTGTCAGGCACAGGTGGACTCACACCCACTCTTTGGCAACTCGAGGCACCTGGTTTATCTTGTTTCTCTACATTCCCCCCCCCTCCCTTTTTTTTTTTTACAACACTGATTACAGGATTTTTACAAACATTTTACACTTATAGCTTACGGGATTTAACCCTAGCTTACAAACAAACAAACACACACTTCTGCAGCCCAGGCAAAAAGTCTCTGCCTTTCCGACTTAAGTTGTTCTTCTCCCTCCTGTATCTGCTCTTCTCTTGGCTTTCCTCTGCTCAGGGGTTTCCAAAGAGCTTGCTGGTTCCTCATGGGATTACAGGTTTTAACCCTTCCTCATGGGATTCCATCCTCCTGGCTTCCCTCCTGGCCCCCTGGTCTTGCTCATGCCCAATAGGGAGCCTGTCAGGCACAGGTGGACTCACACCCACTCATTGGCAACTCGAGGCACCTGAATGTCTTGTTTCTCTACAATTGTCCCTCTTCCAAGAGGTAAATCTTCACTATCTCCAACTCCTGCTCCACTTCTATGGTAGCTGAGGCAAAGGGGATGGATTCCCATCCACAACTTGGATGGAAAGCTTCAGTAACCCTTGGATTAGTCTCTTGGAGGGTGGTGCAACATACTAAGTATGTCCAAAATGTTGCATGATTGCAGGAATCCATGGGAAAGCAATGAGGATCTCTCCCTCTCTCCTCTGGGTGATGCCTAAAAGTTGGGCATGGCAAGAAAGACTTTGGTAAGGTAGAGTCTCTATACACATAGACCCAGCCCCCTCCAGGAAGAGTTTTTGGTTTATTGGGGTTATTTTCCATCAGTCAGTGACTGTTCTTCTGCAGGGCAGTCAGGCTGAAGGATTTGTTTTTAGACACCTGGATTTCATTTCACTGCTGCACCAGACCTTGGCAGTTCTGTGGGTTTTCCCCCTGATCCAGGCTCTCAGATTCTTTCATCCATTCTTCCATCTCTGCTTTTGTTTTCATTTGAATCAAGTGCCAGTTACTACATTCAGCTCCTCACAACAGAGTCATGGGCCAAAACAAACCCTTGTCTTGTGGCTTTTGTTCCCTTCAATGCCAACCTCTTAGGACCACTCTGCTTTTTGCTCTATGTCCAACAGTTTGCACACTGAGGATGTGATTAACCCCCACGATTCTGATTAATATTACACCATGAAGGAGATTTCACTCTTATGCAGTGAAAAAGGGCAAAAAAGAAAAAAATCACATCTACAAACCCCCCATGCAGTAACTCTTCATTCCATGTAGTCCCTCTGGGTTGCTGTCTCTCACTTCTCCAGCACATGATGGTTGAGATCTTTCCCCATTTTATATTTAATGATATATTATTATTAATATATTACATTAATGGGTTACATTTAGCACGATCCCCACCCAGGTTGGTAGCTCTAATAAGGACAGAGCAGGTGAGGAACTTCAGCCAACTAAAGATCTTTTGGTCGTGGTCCCTTTCAAAAGGTTTTTTTGGAGGAACTTCTGCCACCAAAATCTCCATGCCCCTCCCCTGAAGCTGGTGGAAAACATCCCCTTCAACTACCAAGAAGAAATTACCTTACTAAATGCAGAAGTTTACACCTGCTTGGGTCCTACCAGAGCACTGACTTCCACCTCCCTTGCCCTAAGATGATCATTTACAAAAGGCCAGGCCAACTGGGCTGGAAAAAAATGCCCTTTTCTCTACCATCTATGAAGAAGACCAAGTGTTGTAGCTCAGATGGAGGTAGCAAGAGTGCGGATGAAATCAAAGTCACAGTGTGTGATTTATCCTCCAACTTAACATAGCCAAGGATGACACTTTCAAGGACAGAGGAAACCTTGGCACTTGCTTTAAAAGATGAGCTGGGCTTTTGTGTGGGTTCATTAGACCTTCACTGACATGGGGAGGCTTGGGAAAACTGCAGAAAATGGAGATAGCCAAAAGAATCCCATTCCTGATCCTTTTAAAACTGTTTTACTCATCTAGATTACATATTGGAAAGGAATTCTTTGCTGTGAGGTTAGTGAGACCCTGGCCTAGGTTGCCCAGAGAAATTGTGGATTCCCCATTCCTGGAATCATTCAAATCCAGGTTGAATGGGGCTTGGAGTAACCTGCTTTAGTGAGAGGTGTTGGAATTGAATGATCTTTAAGGTTCCTTCCAACCCAAACCATAGGATGAAACGATTCTGTGCTCTCAGATATTATTTATTTCTTGCAGCTCCAGCAGCCAAGCCAGGGATGTGAGCTCTTCCCACCACCTCAATGCAAACCCAATCAAGATTCACATTCAGTTTTATTTTAAATGGGGTAAATTTTATTTTAAATGTGTGCCAGGCAGGGGAGCAGAACCCTTTTATGTGACAGCTCTGGCAGCACCTGGCAGAGGAGGGAAGAATAGGGAACAGCTGGGAGTGGAACTGGAGCCAGGTGCTCCAACTAAAACCAGAAAAGCAAAACTCTGCCCAGGATCACGTTTGAAAGCACTGTGGGGATCACCTTAATTAGCTTCTTATTTGACTTCTGTTCATCTAATTGAGACCTTATTGCATTTGACTAATTTGCTGCCAGCCAGGTTTTGAGTTAGTTTGAGAACAATTGCACTTTTCCCCACACCAGTTTCAATTCATTGCTTCATAAAAATGTCAGAGTTACAATCTGAGCTTTGATCTCAGCTCCATAGCTAGGAGTGGAACATAAAAATTTGAATAGATTTGAAAATATAAAAATTTAAAATCAAACTGAGGAATAAGGGCAGAACTTCAAATGCTCCTTCTCTAATGGAGAAGGCCCAGAGAGTGGTGCTGAATGGTGCTGCATCCAGTTGGCGGCCGGTCACTAGTGGTGTCCCCCAGGGATCAGTGTTGGGCCCAGTTCTGTTCAATATCTTCATTGATGATTTAGATGAGGGGATTGAGTCCATCATCAGCAGTATCACAGATGACACCAAGCTGGGGGGAGTGTGGATCAGCTGGAAGGCAGGAGGGCTCTGCAGAGGGACCTGGACAGACTGGAGAGTTGGGATGATCCCAATGGGATGAGGTTCAACATTCCAAGTGCCGGGTCCTGCACTTTGGCCAACCCCATGGGGAGCTCCAGGCTGGGCACAGAGTGGCAGAAAGGGACCTGGGAGTCTGGATTGCCAGGAAGCTGAAGAGGAGCCAGCAGTGTGCCCAGGTGGCCAAGAAGGCCAATGGCATCCTGGGCTGGCTCAGGAACAGCGTGGCCAGCAGGTCCAGGGAAGGGATTCTGCCCCTGTGCTCAGCCCTGGTGAGGCCACAGCTTGAGTCCTGTGTCCAGTTCTGGGCCCCTCAGGAAGTTCAGGAAGGAGCTTGAGGTGCTGGAGCAGGTCCAGAGAAGAGCAAGGAGGCTGTGAAGGGATCCAGCAGAATTGCTGTGAGGAAGGGCTGAGGGAGCTGGGGGTGTTGAGGCTGGAGAAGAGGAGGCTCAGGGGAGACCTCATCACTCTCTGCAACTCCCTGAAAGGAGGTTGGAGCCAGGGGGGGTTTGGGCTCTTTTCCCAGGCAACTCTCAGCAAGACAAGAGGGCAGGGTCTCAAGTTGTGCCAGGGGAGGTTTAGGTTGGAGATTAGAAAGAATTTCTTTCTGGAGAGGGTGATCAGGCATTGGAATGGGCTGCCCAGGGAAGTAGTGGATTCTCCGTGTCTGGAGATATTTCAAAAGAGCCTGGATGTGGCACTATGTTCTAGCAACCGCAACGGTGGATCAAGGGTTGGACTCGATGATCTCTGAGTTCCCTTCCAACCCAGCCAATTCTATGATTCTAAAGGAGACCCAACAAAATCTCAGGAGTATTTAATTCCTAAAGTGTCAATCAGAAAGAGGACACATGATGAATGTTCCCTTTGGGAAAAAAATCCTATAGAATTAGAATAAAATAAAGCAATCCCTGGTGACACACCAGAGATAGCTGTTCCCATCCAGGGCATTCTCTGTGTAAGGACAAACTCCACGACTTGCTGTGCACAATGACAGCAACACACAAGGTAGAGATGAGAGCTCAGGGGCACAAGGGAGAGGGATTCCTGAATTTGGAATATTTCCCATGCCATGTCTGGTCATTCCTGGGTTCCTCAGCAAGAAAAGGTCTTCAACTAAAGGGTTTGGAGAGAAGAGAACAAGTAGATGGGGTGGTTGTTCCAGGAAAGACCTGGAACTGAGAACCTGGAACATCCATCCTCTTCAGCCCCAGAAGAAAAGGGGATGAGGTCAAAGCCTGCCCATGCAGAGCTGTCCATCTGGGAGGCAGACAAGGCCAAATAACATGAGCTTTTTGAGCATAATCAGATAATTTCACCATCAGATGAACAATCCATGGTTGGAAGGGAAGGATTTTCCATAGAAACAAAGCAGGATAACTTTGGAGGAAGTCTGAATGAAAGCCAGAATCACACAAGGTGGCAGTGCAGATTGTCAGCAGGGGCTTCTGGACATCAGTAAAAAGCTAAAAATAATCCTGTTGGATCAGACACAGCAGAAGAAACCAGAATCTCACCAAGGATGCTGCTACATTGACTGGAGTTTTGCTTGGGTGACTCAGTTGCCCGTAAATCCGTAAAACAACATATTGGCTGATTACTGATTAATCTTACGAATTAATGGCCATCACTTACCAATTTCCATTTGTTTCTTTCTGGAATAGATCTGATTTTTTCATTGTTATTCTTTGGATGTGATCAGCAGGGCCAAGCTGCAGGGAGTTGGGAGCTGGAAGACCCCAGATGACTTCTCAGGTAGTTGTGAGATCCCTTGGGGTGTCAGTCCCCCAAGGGAACTTTATCTGAATGTGCTGCTTTGATCTGACACCCAAAATAACCTGCAGTGAACTCTGTAGTCCTCTGATCAGGAGAGGAAACATTCAGTTAGTATTTAAATAGACAGATAAATCTCAATCTGGATATATTTTAAAGCTAAAGACCACATAAGCAGACAAACCAAATCATTTCAGTGTCCTGGATCCTTAATTCCTTCTGTAGATCCAACATAAGATATAATTTATAAATAACTATAAATTATAATTTATAATTAACCTTCAAAAAATTGTGATTTAAACATTTCCCTGTGTCCTAGGTTCAGAGGACCAGGAGAGAAAAAATGAACCACCTACCCAGGGCACCCCTTGGTACCACCAGCAACCACCAGTAACCACCAGCAAGATACAACGGGGAGCAGCTGAGCCTATGGGGAGGAGAGGATGGGTCATCTGACCCAAATGGACCAATCACAGTGCTCCTTCCTATGGTGCTCAGAATAAAATAGCCCTAAGAGAGTTTTACTTTGGTTTTTCTGGCTGGGTTGGGACCTGGTTGTTTGCTGCTTCTGTTTTTTCATCACTGGAGAAGAACATTGTTCCTTAAGCCAGGTCACCCTCTGCCTTCCCAGTAGGACCAGTTTGGTTTCTCTAAGGTTTTTATGGGCTCTGACTGGGAGTCTGCACCCCCATCTGCTGCTGAATCCAGTCTGGGACTTTTCTGGTTGGGAAGAAATAACCAGTTGAGGAGGGTGAGTTCCATATTTATATATTTTATGTAAATTGGCACTTCATTAGCACTGTTACTACTTTATGAGGAGAGGCTGAGGGAGCTGGGGGTGTTGAGGCTGGAGAAGAGGAGGCTCAGGGGAGACCTCATCACTCTCTGCAACTCCCTGAAAGGAGGTTGGAGCCGGGGGGGGTTGGGCTCTTTTCCCAGGCAACTCTCAGCAAGACAAGAGGGCAGGGTCTCAAGTTGTGCCAGGGGAGGTTTAGGTTGGAGATGAGAAAGAATTTCTTTCTGGAGAGGGTGATCAGGCATTGGAATGGGCTGCCCAGGGAAGTAGTGGATTCTCCGTGTCTGGAGATCTTTCCAAAGAGCCTGGATGTGGCACTGAGTGCCATGGGCTGGGAACCACGGGGGGAGTGGATCAAGGGTTGGACTTGATGATCTCTGAGGTCCCTTCCCATCCAGCCAATTCTATGATTCTATACTTTGTTAAACCTCCCCTAATTTTTTCCTTCCAACCTTCAAGTCTTTCTCCCTCATTCCCTTCTTCATCTTCCCCTGGGAGGGCAGTGGGGGGGACAACAGGGAGGATCTGTCACCAAGTTGCCATCTAAAACTGAGACACCCTGCTGGGGGGGTAAATACTATAGAAAGAGGTCAGATTATAAGGCAAACAACAGCTCCTTGTTCCCTTTCTCCTTTTCTCTCTCTGGTGTTGTCCAAGGGCTCCAATTGTGATGCCAACATCCATGCCATGGGCTGCTTCCCACTGAAACTGGAACTGAACATTGGTTTCATGCAACGAGGCTGGGGCCATGGTAGGAGACATCTTTAATGCCTTACAGTTTTTTTTTAACCTTTTCACCATAGGCTGTGTGACCTTGAATTTATTTCACCATTTCTTCTGGATCCAGCAGTGTGTATCTGAGCACAGTCTGAGGCTTTTCTGGGGAACTGGTTCAGAGTTCTCCTGAAACAAGAGTGCAGACAACCTCTGTAGTTGTGTGCTGAAGATTCTTTTGAAGACAGAACCCAGATTTCTGCAGTTTATGAAGAGATGCAATGGCATTTCCAGCTGTGGATGCATCAGCTGATAGTCCTGAGACCAGCCAGCCCTGGGTTTAGATCTTAGATCTTAAAAACCACTACAAGATGCTCCACAGAATCATAGAATCATAGAATCATAGAATCATAGAATCATAGAATTGGCTGGGTTGGAAGGGACCTCAGAGATCATCGAGTCCAACCCTTGAACCACCGTTGCGGTTGCTAGACCATGGCACTGAGTGCCACATCCAGGCTCTTTGGAAATATCTCCAGGGACGGAGAATCCACCACTTCCCTGGGCAGCCCATTCCAATGCCTGATCACCCTCTCCAGAAAGAAATTCTTTCTAATATCTAACCTAAACTTCCCCTGGCACAACTTAAGTCCATGCCCTCTTGTCTTGTTGAAAGTCGTTTGGTAAAAGAGCCCAACCCCCACCTGGCTACACCCTCCTTTCAGGTAGTTGTAGAGAGCGATGAGGTCTCCCCTGAGCCGCCTCTTCTTTAGGCTGAACAACCCCAGTTCTCTCAGCCTCTCCTCGTAGGGTCTATGCTCGAGTCCCTTCACCAGCCTGGTTGCCCTCCTTTGGACCTGCTCCAGGACCTCGATATCCTTCCTGAACTGGGGGGCCCAGAACTGGACACAGTACTCAAGGTGTGGCCTCACGAGGGCTGAGTACAGGGGCAGAATCACTTCCTTGGACCTGCTGGCAATGCTGTTCCGGATACAGGCCAGGATGCCATTGGCTTTCTTGGCCACCTGGGCACACTGCTGGCTCATGTTCAGCTTCTTGTCGATCCAGACTCCCAGGTCCTTTTCTGCCTGGCTGCTCTCCAGCCACTCTGTCCCCAGCCTGTAGTGCTGCATGGGGTTGTTGTGGCCAAAGTGCAGGACCCGGCACTTGGCCGTGTTAAACCTCATCCACGTGAGGTTGTAGCTCAGCTGGGTGTAAAATCTGGGTGTAAAAGTCCCTTTTCCTAGCTCTTAGCCATTACTCTTTCACATCCTCCAGCACAACTGCACACGTGGTCAGACCCTCACTTGAGTCGTGCCAAAATTATCTAGGTTAACTTAGAAACTCTAGAAGAGAATTTTGCTATTTTTGCTGTGGTTTCAACCCAGACAATTTTGTCAGGAGTGTGTTTGGAAGCAATTAGCAGAGAGTCATGCCAGCACAGAAGAGGAGGAGGAGGAAGGAACTGGAAGCAGCTTGGGAAGGATTGGTAATGATAACCTCGTAGAGCAGATGAGTGGCAGCCCAAGCAGCAGATGTGGCCCCAGGCCAAGTGGTGTATAAATATACTGTGAGGCACTCTGGAAAATCTTCCCATGATGACCTTGGTGGTTAAAATGGTCCTAATTTTAAAGTTCAGATCCCACAGAGGCACCTGGATGAAGGGTGGTACTGGATGAAGGTTTACAACCATGAGCACCTGCTAAATATTGAAGGATTGAATGAGTTATAGGGTAATGACAAAGTGATGGGGGTGACCTCTGCCAGGCCACTGATGCTGTCATCATGGGACAAAGACAAAGCTGTGAGCAAAGAAGAGGTTTTCCTCATGGAAGCAACAGCAGGAGCTTCATCCGTGGTGACTGAAACTTGGGTAACATCAAGAGAATAAAAAACTTGAAAGAAAACCTGAAGTGCCTTAATTCCTTCTCAGCTTTGTCCCAGCTTCTGAAATCAAAAGCCATTATTAAATCAGAACTCAAGATTGTTTTCCTCAGGTTCTCATTCCTGGGTTGTTAGGAGAGATCCCAGATTTATTGGGAGGTAGGTGGATAAAGGGGATCAGCAGCACAAATTTAGAGTTTGCAGAAGGTGATTGTGAAACCTCCAGCAGCCCCCGGGGAGGTTAAAATGTTGATGCTCAACTTCTCGAAGTGGAAGTTAACTTCTGGTTGGTTGCTTGCTCTTGATTTCCCTGCCAAAATTCCAACATAACAATAATAAAGAGGCAAAACAACTTTTCCCCAGATTGCTTTCTGGTGACTACTCCCATTTGCGTAAACCTTTTTTTTTTCAGCCCACATGGATCTTTGGGTCATGGCCACGTTTCGTGCTCGGAGAGGGATCTGAGAGCTCCTATCCAGAAGTGTCCCCTAAACAACTGAGGTGGAGACAGCCTCAGCATACAACAGAAAGCTGAATTTATTAGGAGAGCAAGCTGCTGAAAAGGAGGAAAATGGCATTTCCGTCAACTCTGAAGCTTTGCCAGCAAGAGGAGAGGTTAAGAGCAGCAAGAAGAGTCCTGGCCTCAGAGACTTGTGTGCTCTTTTCCATCTGATAATATACTAGAAGAGAATAAAATTGCATTAATTGGAATAAAAATCAGACAGACTTCTATCAGGGGGATTGAGTTCAAGGGCTATAATTTGAAGAGTGTTTCTGGAGGCATTTGATCATTTCTGGGGGGTGCAGATGTGAAGGTGGATGAAGCAAGAGGAGTTTGAAATAAAATGCAGAAGTGGCAGGAATTCCCACTGGTAGCTGTGCTGAGAAGTCCTGGGATGTTGCATCCTGGGAATCTGCTGTGGTGGATGCTGAACACTCCATGGATAAAACAATCCATGCACCTACAGTTTTCAAAGTGTCACCGTTTAACATTGGGCTGGCAATTAAACCCAATTACAGATTCTCTCTGTTAATCTCT